>NC_046203.1:5727365-6033547 GCF_011004875.1 Balearica regulorum gibbericeps
TTCCAGTAACCTATACTGCAGACAGAAGAACAGATTCTTAGATGACCATGAAGACTGCACAGCCTATGAAGTATAAAAAACTTCCAAAGCATGCCAGAATTTACATATGTTGGAACGGCTGGAACCAAGTGATTGGATCTGAGCAGCAGCTTCCATGGACCGTGGCTGGTATCAGTGGTCTGCACGGTGCATTGCGGGAGAGGCTAAAAGAATGCCCTCTACACTTGTACTATATTCCTTAGCTGCCAAAGTGAGGTGGGTTGCTCAAAAAAAGCACCAGTGCCAGGTGATCAGTTCCAGGGATATTGCTGGTCTCTCTCACAATCTGCCTGAGTCCTCAAAGTTACGGAATTGTCAAGGAAGGAGGAAGCAAAACTAATCCACCTAAGGACCCTGTATTCCTAGAAGCCATTTCCAAGTTCAGTTTCCTTCGTTCCACAAGGAGCTAACGAGTAGTTCACCTCAAAGGAGCAGACCCAATGCTGTCAACCTTCAGCTCCGTCCTGCAAATGCAGGGTAGAATAATTTGCAGACAGTTTAAAATTTTGCTAAATAATAACTATGTCATGCAGGCTCACACAGCCATTAGAAATTTGCCTTCAAAGCCTAAACACATTGACCTCCCCCTTCCATCTTGCAAAGTTTTTAGCTTTGAGTGTTGCAGACATACACACAAACATTCCAGTTTGAGGCATAATTTTAGTTTCATGCCTTGAAATTTCCTTTCTAGTGCTGGATAAACCAAACATTTTGGTTTCCTAATATAAATTCTCTAGCCATAAGAGACTTCAGCATCTGAGCTGGCAGTGATTTCAAACCTAACCAATCTTCTCCTCAGGCACATATCCAAAAGAGAATCCAATTCTCCCATTTCTTTTGACCTAGTCTTAGCAGTCAATGACAGCGTATTTTCAACAGAAAACAGATCACTACAGACATCGCTAGTACTTTGTAAACAAGAAATAACAGCGGCAAGTCTACATCCTGCACTGAGAACTGCAGCACACGGTGTTAGCTAAAGGGTGGTTCTTTTCTTTTCTTTCTCTTTACTGCTCATTCAGCAGGAAGTTATTTGTTACAATCAGCACCTACCTGTAACTATCATTCTGCTTATTATATCTCACTAAGGCAAAAATATCTGCCATGCAGTTAAGGAAGTTAATCCAGTGCTAATGAAGCTCACATGTATTTTAATACATTTTTTTCCCCTGCAGCAGAGCGCAGATTTAATAAAGCTAAAATATATTAATCAATGTAAATATATAAAATATTCTAGAGTATACATATTCTACTGTTTATAAAGGAGGTCCCATACAAAATTTTGTATTTGATCAACAGTTTAAAAATTGAGCTAGTACCACTAATACAGACTTCTTGTCGTTATATGAAGCGTAAAACGTGCTATATAGTTTTGTGTTTTGTGTGTTTGATAGACTTGTGGTTAAAAATTCTTTAAGTTGCTAAAAAAGTACTGAATCTGAACTTCGCCTATACCAAAACTGAAGAAAAGATTCCAATGTAATAATTTAGCTAGCAGAATTGTAAGAAAAGAGAGGAGGATTTAAATTGCCATTACACAAAAATGTATTACCAGTCTTGATTCATGACTTTGGGCAAAAAGTCAGAGAAATCCTTATGGTTGCCTTGCAAGATATTTTTATGGAATCAATTAGAGGCTTCTTGCTTTGACAGATTTCCTTAACACCGTCTCTAAGTTTTTAGACCTTATAAACAGTGTCAAAGAAAGAGTAAGTCCGAATAACTTCACAGGCTGTATGGGTTTGTTCCAGATCGAATAAAGAGACCTTTGCTGCTGGCTGTGATCAGCACTATCAGAGACTGCGCAATAAAAAAAGACTTACAATGGGATTCGATTATTTCGGCGTAAGTATCCAGTGCTGTTTAAGATGCTTGAGAGTATACTGCCTAGTCTCCAACTGCTGTTCCAAAAGGGGCACAGATCTCCTGTAGGCTGAGGGTCATATCCGCCCGACCTGTACAGGTATGTTGGGACACCTAAATTGGTGGTGGATGCCTTTATTTGGGTAAGTCAATCCTACCCCAGAGATGACACACAGCAAACCCTTACCGCAGCTATCATTGCTGTATAGGACATCACAGGGGGATATCTGCATGCTAGTTTTTTCCATTGTAGAAGTAACAAAAAAGGGGTGCTATGGTATGTAAGAAAATAAGTACGAAGTGCTAGTTCAGATTCATTGATCAGTGCCAATCCCCAGTTTTCTTGCGGACACCTTTATCCCTGGCTACTGTCAACTGAAAATATCAGGAAGGTGCTATGATTCCATTGACCAGCTACGGACTACTTAAAATGACCTAAATGATAACATGTCCTTATGGATTCAGGGCACATCTGCACCTCCAACTCATTATAACACCAAGGACAGTTGAACCTCAAAATGTTTGTCAAAAAAATCAAAAAGAGTGGGGTGTATCAATTACATCATAACAAGTCCCCCCAACAGCAATAAGGGAAGAATTATTCCTTTTTTACTAGTGCTGACAGTCTGATGAAGAGGTACATTGGCTTGATAAACATTTCTTATTAACAATATTTAGGTTCCTCTGGTATCTAAAAGTAGGGGGTTTTGGGGGGGTTTTTTCGGTTGATCGGTTTGGGGGTTTTTTGTTTGTTTTTTTAATTGTGGAAATTTTTTTGTTCTAGTCACTTCTTCCATTTAAAGAGGTTAAAATTAAGAACTTAAATCTAAAATATAAGACCAGCCATGGGCGAAACTAGCAAGACAGTTCTAACAACAGTTAGTCAGCCTGAGAACTAGGTTTAGAAGTCGTAAGCTTTGCGATCATTTTTAAAAAAATCAGCAACAGAGCATGGGAAGATAGGAGAGTTCTTCTTTCCACCTGTTTTTCTTCATTCCATTCCACCTACCCTAAGAGATATCAGATGGGGATATATGGACCACCAGTGCAACTCCATAATAATCCCAAGCGATTGGCAGCTGGTTTTCAGAATCATATCATCTTTACAATGTCTTCAACCTAAAGTCTGAAAAACACAGGCTGCCAAAAATCTGGAGAGTATGTGGTCTATGGTCTGAAAGATTTGAGAAACACTAATCTATAATACAGAAATACCTAAAATAATCTAAACGTTAAAAGGCAATATTCAGTAGTTCATGCCAAATTAATTCACATCACTAACAGAAGTATTTTTATGAATTTATATTTTATGAAAATGTATCAAATTTAATTTGTGAAGTGACCCAAATAAATGCCTTCAATAAAAATACAACTTAAAAATCACATTCTTGCTTTGACCTTATCTTCTAAGGGGTTCAACATAAAAATTGTTTTATGAGGCAGACTTAGAGACTACTAGTCAAGCAGTTGAAGGTAAGGATGCAAGAATGCAACTGTCTTTCTAAACTAGTTTTCACTTCCATAAACAGCATGCAGGAAGGACTTAGGGCAGCATTAAAAGTAATATTGATCTTTTTTTTTAAAAAAAAAAAAAGTCACTAGAAAATGTAAGGAAAAAGATACGCGTAAAATGAGAGCGAATCATGGATGGCTTGAATGCTGGAGAAGACTCTTCACCTTCCTGAAATACGATAGTGACAATATCATTTCCAATATGTCGCTTCCTTTCTACCTGGAAAAAAAAACAAAAAACCCAAAAAACCAAACAAAAAAACAAACCAAAACAAAAAGGGGGGGGAGGGGGAGGAGAGACGAACACAATGACTTAGAAGACATAAATAAATAGCTTAACAATTCTGTGAGAGAATGGTTAAACAATATTCCTAAATAGAAGAATTATGGTCAATATGATTGAAGCCAATATAAAATTATTACTTAACTATAAGCAAGTAAACCTAGCAATGCCATGGTGCACACACAAGGCAGCTGCTGAAACAGCAGTTATCGCATATTTTTAAGTTAGCAAAGCACTCATAATTTCCATAATTAATATTCACAAATTGGGCACAGGACACCTAGCATTCCAAAAAAGCAAATCCACCACTTGAAATAGAAGGAGAAACACCCTGATGATGAGTTATTCTTTAAAAACAGTAAGTGTCCTGATCGGCCTCTGGTTTCTGGTGTGATCTTGTCATCAATCCAAGGTAAAAGCATGAGAAAACTGACCTGGAAATGGGGAAAAAAAAAAAAAAAAACCAACAAACCATAATATAATTAAATCATCTAATTATATTATTATAACAATACATAACAAAATTATTGCTTAAATAAGAGTAAAACAAGTAATTTGAGAGTAATTTTAGGTAAATCATTATGGGTGTGTGATGTATAGGTAAATGCATGCGTTTATAAAGTATTTTTTTCATCATATACATAGAAAGGTTCAAGCAATGGATGGCAGCACATTTGAACAAGTACCCAAGAATGCACCTAGTCAATCTACAAGAGGGCAACAGCAGTGCTTGAGAGCAAACGCACAAAGCTTGCCATTAACACGCTCACGGGGGACTTTCTTTCAAGCTACACGAATTGCTGCCTGAGTAAGAGTTCTGTGTTACATATATGAGTATTCTGACAATTCACGCACAAATCTAATTTCCAGCCTTCCTGAATTCTTTAGGGTAATGGTAATCGCAGCAGTGAAGCTCTACAAGTCATCTGAATAACAGAATACTTCATCACTTCTCCGTCAATTAATTTTGACCTTCTTCACAAGTGTCTTTTGTACCATAATAGAGATGATATGATACATTAAATTCTAACAAACATCATGAAGTTTTCAGCATTAGGTATAATATTGAGGGAAAAAATATAGCAAAAGTCTTAAGACTTACATTTCTAAAATATTAACTGGGGGCGGGGTGGGGGGGAAGAGAACTATGTACCTGCTGCTTGTTCTCTCTAGAATATGGTAGCATGGTTGAAACATGGAACATAATTTCATGCCCTTGAAAAACTGTATAGATGGAACAGGTTCCTGTTGTATCATCTGCAAGGGAAGACAACAGTCTCAGCAGGTATGTGTCCTTTAAGTTTTGTAAGGATCAAAAGATATTTCGGGTCCCTCTATCAAACCTTCTTTAGGCACCCCTTCTTCTGATTCATTTTAGAAAATGTCCACGCTGCATGTTTTACAGTGGGTCCAAACCCAAGTTTGCAACCTAATCTGCACATTCACACATTTAAAACCTATGACGTCCTTCACCTAGCCTCCTGAAATCATGCATGGTTCTTCAAGCCATGATGCCCTACTATCATGAAGGAAGTAACATGTCAGGTTAATCTTCCCCCCATTCCAACATAAAATGAAACCATTCACTTTGAAAACACAGGTCATATAAACACTTTTCTTCAACTGCATTCCATTCCAGTGATTTAAGCTAACATGACTTTTTCTTGGTGAAGCAGAACATTTAGCATGCACAGGAAGAAGTCTGTTTTGGGATTGTATTATTTCTACAATATATACAATATGCACGTGCAATAAGCAAAAATATTTATATTGCACCACCCCCTCTTTTTTGCTTCAGATGAGTTCTTACTTTTAGTGTCCAGTCCTCCTCTGTAGCCTGTCCAGCCTTTCAAAGTAATTGTGTCACCCAAGAGATGCAAAAATCTTTGAAAGCTTTCACTTCCAGTTTCTACATGTGGAAAGGAGAAACATTACAACAGAGAAGCAGACGTAGTAATAGAACATCTATCAAAACCAATCAAAATACAGGAACAGATCCTGCTCCCAGGACGCAAGGACCAAAGTTTCAGCTGAGTTAGTTTCTCCTCACGTCGTCCAAGCCTTCTACCTTTACAGAAACAGTGTCCCAGTCTTGCGGACTAGGCATCATCATGTGACATTACAGAGTGACCTCTTTTGCTAACTCCAAGACACTGTTCAAGTGCACAGAAGAACGTGATCGTGCTGCAAAAACGTAAAAGTGAAAGAACTAGAAACAACAGTGACTTTTTGCAGGTAACATGAGCCGCCTCCTTCAACTGCTTCCTTTCTTCTAAATCTTACATTCTGTAGTCTATTTCTAGAAAAGACATTTTAATATCTTCCAAGTTGTAATAGTAGGTTTCCTAAAGAAACAGAAGATTCAACACTACAATTTTTCACCCAACACAAACATGAAAATCTAATAAAACTACTGTTCACATAACCATCACCTCCTTTTTGGTTTCCATGTGTAGACACTATCCTACATTTATTTATTCAGATGAATAAAACAATTAAGAAAAAGGTGAAAAACTCACCATTGCTGAACATTTCATCATCTGTAAGCTGCCCATCCTTAGCATAAAGGACTCCAAATTTAAAATTCACAGATCCCTGAGAAATAAAACTAAGTATTATATGATCAAGTAATCAAACAAAAGAACTAAAATAATGTTTTCTCTAAGGACTTTTATATACATACCTTTGTATACATCCTACACTTGGGAATATACATTTCATACCAACTCCATTACATGCTCAAGTAGCAGATACCTAGTAATGTACCTTTGATCATAGACTATGAATTCCATCATATAGTAAGTTGGTGATCTATTAATATATATTAATAATTGGCGCTTAAAATGATTTGTGATCTCATATATTGCAAAGAAATACTACATTTTCTTACTGCAACAAGCAATTGATTTCTAAGTTGACACAAGCATGTCAGTGCAAATATTTCAAACACGAAGCTGTATTCGTTGAACAGGTCTGTGAGCGAGGAGTAGTAAGTTTACATTTACCTCTTGCTCTTCAAGAACCAATAAATCCTGTAAACAAAACAATATCTTTAGCACACTGGTATTGAAGGTAACACAAATAAAACTGTAACATCCTGGTATATTTAAGTTTTGTTTTGAAGTGACCCATTCAACAGATAAAGACAGTTTACTTTGTAGTATCATCTAACCCTGCTCATCATTATTATCCTGCTACTGAAAGAAACAAATTCGTAGCATTTATAATTAATGACTTATTTTTCCAGAAAATAATAAAGAAAAAACAACCAAACATAAAAAGAAGACACCTCCTACCTTTTGTATCTCAGGATGAAAGATTTCCCTTGGGCTCTTTTCAAATTTGTCAAGGCTCATAGCACTGAAATGCAAAGGAAATACTGCATTATAGAAGGGCAAGCATACATTGCAACGTTAAACCACCGGCTGCAGTTAGAACGGGTTACAAAGGGAATTTTTCAGAGAGCCTCTCTTACATGGAATGTTTTGTGGAATATCCATTTCTTTCCCACAATACTAACCTCCCAGACTTCCTGAACTTCTTCTGAATTTTAAAAACAGAAATTACTAAGACCCTGCGTGGAGATTAGGTTTAAATTTACTGTATTTACTTATAAAGCACAGAGCTTTATTCCATCGCCCTTCACTTTGGCTTTATACATAATCTTTGTGAGCATTTTAGGAGGACTCAATAACCTATTCTAGTTTGTAAGTTTTTCCTCTCTCTCTTCTAAAATAATTCAAGGCAAGTCAAATGAAAAAGGAGCAGTTCTGTGTCAAATTCACACAACAAAGATCCACAAACAGAACAGAAAAAAAGTATTTAAATAAGAAGCAAGATCAACTGCCTAACTAAACAGAAATTATCTAACTTTCTTCCCCTAACTTGTGTTTCTGCATTTACTATAATTTTTGCCCATTTTTATCCCCCAGCATTAACTTATAGAACCGCGCAGCATGTCACGGAGTGCCAAATGCAGTTTGTCTGGGGCACAGTGAATAGGGAGGTCAAATCTGACGCACCTTTCCGTTACTGCTTATGCCAGATCACAGGCAGGACTTGCTTTAGTTCCTTTTGAAAGGGATTAAAACATTCCAATTAGTTTAGAAAAAGTAAGTTTATTAATGTAAACGAAATTCTTTCAGACAGTCTGTACCTAGATTCACACTGGCTGTGAACAGGGTGAATTGGTTTAAAAAAAAAAAAAAAAAAAAATCAATCAGGCCTGAGAGAAGGCTCAAGGACTGTAAAAGCAAAAGACTCAGGGAAGAGATTTTAGTCCAAGCCCAAGTGACAAAAGGAGATGACATTTATCCAGCTGATTGCTGGTGGCACAGACCCTGGGAGAAGTGGGGAACAAGGTCTGAAAGAAGTCTGCATTTTCCTCCATAGAATACCGAAGCATCACAGGGCAGAACACGTGAGGGCGTTTACTAAGAGTTACGACCCTAGCTAACAGAAGACAAAGTTTCTCCACCCTGGGATGCCGGACCAAAAACGTCTATGTGGGTGACAGCGGAGGTAGAGGCTGGGTTAGAAGGCGATGTCAGGAAGAGATATTTCAGCAACTGGCGGGCAGACGGGGAAGATCAGGTGCTTAGGCAGGTACAGCATCCGGTGCCGACAGCTAGGAGCACTGTTCAGGCCAGTGCTGTAGTAGTTGTAAGAGGGGACTTTCATCTTCTTCATCAAGATGAGCAAAGAGATCTGAAGTGTTTCCAACTCACCGTCTTGACACTCCAAACTAGAGACGCAGCCCAGGAAATCAGATTTAAGAAGTGAGGCTCAATGGCCTGCTAGCATCTGTGACAAATTCAGTGGTCTGGGAACTCCCGGGAATCCTGTGCAGTTGTAGGAAAATCCAGGTCTGGTGGTACTGACTTCACACCACAGCACATGCCCTGCTCCCAAACCCGCCTCTCCTATAGGCACTCGCAGAGTTATCCAGCGGACCGGTTTCAATCGAGCAAGAGTCTTTTGCTCGTACTCTATACGGATCAAAGGTGTTGAAGACCTGCAGACTGCCCGTTTATCCGATACGCACTACCTGTTCAGTAAATGAAGGCACTTTTTAAGGGTTTGTAGAGGAGGCAAAACGCAGAAGATGCATTTGAAGATGTTGTCAGTGAGGGATGTGAGAAAACACACCGTACGATTAGATCGTAAAAACCGCAGATTAAATCTGAACGAACACTTTGCAAACAGGTGCTCTGAAATTTCATTCGATCATAACGTTGAAAGAAATAGAAGTGGTGCTCACTTTATATTCTCTTCTGCCACAAAAGGCAGGACAGAGTACGAGCATGCCCATACGTACCGCCCGGGAGAAGGAATTTCCTTGGCTTCACTGACCGTGTGTATAAACACACCCGTGGTGAGACTGACATCCAAACAATCAGCTGAAGAAATAAATCCTGGTTTCTCCCGTTTGCTTCCTCCTGCTAGGGCCACGTAATAACCACCTCTCTAGTCAAAATCTGCTGTTCCTTAGGTCTGTTTATTGTCAATATAATTTAAAAAGATACTTTCAACCACTGCAGTTCCCAATAGCACCTATTTTCCAATTAACCTGGAAACAGTCTCTCTGCTGAAGAACAAGTGCTAAGAATTTTTCTCCATTTTAAGTTGTCACTTTGTCTATTCCAGAACAGGCTTTAAAACCACTTTTTGCTGCCTTCAATAATTAAGATTTGAAAACTTGTTTTTACCGTTTTTATAAATCTGTCATGAAAACCACGCAACACAGGCTTGATTTACAGTAAAAGGCATACAGACAAATATCTTAACTGATAACATATTTGTAAATACATACCTTAATATAGATTTCACTGATAATGTTTTTGTGGGACTATAAGGGAGAGATATTTTCTGAGTACCCTATAAAGAAAAAAAGCTAGGAGATATTACAGGACATACTGACTTTTTCTGTATATTCAAATAGGAATATAAGTTAAAAAAAAAAATAATCAAAGAACAAAACCATGCTAGTTTTACTTAGCCATATTTCCTACTGGCTTTGGAAAAAACCCAACTAACCAAATAACAAAAAAACCCCAACCAAACCTGAATGTGAAAAGCCATGGATGGCACAGAATTATTTTTTACTTATTGTTGACCAGCTTGGCATGTTCTATGAGGGCTGCTGAAACTAACAGACATTACAAACTATTTCTTTAAAAAGAAAAAAAAAGTAAACCAAAAGTGAACTGTGCATATAGCAGAGTTTTAAATCAATTGCTTGGATAAAAGACTCTTAAGGAATGTTAAGTGGAAAAAAATTAATTTATTAGACAATATTAGTGAAGTCAGTATCACATCTGCCTATTTTCTTAACGTTGTATAAGAAAATCCTAAAAGCAGGATAAAGTCATTGCCTAAATTGATTGCAGGACATAATCAAGAACAATCTACACACAATTCTAAAAATAACACAGTGTGGCAGGTAAGGACAACTAAAAAATATCTGGCATCATAAATTTCTGCCAGAAAGTTTAGTATAATGTTATCTACAAAGCTAGTTTAGTTTTATCTACTATGATAAAATTATATACTCTTCTTGTATAAAATGAAAAATATGTATTAAATACTGAAACTCAAAAGAGTTATATTACTATATCCAAACCAAACAAGCAAACAAAAAAATCAGAGCAGCAGTTAAATATTTGTTTCTTACTGTTTTTCTCCAGAGTATTGAATGGTATTGAGGAACGCGCTGATTATTTTCATCAGACAGTACAACAGACAGAAAGAAAGGGTTTTTCTCTGCATCCGTACCTATATAATTTTGATGAACTGTTAGGGAAAAAACAAGAAGCATTATCAACCGTAAAGAAGACACACATGCACGCTTGTGCGTGCACACAGACACACACGTGCAAGGAGAGACATCTGTATAAATGTGTAAGTATATGCATTCATATGTAAAAATATATACTTATCTACATAAATATGTATTTACATATAGATGTGTAAAAAACCCAAGAGACAGGAACAGCCTTCAAGGCCAAGAAGGTTTTCAAAATATCCCTTTTTGGTAGCAGGGGTTCTCCCGCTTACAGAAACCCATCCTCTGTCTTCAGGTTAAAAATACATGAAAAAAATATTTGTTTTCAATACAGGACAGAAAACGTATTAATAGTAAATTAATACCATATTTTTTTCCATATTTAAATAATAGCAATTCAAAGCTACACTGCATTTGCATTGAACAAAACTTGAATCCATTTGCAAAAAGATAATTACCTTTCCCTAAAAAATATTTGAAATACCATCTTGTATGATACTCTGGGTTTTCCAAATGCACGTCTGTTCTGTGCCATGTACCCGGAGTGTAGTCTGTATTCTGAAACAGAATTGGGATACTGTTAGATCAAATGCCAAGTGGAAAAAAAAAAAAAAAGAGAACATAAAATAGGCAAAAGCCAATCAAGAGCAGCTGATTCACCAGAAGAGTTTTAGCTGTACAGTGTTTTTTAAAAAGCAAAGAATTATTCTGAAGTCAGTTGTTGTGCACCTGGAATTAAAATTTTTTCTCTCTCCTTTCCCCTCCCCCCTTTTCTTTCTAATAATTACATTCTTTTCCTATTGTACCTACATTACGGGCAATAGCTCAGTATTCCATGGAAAAGAAGATATTTCAATGTGGAATTTGCAGACTAGTGTTTTTAAAACCTTAGAATAAATAAATTAACAAATAGAATTCTGCCTCCAGGTTTCATTTTCTCAGTTCTTCCCAAAACAATCTTCAAAGACTCCTCGCTAGACCAGAGCATGCTCTGGAAGTTCTTCAGCGTTGTTTCTGGATTGGCTGATTAAGATAAATTCGCAAGCATCCCTCACGTCCTTTTCCACCAAGAATTAACATATGCAGAGAAAAAGCCATTCTCCGTATCCATGCACCACGTGGCCATTCATCACCCTCTCAGAGAATTTTTCTGTGATACAAGCTAACCAGCTTTCGAACCGCATGCAAGCGAACTAAAAAGACGGCGTACAGGATAGGACCCCATAGAGACTCCATGCAGAAGAGTTAGACGGCTTTAAACTCTGCCTCAGTGCTGATGCACCCAGACGATCAGTAACAGTTTACTGGTCAAGACAAGCTTACCAAGACCTTATACGTATTTCAAAAATATGAGGTCTTCTTTCTTTTAATATTAAGACGGTATTGACAGCTGAGAGTTTTGCAAAGGAAGATAAAAAAATGAAATAGAAAGCTAAGCATCACTGGAGCAGTTGCAGGGACAGGCTGAGTGTTTAACAGCACAGGAACCTGGAGGGAATGACTCTCTCTAGGTCCACTCCAGCTTCCTTACCTCTTATTTAAAGATAAGCATAGCTGCCAAAAGAAAACTAAGGGCGAAGAAAAACGAAGCTATAACCTCATCACATGGAGGAATAAACTCAAAAGCACAAAGGTCAGCTTGAACGTAGTATCACCGGGACACCAACGTAAAGTGGTGAACTAGAGACTGCCAAGTGTTATTCAGAGGGTAAGACAGGTATTTTCCTTCTAACATGATCAGGTGAGCAAAATGTAACCAAAACTAAACGAAATATCAGTTTTCCCCTTAAAAAAAATAAACTGTCAATATTGCATACTCTTGAAAGAAAAGCTAAGCTAGACTTTGAGGGGAAAAAACCCACTATCTCCCTCTGAGATTCTTACATTCACATATTATTTAGCATTTTTCAAGTCCTCTTCCTTAGTAGTTGACTGCAAATACATCTTTCAGTGGTGAAGAATAACTAAAGCTGAATTACTTTTGCATCTTTCTATGACTATCTTCAGCCACTTACCTCACCAGAGGAGCCGTTTTCCACGCGGAACCGTCCAGCTCTTTGAATTGCTCCATCAGCATCACTAGATATAAGCTATAAGAGAGTTTAAGACAGATGTTCTAGGTCTAAAAATAGCCATATCATCAGCAATCAAAGCTTACTATGGTTTCTTCTTCTCCCAGGCATCATTTTACTACCCGCAGAGAAGGAATCAGCACAGCTATTACTAATTTGACTACAGATTTGGAATGCCCCAATTCTAACTCTAGGGAGGCATGAGGAGCAGAGCCATTCACTCTTCTGGTAGATCCCAGTACTAATTAGAAATTCTCCTGTCTCATATTTTGGCTACACCAACACACAAAATGCCTACAAAGGGACCTGTCGGCTTTCCAGGAACTGATCTTGAAGCTTCCTTCTTTCAAAACAATGGGTCTTACAGACACGGTGATTCTTGTCCTCTCAGCCTTACTAAGCCTAAAACTCTACTCGTTGGCAGTATTACTGGGAGTAGCAGTCTTTCACTGCATTTTATTTATTGATGTTTTCAGGTGATGGAGAGCAGCAAGAATCTCCAAACATAATACTCAGTGATGATACTGAACAACATAAGGTACAGGAGATGTCCTGGTCTGCTTCCAGTGCTAACATCAGAAAATACGGCTTGTTTCCAACTGAAGACTTCGACAGTTTCGTAAATACTCTGGAAGGACTGCCTGGTCTTTTTATAAGGAAATCCAGGGATTCCTAGGCACTGAAACTCTCTTTGTTGTTAAAAACGCTCTTGAGAAGTCAGTAAAACATAGGAGAACACGACAATTCTTATGTGTTCAGCAACACTGCTTAGGATCCCTACAACAGAAGGGGAGGAGAATGCTGCCAATGATAATGCACATTACTCCTCTCAAAACTGCAAAAAATGAGATTGTCACATATCATACCAAACTTATGAAATGGGATCTGAACAACAATAATGCAATGGTATATCATTCCTTGCTTCCCTCTATTGCTATCTGTGTTATTCTTGGATAATACTTTCTCTCTTTCCTTTGTGGAAGAGCTTTCACAACATTTTGAAGCTCTTTTTGCCCCTTGCTTTGAAGTGGTCTGAGGCTACGTCAGGAATAAACCAACATGGCAAAAACTCCAACACATCCTGCTGCCTTGCATAAACCGTAAGAGAAATTATATCGACAACGGGTTGTATTACACCAGTGGGAAACACACAGGAAAAAATGTTTAGGGCAGAGACAAAACAATTGTGTTGTAATAAATAAAAGGTGGAAATATTTGAGCAATTGAGATGCTGCTGTGGAAAATATTAAGCAAGAAATGTTCAATATTAAACATTTAGAAACTTTAAAGGGCAACAAGCACCTTTATATGTTTGTACTCCAAAAGAAAAAAAGACACACTGCCACAAAATGCTAGCAGAATTTTAAGAAAACCAATCAAAAGACAAAACCATTTGTAGTGAGCTTCCTGTGAATTTATAATTACCAATAAATTTTTATTTTCCAGCAAAAGAATCTAAGTACTAGTAATGAAAGAGCCTCTTAGCAGAAAGCCGTTCATTTTTTTAATTAAAACACCACAGGTAATACGTGGAATGTATAGAAAGAAAAGAAAGATATCTGGTGTTCTTGCAATGCTACTTCCAGCAACTAAGCCACCAATTTACACCTGATTTACATACATATTAATAAATATATTATCCAAGAACTTTGTATTACAACTACAGCTAGTGGAAAATTAGCAATTTCTTCCCATAGTAAGAGAGCTGGAGTTCAGTTTCTTTACCCCTCCTCACTTCTGTTTTCCTATAGCAAGTTTACGTAATTTCATTATGGCCTTGTATACAGAGCGATGCTATTTTAACTGCTGACATGCTGCTATTTTCACAGCAGAGAAGAAATTTATAAATGAGAAAAAAAATGAAGTGCCAACTTAATCTTTGAATTCAAAGATAATGCAGAATAACTGACAGATTTTAGGGAACAGTTTTCAACATCCTCATTCTGACTAGTTCTTTTAATTTTAAACCCTCACCCACTACTCTGAGGCATCTCCACATAAAACCACATACACACATATATATGTAGACATACAGTTTTAAACTCACATAATTGCAAGTACTTCATCGAATACTACCCTAATATTTTGCAATCTTCAGCTTATAAGAGGAAAAAAGGCTCAATTTCCATCTGGGGGTAAACATATTTATATAACACTTCCTGCCCCGTTATGATGGAATATTTATAAGTAAAGTAGTAAAAAGATTTCCTACCACAAGCCTAATCTAGCTGTTCTGAAGCCTCTTTTTATTACCCTATAACTTTCAAGTCCAGCTTAGAAAGCACATTTTCCAAACTAGAACATTGTTTTAATTTTTTTTTTTTTTTAACCTGGAAATGAAAAGGATTTGAGCTCTGCATTACAGCTCTGCTAAAATCAAAGGACAGGCTTTGTAAACTTACAAGCTCCACAGATCCGTAATGCTTCCTGCTAAACTCTCCACGTCTGCAACCCAGATCTTCAGAGACAGAGCTGGAATAGAAACGCTTCATCAGTGTACACAAGTCAACTGACCTTAGATCTCCTGCAACGCCACACGCCGTTATTAACAAATATCATTCCTGCTGAATAAACCCATTACTGCAGGGAACACTCCTTACAACGCGCACAATCTCTAGCAGCCATTGCAGTCTGGCTTTCGTATTACCCCCAGAGGAAAAGAAATGGCTGTGTCCTGACTGGAAGCAAAAGCTATGATTAAATTAAATATTTAGTCACAACGATCAGAGTTCCAAAGCGGGTGGTTGCTTATAACCACGTTTGAAATCTGCGGTTAATCTAAGGGAAGAAGAACCTACAGTAAACTTAATGCCTCAAATAGGACAACTGCACTATGCTCAATAACCTCACACTCAGTACGTTGCTACTGGTTTTTTTCAGAGAGTCTTTTTTTAGGCTACACACAAAGAGAAACTAAGCAATTACTTTAATTCAAAAGCATAAGGAAAGAACAGCATTTCATAGGTTTCCCCCCCACCAACCTTAACAAGGATAAAATTATCAAGCAAGCAAAAGCAATCCTAGACTGCGAAGTTCAAAATCTACATGCATTATCATATATATACCATGACATCACTACATGCTTCGTGAGGTCAAAACAGAGAGCAAACACCTCCTCTAACTATAAACACTAAGCCTCCTGCCTTTGCAATGGGAATATATGTGCTGCAAATACAAGCTAAATAAAGATGTAGATGCAAATTTAACATAACCTTTGATTACCCAATCTGTACCACGGCTAGCAGCTCAATCCCTCCATCATATTCCAAACTTACAGTTCATCCTTCAGTCAGAAGTAATGAAAATAAAGTAATTTAATTTTAATGGAAAAAACCAAAACAAGACACCTTCCATCCAGCAACAAGAGATGAAATGTTCTGAGAATTATCAGTACTGTAAATTGCAATGTTACATCAATAAACAGAAGAAATGACTAAATTTTAATGCAACATCCTTGCATGTCCTTCTTGACTGTGGGAGATACTGTGACACTGGACTCTGAAACATTTTGATTTTTAGACAGCTTTTCTATTTGGATTTGTATTTAGAAGTATTTAAAATTCATGATTCGTGATTCATATTTCTGAGTTCTATCCACTTGGATTCCATGTCTTCACCCAAGGAGAAGCAATACAAACAAGACACATCTAATAAAATTTTAAAGCTCACCAAAATAATTCTAGTATTTGCTTCCAGTATGTAAACTATGCAGGAAGGATAAGAACACAACAATAATAGCAATTTTAAATGACCCACACACTGAAGCTGGAACATTAGCTGCTGCAACAACAGAGCTGCCTTTCCAACCACGCGAATAAAAGCTTTGGATGACACTATTGCTTCTGGTAACGCGTATACCCCGTACTTTCTCGGTCGGTTGCCTTTCAGCCAGAATCCCTTGTCACGCACACGCATTCGTACTGCTTCCCAAGCACAAATCACCTTCTACAGCCAGTCTGAGCCCTGAAGGCAGTGAAGCCACAGTCTGTGCTCTGACACCTATGGGGGCACGTGCATTAGATGTAATTTTTACAAGCTCCAGAACAATCACCGCGTTGAAAGTATTATGACCCAAATACAAATACAATTATTTAAGCTTTCAGCTTGTGGTTGCCTGCACAATGAACTTATGTTTGACTGGGGCCAGTTATTAATCTTAACTTTCCTGAGAATCGGCATGAAGTACCTTCCAGGAAAACAGTAAGTTCCCACATCGGGAATCTGCACAGCAGAGATGGAAAAAGTCTGTGATACGAGAAGGAATCGGGCTTGGGTCCTGATCTAAGAGCCCTTGTCATCAAAGCAGCTACAATTTGATCTTACTTACGATGTGCTGTTTGTGGACGTAAGTATTTCAGAGCCTTACCATATTCGAGATCCAAAAAAAAAAAAAAAAAAAAAAAAAAGAAGTTAAAGTCTGCAGTTCAAACAGCTTATACTCTAATTGAAAGTAACAACAACTCCTCCTTTTTCCCCACAGCAGGACAAAAAGTAGACACAGACAAAATGAGAAAAGAAATGGTATTAAAAACTTAGAGATACATAAATTATACATGACCCACAACAAGAGTCAGTTCCAGTGAGTAAGGCTACTTCGGGTTGCTACCTGAAAAAAGCATGCCCTGAAGACGGAATTTTCAAAGTTTGCAGTGCTACAGCTCTATCTATCTTTTCACATTTGTGACACTGAGAATTTTCACAGCCTTATCAACTGGACAAAGATGAAACAATCTCAATGGAGACCAAGAGAAGAAACTGTTCCTAAGTCAGGACGTCTGAGCATCCAGAAGTAGGTTCAAAGCTTAAGCGATCACACACCACGAGGACTCCACGTCCAACACTTCTACCCACCTACCACTACTGCTGTTGGACCTTTGAGCGAACCTTGCCACGCAACGCTGTCGTGCTGTTGCACAGAAGTTGTAGCACACCGCAACATCTACAGCTCCTTCTGAGCCTACAACACAGAGAAGATGGCTCAGAGTGGCAAAAAGACTGAATGGACCTGTTGAGCTGCACATTTTACAAGAATAACAAAAAAAAAACCCCAACCAAAACCCCAACTTCTGTTAGTTACCTTCTGCTTTATGTGGGTTTGCAGCAATAATTGACAGGCTCATTCAAAGTGTATCTGGACAGTCTCTTTTCATCCTACTCCTACATGCCATTTACAAGGAAATAATGCATATTTTACGTTTTATTGCAAATGCATCATCTTCTTCCAACTTTCCATCATCTGAAGGGAAGTGTTAAAAAGCCAAACTTTACTTCAGTATGGTTCGCGGTAAAGAAAAATTCTGAAGCTCGTACTCGCGAGTTCTCATCTTTTCTTTCAGAAGGAAACACACATAAATCTGGCTAACAAATGTTCTATGCAGTTATTAAGACTGGGTAACATAAAAGTATTTCAAGATTAGCATCGATACAGACAAAAATAAAGACATCAGATTGTTTTTCCCCTTCCAGACAGAGCAAAGAGTTCCCAAGTTTAGTTTTGTACGGGCTGAAAGTGATCCTTTGCCTCTTCACACATCTCAGAGAGAATTTGGAAAGTTCAGATAAAACCTAAAAAATAATAATGCATCGAATGCAATTTTTACAGTTCCTGCATTTTGAGATACACATGAAATTTGGCAGGTGCTTCATGGAACAAAGGGAGTGCTTCATTTGCAATATATTGTAAGGTATTGTAGGGGTTTTTTTGGGTTTGGTTTTTTTTTTTTACTTGTACAGAAAAATCAGGTAATCATGGTAGTGCTAGCATTTTCTTTGAGTGCTACTTTTGTTCTACAAAATTCATTTTTGCGGATAGGTGTGCTAGTTGCCTTAGAAACCACCGTAAAGGCAGTTCCGATCAAAGGACACTTGTCACCGTCAGTACCGGTAGCAGAACGTTATGGAAACAGCAGTCAAGAGACTGCTTTGCTGTCGCTGAGCTCTGAAATTCAGTCTTTGATCATATGAAGAAATGTAAGATGATAATTTAAGGAGTGGGAAAAAAAAATAAATAAAAATGATCCAACAACAGTCACTAGCACAATAAATCTTTTCAAGTCTCGGGAAAGCCAGGTGACCATTTTGTGTGTCTGACATCTGGACAACTGCAAACACAAATATATTACAAATTAAAAAGTCACCACAAAGAGCATCTGGCCTACTGTGCTTTGAACAGAACCATCTCCGCCCGGATGATTTTTAGAGACTGTCATCAGATCATGCAATAGGTCCACAAAGCAGGAAAAAAAGCAAGCTGAGGTTTATAAAACTGAACTACTTTCTGCCTTGTGGCAAAGCTAACCTCAAAATGCATGAAACTAGAGAAAAACGCCATCTCGTGAATGACCTGCATGATACACCCAAGGAGTTATGACGGCATTTTAGAACCATATACACACACACAAACTAAGTCCTATACCTTAATCTGGTGATATTTCAGCCGAGTGAAAGTCAAACTCTATCAGGAAAAGCACGCCAAGATCTGAGCACGTTAATCCTGCAGATAAAGCCAGCAGCTAACAAAAAGCTTTAGAAAATACAATATGGAAAAAGTATTCAAAATCAAACATTGTATAACTAAGAAATGGATATAGGTATAACACACATGAATGCACGGGTCATCGAGTTAAAGGAGGACACAACATGAAAGCCATTGATTCAGAAATACAAAAAGTCAAAACATATATTAAGGTATATGCCTGGCAGCCCATGTAAACAGCCTGGAAAGTAATGTCCAAAACATGGTGGCAGAATTAAGAGCAGACCAGATACACTGGTCTGATCTTAATTAAGATCATTAAGATACAGCCCAACAACAACTACTGCAGTAACATTTCCCAGCCAGAGAGTCACAACAGAACAAAAGTAAGGTGCAGAGTAAGTCTGAGTACTACCATACAAATCTTTTTTTTTTTTTTTTTCCCCTCACCATGGAAAAGATGATCGTCCTCCACACTCTGTCAGGCTACTCAACATCGCTTCTAGCAAAGTTCTGGAGGCTGATTAGCCCAAAGAAAGGTTCACCATAAAGACTCCCTGATGCCCACGAGACAGAGGATGCGAAAGGGGACCATCTGATCCACAAACTGACGGTTTACCTACACTTGCAAACACAAAGCTCTTCACAACTGGTGCGATGTCTACCAAATTATATTCTCTATCACATTAATATATCCTCTACACCAGATTCTCCAAAAAAACCCTTTTGATCTACACGATCCCAGCATGGTTATTAGATTTTTTTTTTTTTTTTAGCATTTCCATAATGACAAGCCATAAAATAGCTGCCTTTAGGAGGCACTCCAACATAGTCCAACATTTTCCATTTCATCAGCTTTGCTGGCCACAGAATGACAAGGAGCAGGGCTTTTTCCGAGTTCTGTCCCTGCACGACGGACACAATGATAAGCATGCAGACAGTAGCCAACAGCAGTAGAGGTGAAATAATAAGGAGACAGCACCACCACATTCTGCAAGGGAACCGGCAGAGGCTTCGCACTACTGTTCATCGGGTCCCTGGAAGAGTTACCGCAACACCGTGGCCAACCCTCAGTGCAATCCCAGTGTCACAGACACCTATGGCGACACAGGTGAAAAAGAAAGACGTGATATCCATGCATGCCTTGTAGGGTGAACCCACGGGGCTCCATTCCAGCCTGAATACCTGAATACCCTGCTAAGGCTACAGAGATTCAGAGATGCGGCGAGAGAGAGCATATTGATCAAATGATGCAGAGAACACCACGACCAAGTAAGTTTAATGGGAGAAATAATCTATTTTCTTAGATTACACGATATAAATGGAAAACACAGACAAGCTCAGAAAAAAGCATAAAGAACAGTTTATGTACCTGAAGGATTTATGCTTCTATCCTCTCCACAAACTAGATTCCAACAATTTATGAAAATACATTGCCTCACAACAAACCACACCCTTTGGTATCAAAAGCATTTTTCTGACACTGCTCTCATTATTTAAAAGCCAGGCGTATATCTGAGCAAAATGTTGATTAAAACAATAGCGTTTTAATATTCTTATCCATTTGCGCCCCAATTCAAAGTACGTAAAACATACCTAACTGTCAAGCATGCTAGCAGTCCTTTTAAAAATCTGAATTATACCGAACAGCTAATCTCTGCTTCTTCTCCATCTACTTCGTATCGCACTTCTACTTCATATCAAATACTTATAGCAGAATCTCACACCAAGAAAAATGTTACACAGACAACCTCATGAAAGTTAAAGCATCTTAGTCTCAATTTATGCATAGGTAAGATTTATATTATCACGCTATTTGCATAAGCACCCATATTCCCCAATGAATTCCAGCCTGCCTACCTCTCTGGCTCTCCATTCTTGGTTACCACCAAGATTTGTACTCATCGACTCTCTGACATATCACATCATCTAATTTAAAAAATATGCTGTGATTAATACAAGCTTCTCTTATTCATTTTCTTCATGGGGTTACATCCTTCCTCAGTCCTGACCTGATCTATATCAGAAAAACACTGCTGCTCCAGTTATGCCAGTTTTAAAAGAGTTTTCATCCTATTAAGATGAACTTCCAGCACTGAAATACTTAGGTTAGTTTTCCAGTGGCTCAGACCAGTTTGGCTTAATAATTTAAAATGTACTTGTATTGCAAAGTGTTTTAATATAGCTGAGCCTTTATTCACATTTAAAAAAAAAAAAAAAAAAAAAAACCCCAAACAAAACCCCCAAACCAAACAGCAGCTTATACGCATCTGCGCGGCACTCAGGGTGTATCCCACCTCCCTCTCCCCTCTGTCTGGGAGCGCAGGTGCTGTGGGACAAACGGACAGTAGCGAGGATGAGGAGACAGGACCAGCTTCCTCCCGTTTCAACACAAGCTCCTACAAACTTTTAACTCCAAGTCGAACAACAAAGCAAGTTTTAACACACTTGCTAATCTAAACTTAGCCACGTATTTTTAGGATCCGAGTGCCAAATCACAATTTTTGCCTTTGAGGAGCTTGACACTCGAAAGCAGTTTGCTGGGGGGCAGTTTGCAGACTGCACCTGCGTGATCACGACGACGCGGCTCCCGGCCTCCCCGTTCTCCTCACCGCCTACACCTTCACTTGCCACTACGGGCTAATCCGTGTTCACGGCAGAGGTACGAGCGCGCCCAGCACCCGGGTACCTGCAGTCACCATCCCAGCGGTATCTGCGGGCACCAGCCTAACGCCGAACAAGCTGCGAAATCGACTCCGAGACGCTCGTCGGGCTCCGCCCACGCCACCTGCAGCAGCCCCCGGGGGAGGGAGGGAGGGAGAGAGGCGGCCGCAGCTCCGGGACTCCCGCCGCTCCGCTGCCCGAGGGCCAGCCGACCTCTCCAGCGCCGCCCGGCCCGGCGCCCCCCCCCCCTCAGCCCGCCCCGCGGCCGGTGGAAGCACAGCACCGCCTCTCCGCCATGCACAGCGCGGGCCCGCACCGCATCGCGCCCCGCCCGAGCTCGGCCCCCGTCTCCGGTATACCGCTGAGTGAGGCCGAGGAACCGGGTGGAGGCCGCCTCTGCGCTGCTCAGCTCCATGCGGGCGGCCAGCCGGAGGCCTCGCTCCTCCAGCGTCGCTCCCGCGGCTCCGTCCCGCGCGGGAGAAGCGACGGGAGCTCCGCGCACACATCCCGCTACCCCGGCGCACGGCCGCCCCGGCCCGTGAGCCACTCAGGCTCCGCGCCGCCGCCAAGGCCCGCCGGGAGCTGTAGTCCCGGGCTGCGAGCGAGCGGCCCGTCCTCCGTAGCCGGGAGCAGAGCTCCGCCCGGAGAGCGAACGGGTCCTGCGCCCCCACACAGCCGGGGGGCTGAGCCGGCACCGCCCCCAGAGGCCGGGCCCGGGGCAGCGCCCCTCGCGAAGGCCGGCGCGGTAGACACGGGGAGGCAGGGAAGCTGGCTGCCGTGCAGTCGTTATCTCGGAGCTGGTTGCTATTTAATAGGAGCAAACCCCTTTGCCAGCTCTTCATCCACCTGTGGTCTCTGCTGCATTCTAGAAGTCAGGCTTAATGCTACTACTGTTGCATCAGCAAATTCATCGCAATTGAGTCTTAAACGATCTCTGCTTGCGTGACTCCAGAAGACTAACGCGTAACAAACCAGCAGCACTTTCAAGTGTGTGAAGCTCTTCCCTCCGTCTTCTCCTTCTAGACACAGACACACACTATTGCTCTCTGCCTTTTCAGGAGGTAAATGTACTCTGTGCTTGTCATATGACATAAACCCTGGGGTGAGGGTTGAACTCCCACACTGGGAATCAAAGCATGGCAAGGTGACCAAAAGTATTTTGACTGCGTGAAGACTTCTTTTAAAACTTTTCAGTAGGAGTTGAAACCAATATTGCAATCAACTATTATGACTAAAGATGAACCAATGTTTTGCTAGAGTAACAACTTGCATCTTGGGTAATCATAACTTGGATGACTGTATTCTGCTTAGACAAATTTCTTCAGTAATTTCAATTGCTTGTATGTTTTGCAATGAACTGCACTGCGTTACTACGTGTTATTAAATACTGCAGCCACCCATGTAGCAAACTGTGATTAGTTACTACATGGTGTGATTGTGTGTATATTCTTATCTTTCTTTACAGCAATTATTACAAAATAGTAACTTTGGGTAATATACTAAAACTCTACTTTGAGGTTTGAATTTAATGAAAAGCTTCTCTAGTGTTAAAAGACAGTTCAATTCTCAGAATTCGTATCATTCTGGGTCTCTCTGTTTATTCTGTCAGCCACCAGAAAACGAAGAGTGACACAAGAGGGCAAAGGACACCCATTACGCAGCAGAAGCCACCAAAGAGCAACTTTTAATTAATGCTCATCGGGGCTGGACTCAAGCTAGCGATGTACTGCTGAGGAATTGTCAGGCATTAGCCTTGCCTTAAAGAATTCAGACAATGTAGAATGCTAAAGCTTATTAAAGTTACAACTCACTTGGATCTTCTATAAGCGAAGTTTCCAAGATATTGACACCTAGGGACAGCTTCACAATGGAGCCTGTGGCAGCAATTCTGTCTAAGCGAGTCTGCGCCCTCCACCAGTTACTTACTCCTCCTTCTGTGTCACAGCATCACCCTTTGCTGTCAATTCTGCCATTGTGTTTGAGGAGTCACGCTAGCAGCTGCTCAGTAAAGTAACTTGGAGTTAAAAAAGAAAAAGAAAAAAAAAGTCTTTCAAAAATGGTAGGGAGAGATTCTTTTTTGGTTAAGAAGGGAATTAACAGGATACAGTTGGATTGTGAGTTCAATGATAGGTTGATTTGAGCAAAGTGCAAGCATGAATAAAGTGGTAGAACCCAGCATACTATTATTTTGAAACTCACGTCATCGCATAGGACCGCCTACAAGCTACATGTCCCACAGCTGCTCAGTTTGGCAAATGGCACCTCAGGTCCAAATCAAAAAATCATACCCATACACACCCAGCCTCTCACCAAAAAATGGCTGTTATTCGTAGAGAAGCGTATCTCTGTCCACAGGCGGTTGATGGCCGTATCTAAGTCTGTAACATAATGCCCAATGAATAAAATTTAAATATGTCTTTTTTTTTAAAAAAAAAAAAGTTTTTACCCCCAGTGCTAAAATACAGAGAAAATTCCATGCATGGGGCACTCTTGGAGTAACCTCTCTTCGTGGTTTCTCCTGCACACTGCCTTTTTCCTCATACAGGTAACTGTAGCATTTCATAGTTCTTCCAGCTAAAAATAATACCATCAAATTTAAATCAGAAACATTTAACAATTTTTGGAATAATTTTCCTTCATTAACTATATTATTGTGCTTTTACGCAATGTTAAATGTATGGACATGGGTTAATCATCTACAGTCTGTCCCCTAACAAATCCTCAAAGCTGACAGGAGATAGGAATCTGCACCTTAGAAACTACACCTTTGCTTTTAAAAATGAAATCGAAAACCCCCTATGTCTACAGGTAAGAAACTCCATGAAGATAACCTGTTAATAGCTGCAAACAATGCTTTGTATTAGTTAACTGTATCACTGAGTATTGTTTGTGGTTTTGAAGGATTATCTGCCATGCATGGAAAAGATCTTCCAGTTTTGGAAATCAATGGAAATAATTGGGTTTAGCCCAGTAAAATAATACACTGTAAAGAATATCTTACTTGTTTGTAGACTCCCTGTATAGAGCTCATTACATCATAACTTAAATGTCCGAACACAAATCCAACCATGTGCCACTTGAAAGTAAATTTCAACTAGTAACACTGTAAACTCAAAGCTGACTGCTTATGTATCAAGAAATACCCTAAGGAATCTAAGTATGCATACCCAGTAAAATATCTTAAAAGGAACTTCTACACTAAAGCAACAAAAACATTTCTTGACAGAAATACCAACAATAACACCTACTCAGTATTTTGCACTCAGCCACAACTTTCCTTCTCTCTAAACATATGGATTGCTTTACAAGATTGCAAAAAATGAGGCTTCATTTCTCTTGCTCCTTCAGAAGAACCTACTGCCATGGAAATAATGAAACAGAGAGAACCTTCCACTTAAAGTACTTAATTTCCACTTTAATGTAGTTGTCATTTACCCCATTCCTCTTCCCTTCTGTGCACTAGGTATAACACAGAGTTAATATGAATACATGCACTCACTCAAACCTAAGTATTTCCTCTGCGGTGCCCCTCTGTCATCCTGAAGAATGCCAACTTTTAAAACACAACCACTCTTTCAAACGGCAAAGAAACATACCCCTCTTTTGCACAGATCTTAGCAATGGCAACAACAGCTTTTTCTCATTCAGTTTCTAAGTATGTCTCCTGAAACAGAAAGCCTGAAAAAGTTCCGAGCCTGTCTTACGCTGTACTTAAGTATTAACAGCGCGCTAAAATTCCAGCCAGGGTGGAATGCAAGCACAAAGCCTTTGCATGAAAAAGAGCCACAAAAATGGAATTTTTTTTTTTAAATGTTTGCAGAAAAAAAACCCATTTCTGTAGTATGCTGTAATTTCAATGCTGCAATAAATCTTGAACACGACAAAACCCCACAATATTCTTTATGCAAAGGGCTGCCTCCCTTACAACATGCTGCCAGCAGTTCTTTTCCCGTTTTCTCAAATAACAAGCACACAAAGACAGAAATGAGAAAGGTAGTAGCAAATTAAGAAAATAGTGTTTAAAGAGGTACGCTGCAAATGCATTCATCGGCTTGGATGCTGTCTAGCTAAAATTTGGGATTCCTGTTGGCAGCTTTTAGCAATGATAGATGTTTCTAGTATTGTGTTGCACGATGCAGCATGTCTCTGCAGTAAGAGGCTGGCAGAGGCACAAATAGCAGAACTGCCTTAGTTTTATTTGTAATTACTTTTGATTCTATGCCAAGTTCCATACTTCCCCCAAAAGAAAAAACCCCACAATATAATATATAAAAATGGATTTTATAAGCATATGTGCTGAGAAACAGAGAGAGAATATTTAAAGAAAGGGACAGACAAAAAATTCCACAGCCCTTGAATTATAAAGAAGAAAGTCCGAGAAATAGAATTATGGGAATACTAAGAAAAAGAAGTTATTCACTGGAAAAGATACGGGACAGTAATAAACCTGAAGGTTCATCAAAATGAACATCTACTTTCTTTGTTTAATTTCCAGAATTACATCTCCTTTAATCTGCTTCCACCTTTTATAATAGCATGGGCCATTCAAGTGCATTTTGTGTGGATTATATAAAGACTGACAAAGAGCTCAATTCCCCAGACTTGGGGTATCTGTACTGTCAGTGATTTCACACAGGGCTATTCTTCTGTCAAAACAAGGACTCTTCATCATTACTTAAGGCATTGTAAAACAAGTTTACTTTCTAACAAACTTGAGGACAGATGACATCCTCAGCACCTTGCAGACAACGAATATACTTTGAAAACAACTGCAGACTCCTAGACAGGAATACAGCTCATCTATTTCAGCCTGACAAGTAACGCTACAATTAAGATTTCAAAATAACTCTATCAATCCATTTTTTCTTTTCGACTTTCCTGAAAGACCACAAACTCACTTTTAGTGACACTTTAAAAGGATGAACTTTCCCTTTCTAGCAAAACTATTTTGTAACTCTCCACTGGTGATGTATCTCCCATGTTCTTCCGAAGCACGCAGTGCAACATACTTACATAACATGCAATGATCCAAAAAGAGAAGATATGTTCGATTTCCTTTTATTAGACAAAATCAAAACCACTCATCTTTTTCACAACTGGATAGCTACGAAAAGAAAAGAAAAGAAAAGAAAAGAAAAGAAAAGAAAAGAAAAGAAAAGAAAAGAAAAGAAAAGAAAAGAAAAGAAAAGAAAAGAAAAGACAAAAGGACAAGACAAGTCTGGAAGCAAAGTTCTCAAAAGCAGACTAAGCCACAAAAATTGAAGTCTGAAGTTTCGGGTTTTTTCTTTAAATGTTTTCAAAAAAAGTAACGGGTCATGAAAACCCTGGGCACATACAGGACTAGAGTAAGATGGCTCAAATTCTACTTAAGTCCACATGGACCTTCAATGTATTTAGCCAGTTAGGGACTTAGGTAGAAATCAGACCACTCGAATCTCGACCAGAAGGTGTGCATTACCTTCTATCTAGACTTAAACATTTCTAGCACACAGCCAAACTTTACTCACCGTTACTACTTCCAAGCCTTCCCCTTCACACTGTGCATTCAACGGACCTGTGCAGACCTGAAGTGGCACAGGCTGGCCACTGCCTGGGCAAATTTGAGATTCTAAACTCAGCGTACCATACTTGCCATCTCTAAAGGCTTTCACAAGCAAGTCTGCTTGCAAAACAACCGTATAGAATGAGAGACAAAGTACTTCACGTAAGCTCTTAAACTATATATATATTTGATCTTAAAAATTACAATGATTGGCGCAGAGGAAGTAGGAAAATAGTTTATGCTTAGCAAAATAGGTTTCCAGAAAAACCTACTAGTACAGTACTAGGGACACAGAAGGAGCAGACCCTCAGCTGCTTCTTATGACCCTGCTGTGCACTGATCATTTAATGGATTGTAAAGGTATAACATAATTTCAGCCATCTGCAGAGAGTTTTCTGTGGAAAGTACAACTACAGGATGCCTCCAAGTAATAGAAACTAGTCAGTTCCAAGACAGCCAAGCAGGCAGGTCAGATTTGCTGTGGAATGCTGCTCTCAAGTCAAGATGCCATGCCAGAACGCCTTCCGTTCACGCTAGGCGACTAAAATAGTAGGCTCGCATGGTGACTTGCTTGCCAGATGAAAAGCGATGGAATTCAAGATGCATCTAGACAACATTGTGCTGAATACTGAGGAAAAGCCAGTCATTGCAGTTTGTGCACAGATGAAATATTAAAATAAAAATTGTACTTAGAAGTAAGAAACTAGAAGAGCCACAATAGCATTCTCTGAAGTGTAGTCAGCATCACATTTGACCCCAGGCAGACAGGCAGAATCTCAGTGTGCAGTGGAGAATTTGGTATATGCATGACAGTTCTGGCTTACTAGAAATGAGGGGAAAGTTCTTGCAATGACACAGCTGATGGAAAGAGGGGTGAAAAATCCAAATAAAATCCAGTAAAGCAAGTAATCCCCCAACCAGCATGCTAGCTGTTAGGAAAAAAACAACAACCAAAAGCAAATCCAACATGGGGATAAAACTTAAAAGAATATTTTTAAGAAGGCTAATGCACAAAATGAGTAACTTATGGAGAAAAAAACCCCATGACCATTAAACTGTATTTCTTCTGGGGGAAAAAAAATTATATTACATAGCTAGAACTAAAGTAATTATCTTCTAAACCACACTGGAAACTTCACAAGATTGACTGAACTCTAGCTGTTTTTGCAGGTAACTGGTTGAGCCAGTCTTCTCCATAAAAACAATTATTCACTGTAATTAAAGTATTTTAAATACCTCAGCAAAGCAGTGGATCAAGAAAAAAAAAAAAAACCCAAACAAAAACCAACCAGTTTTTAAGAAAACAATATAACACCTTGCTTTTAAAAAAATCCTAAATTTCCCAAATGGAACAATTCACCTGTACAGATCTTAGTACAGTTTTGAGTGATTTCTAAGGCAAAGTTAAAGGATAAGAATTTCTTTTCCCATAGGCAAGCATTTCTTATGTTTCTGAGAAGAGGTGCGCGTACCTATCCATACATACACACACGACATAAGTACAAATGAATACATATAGAACACGGACGTCAACAAAAGAAAACGTAGCCTTATCAAGGGTTGGAGGTTCCCCCAGACCTCATTCGGAAGAGTTCTTCAGAGACTTTCTGTCTGTTGGTTTATTTAAGACAAATCTCTGAAGGCGTTTTCTCTGTTTCCTCATGTCTCAGGGTCACCATCCGGTCGGGCAGGCCGCTGCCGAAGGACGAGGAGAACGCGCACCTCGCCCGCCCCTCCCAGCCCGGCGGTTTCGGCACCAGCCGGCCTCGCCGCCCCTCAGGAAGCTCAGCTGAGGGGCCGCCCGGCCCCGCCACGCCCGCGGCCTGCCCGCTGCCCGCGCTCCCGGAGCGGCGGTGGTTCCGAGCGCCACCCCGCCGGCCGAGCGCCCGCTTCTCTCGGACGCTCCCGAGCCAGGTAGTTACCAGAGGACTCTCAGAGGCGCCGGGCACCAGCAGCAGCTGGCGGTGAAGCTGCCCGGCGCCCCTGAGAAGGGCATCGGGACCCCCTCTCGCCGCGGCGCCCCCACGCTCCCGTCGATTTCGGCGCTCCCCTGCTGACGCGGACCAGGCGAGCGCACGGTGCCGGGGGTGCGCTGCGACTCTCCCGCCTCCTCCGCTGCAGCGCGGCGCCTCGGCAGCCCGGGGGCCCTCGGCAGCGGACCAGGGCTCAGGCCGCGAAGCCCCGGCCCGCGCCGGTCACCGGGTCCTAGAGCCCGCGGGTCCACGGCGGAGGGGGCGCAGCATTAGGCAGCTGAAGCCTGGCTTCTGTCATGGTCCCGGCCAGGGTCAGTTTCCCGTTAGCTGAGTTCCCCCCCCCGGGCTCTGGAGGGTTTTTATCCTGTCTTGGCTGGACGCAGCTTTCTGAGCGGTCTGACTGCAAATCCGCTGTGCTGCTGCTTCTCCCTGGGTAACGGGGCGGCAGCACGGACAGAAACCACCACCAGAATTTCAAAGCAGTCAGATGCAAAGGACTGAAATGCCCCAGCCGCTTGGATGCTTTTTGGTATAGAGGCAATGCATATTGCTGTCTGGGCTGCGAGTGGGGAAAGGGCAGAGAAATTTAAGCCGTGCACCCGCAGTTAGCATTTACCGCCTTCGGATGGCATAAACCGGGCTGAGGTAGCAGTCACCGCCCGTCCCACTGAATGCTCAGGAAACGATCGTTAAGGTGATGCTGCTGCCCGGCGACCAAATTTCGGTACTGCAGGTCCCGATCCGCGCACGCGTGGTAGGTCTCTTCTCTGCGTTGGCCGCCGCGCCCGGTGCTGCTTCCCGGTAAGGGAACGCCTCTGCCCCCCCCCCCCCCCCCCCCCCGTGCGCCGTGCCGAACTGCAGCGCCGGTGCCGCCCCGGGCACGTGCTGCCCCGCCGGGTGTTCGCTGCTGCTGCTGCTGCTGCTGCTGCTGCTGCCGCCTCGTGGCCCAAGCGCGGTACTGCAGCCCGGCGTTCGCGCGCCGGCTCCGGCCTCTCCGGCGCATGCGCGGCAGCAGCATGGCGGCAGCCTGGACGCCGGTCCCGGCGGCGGGTGAGGGCCGGGCTCAGCGGTGAGGTGAGGCGAGCGAGCTCCGGCGGCGGGTGCAGGCTGTGTCGTGCCCGCTGGCAGCCCGGGGGTGGCGGGACGGGACGGGAAGGTTCGAGCCGCCCGCTGCGGCAGGCTGCCGCTCCGCTGGAGGCGAGAGCCGGCTCAGGGCAGCCCCAGAGAGTGTCCCGGGAGCTGACGGGGGGGAAGGGGGGCAAGAAGGCGGACACAGCCTGCCAGGCACAGGCGCTGGGCGCCTCCCCGGAGCTCCTCCTGAGCCTCCCCCGGCCCCGCTCAGCCTGTGCAGCAGCCCCCAGCTCCAGCACCTCTCCTGAAGCCTGTCCGGCAGCCCCGGGCTGCCCCAAGCCCTGGCGTGAAGGCGGCAAGCTGGCCCTGGCCTGTGCCGTTTTCTTCCTGAACGGGGGTGCTGGCGGCAGCAGCAGCGCGGGGAAAGAGCGGCGTCTGCGGAAGCCCCTGCAGAAGGAGGGGGGGTCTCCGGCCAGGGCCGACCTCCGGTAGTAACGGCCGCTGCTTTTTCTTTCCCTCTCCCAGGCCGTGCTGAGGACGCGGTCGCCTGTTCCTCCCTCGGGGATGCCGTTGACTGCACCCGCCTCGCGCTCGCGGGGCTCGTCCGTGCCTGGCCTGGCTCTCCTCGTGGCGTGGGGGCGAAAAGGGAGAGGCGGCGGAGCGCTTACCGGCCCTGGACAGGAGCTGCCCTAAGGGAAGCTGGAACGGCCAGAGAAAGGTAAAGAAGAAGAAATGGAAGGCCATCTGGCCAGCCGCTGCCTCAGCGGGTGAGGAACGATCCCTCTTCACGGTCTGCGGCAGGTCAGGCTGCCAGCGTGCACCGCAGGGTCTGCATGGTAACCCAAACCACAGTATGTTTTGGGCGGAGGTTGCACGGGCTGCTTTGGGGGTACATGGTGGTTGTTGGCCAGCAGGCCCTAGAGTCCTTCTGTTGTATTTTTCAGGTGCCAAGGGACGATTTGGATCCCCGCAGAAAATCCTCAAGCAAGTTTTGCCGGAGCATCCAAGTAGTGGTGAAGAAGGAGCGGTGCATGTAGCGAGGCATCTTCCTTGGCTTCCGCTTCTGAATGCGAACTCTTCGGAGCCAGGCGGAGCGGCGATGCTGTTTTGAGGCACGTGGTGAGGGCGTTGCGCTGCTGGCTCTAGGGTTGGGGTGATGGCCCGTTGTGGCAGGCGGGCGGTAGAATGGATGTGTGAGGGGTGGAGTGAGGGTGAGCGTGTGGCTGTGCTTAACTCTGTGTGTGTGGGGGGGTTTATTTCAGGTTCAGGAAGTTAGTTTTGCTTTTTGAAATTAGAATTAAAAAAAAACAGATGGGGGATTATTTTTTTTCCCCCCTCAGCTGGGTTTTTTTCCCCTGGTCCTGGCTACTCTGCGAGGGGATGTTCATTGCCAGAGTTTGGAGGAGGTCCGGATTAGGTCTGGAAATAACAAAAAAAAAAGAATTATCAGTAAATACCTGCTAGTAGTCACTACTTCACAGTACACTAGCAGTTGTAACCGCAGCATGCCATTAAACAGTCACCTATTAAATTTCTGAAAAAAATTTTTTTCACCACCCCACACATATACAAATATATGCAAATTACCCCGTCAGCTCAAACCACACATACGTCATAATGACCACAAAACAACTCGCCCACCCGACCCAACTCATTACTGCGAAGTACTAAAAAAAACCCAAACCACCCGTAAAACCCACACAGCCCAGACATGAAAAATGACAAACGGCCAACAACACGAACATCATCCAAAAAAACCACTGCAGGTAATAAAAAACCCCATAAAGAAACAAAAAGAAAGAAGCATTTTTGCAGCAACACATGACAACTCCACTAATCACCATAAAAATCAGAGAAAAGACTGGGACCTACAGAACCATAGACAGGACGGCAGTCACCATAGACAAGAAGTAAAACTCGTCCCGTCCAGCAACACGACGTCAGTCTCCATGATCCCCAGTCCTCCAAGCCCTCTATTTTAGAAACTCTATGACCGGAAAAGTTACTCCATGGCCGGAAGTCCTCTAGGAACCAGGAAGTCCTCCAACTCCCCCGGAAACCTACTCTCTATGACCAGAAGTCCTCCTGCCGGACACCGGAAGTGCGCCAAGTCCGACTAGAAACCTTGTCCCGATTGCCCGGAAGTCCCCCAAAAAGCCAACTAAACCAGTCTCTATGACCGGAAGTCCTCCAGGGACACCGAGAGTACTCCCATTCCGACTAGAAACACGACGCCCCGTAACCGGAAGTGCAGTCACACACCCGGAAGTAAGCCGTTGTGCACATTTAAAATCACAAGCGCAGCCGAGGGCGGGGTGGAGGGTGAGGGGTGGGGCTGGGCCCGGGGGTAGGGTTGCGGTTAGGGGTTACGGTTACGTGTTCAGCTGGGAGGCTGGACGCTGGTCAAGGGCGAGAGGGACAGTAACCGACTCTTTGGACTCTTTCTGCAGCCCCAGTGTGAGTGGGGCTGTGCGAGGGCCGCTGAGGGAGGTTTGAGGCCAGGCAGCCCTTTTGGGGCTGGCACCTTTGGCCTAGGAGCAGGGGCTGGACGTTTCCAGTTTGCAGTGCGGGCGCTGATTTTGGTCAAGAGGGACGTAAGGTGCTACGTTGAGGCCTTGCGTGTCTATTAGAGCCCACAGCCCCAGTGTGAGCCTGTAACCGAACGGATAATCACGGTGATGGGAAGGGAACGCTCTGAGCAGAACGGTGTGGCGATAGGTGGGTGATTGCGTTTCATTTGATGTTGCTAACCAGAGTGTGGCTGCTAATTATGTCCATCGTGTAGTCCTAACCTGACTTTAACAATAGAGTAGGTAAAACATGTAGTTGGCAGTGGATGCAAGTAATATTTTATTTTCTGTCAAAATCATGTCCTTTGAATGAACTTTGTTCATTATAATCTAATTATAATACCAAACCACACCTCCAGCCTAAAAGCTATCCACCTCCCAGGTATGACCACCCCTCACTGGGCATGCTCTTTGAATTTCTTTAAGTCTATAGCTTTAAATCAAAGCAAGAAAGTTCTTTACCAATCACAATAAGGTAACTATGTGATGTAAATGTAATTTTGTAACCTAAGGGTATAAATGTATAGGGATTGAAGACTAGGTGTGCATGTTAGGAGGAGAGATCCCCCACGCACCCAGCACTGAATAAACCAATATTGGATTTCTAAACTGCATTTGGGTTTGGAAAGTTTTTATTGCTGTTTGAGTGGTAACAACCTCACAAACTCCAGATGGGACACCAGAGACCGTGCCCACTAAACCAGCGTGACACACACTTCCCTTATCACCATGGACACCAACTCAAATTGAGAGCTGTGGTGAAAAGTGATGTTCCCAGCTCCTTCTTTCGCTTCCTTTGCCAACTCAATTTCATTTATCTCAGTTATTTCTACCCAGGGGTATCGTTTGCCAGCTCAACACGAAGGGCCTAATTCAGCTTTGAGACCTGGGCTCAGCCAGCAGCAGAAGTCACCAGAGAGCGGAGTAGCGTTACCTACTGCCATTGCCACTCAACAGCCTCTGTAGAGGGAACCTGCCAAACACTGCTAAGAACTAAACCAGGGCCAGAGCACCTCCAGGTCACAGCTTCATTCCTGCCCTGCAGGAGCAGCAGACAGCTTCCACCTACCAGCAGGACAGGGGATGCGAGAGCAGAGCGCGGTATTTCTCCGGGAGCACAGAAATGGTAAAGAGCAAAGGGAACGCTCCACCCATACAGGATGGCTGAGGGACACGTGCCCAGGGGACCAACAGCCCCCGGCAGCACGGTACGAGAGCAGGATGCGTGACACCGGGTACACAGCTAGGACACCGTCCCCTTGCATTTCAACTGGAGGGGAACTGGGCAGCCCACAGGTGTCACAGCTCCGCTCCAGACCAAAGGAAGCAACAGGGGAGCATATTTCAAAGGCATTCCACCCTCCGCATTGTACGTGAGCCGGGCTGTGACTGCGATAAGGCAAACACTCACAATAGCACACAGGAATTCAGTCCCCAAGGCCTGTGACTCAGACTCAGCCAGAGTGGCTGAAGTTCCTCCTAGAGCCCTTTAAGTTCCCATTTTAAGGTACATGTTCTATTAATCAGGACTGCTTAATAAGCTGCAGCTTCTCCCCCACTCCCACCCTGAACAGCCTTTCTTGGGCAGAGAGACTTTTCTAAGCCAATAAATTCAGCAACCCAAGTCCCAGCTACCTGCAAGACAACCTGAGCAAAGCCAGATCCTTCCTTGCTCCCCAAAAAGGCATCTCCAAGCAGCAGGCCAAGCTCTCACTGGGCTGTTTAAGTGCTCAACACCAGCTGCTCTGCCTGCTGAGGCTGGGAAGAGGCTGAGGGATGCTCACGCCTGCCCTGGATGGGAGAAGCAGGCACCTGCTCTCCAGCAGGCTGAATTCCTTCCCCGCAGTCCAGCGCATTAGAGGGTAAAACTAGGTTGAAACTAATCCGTGCTGGATTAGACTTGCCACCTTGATGCACGAGGCTGAACAATGTGATTGCCGTTCCCTAGGAAAAGGGAAACGGCCAAGAGGAGATCCCAGAGGAGCGTTTCAGGCTGGAAGAGAGAATTCAGTACTAGGACTCAGCTGTCCTTCAGCAGCGCGCATGCACTCAGGGTGCTGCCTGCCAAAGACCCTTATCCCAGCGAGAGCTCTGGGGTAGAAACCAGCCAGGAAAACAAGGCTGGGGGGAGCAAAGCGATAGGATGAGAGATTAAACCCAATAGGAATGTGGCTTGATAGGTTTTATTAGGAGCACTTTACTGGTTTGCAGCCCTGGGGCTGTTCAGGGCTTGGGAACCCTCTCCCTGGCTCCAGCCACAGTATCAGCCCAGGTTTTACCTATCAGCTCTGTGTCAGAGGGAGGTGTGAGCCGCTTCGCTGCACTCCCACTCACAGCAAACTCCCCCACCACCAGCATGCTGAGCTGGCAGAGCAAGCAGAGCTGCTACAGCACAATGGCTCCTCAGGATCCATGGGCAGCCACTACTCATGCTATCTGCAGCTTGATTTCTAGCTGCTCAAATCCCCTCTCCTAGCACTGAGCCAATACACAGGGCAGCAAGGACATGAACAAGCAGCTCCCACCTCCATCAGCTGGAAGTTGTGTAGCTTGTTTCACTTTTGTCATCCAAGCCTCACCCAAAGAGAAAGCCTGCCAGAAGCGATGGTTGCTCAGGGGAGAGCTAGGAGCCTGTGTGGGAGGAAGAGCGGCCCCCAGCCCTGGGGCACAGCCACATCCCATCAGCAGCATCCCGGGAAGCACAGCTTCCCAGACTCGGTCCTACAGCTCCCACCAGCTGGAGGATCACGTACCCACCCTGTTCTTGAGCAATGCTGGAGGACAGCTCTCAAGAAGCAGAAACTGCAGCAATAGGTACAACACACTCCATTCCTCCCCAACCCAAGGAACACCACCACCTTGGCTACGGGGGATGCATTGGACCCACCTACACGCCTCCCTGGCGCAGGGCATGTCCCGTCTGCCTTCCAACAGCAGGTTTCAAAGGCTCCTTTTTAGCCAAATGCTCTTACTCTACACCTTATGTCGCAGCACCTCTTTTTCCATGGCACCTCCTGGTTTCTAATCATGTAATTCCTTCTCCAGTGACCTACATAAACTTCACCTCCGCTGTTGCACCCCTGCCTGGAGGAACACGTTGACACTTTTCACTGCCCGGTTAATGCGAGGGCAAGGCAAGCCCACCATCTCCTCCAAGCTCTCATCTTGTGCAGCTCTGTGATTTCTTCACCTCTAACACCAAGGGGCCACTTGCTAGATCAGCAAGTGACCACCAACCCCCCCTAGAAATGACACTCAATATCCCATCGTTGATTGTTTCAAGGTTAAAACCTTCTTTTCACCCTCAGAACCACTGTTGGCCGGGAGGGATGCCAATGGAGCTGCCCTGGCAGGCCATGCCAAGCAAGAGATGGGGCAAGCCTGAAGCTCCTGAGAGAGGACCTTGCCTGACCCCAGCATGAAGGGCACGAAGCCCAGCGTACTTTGCACTAATCCCGGAGCTGCCATTCCCCCTGCCCAAGGCTTGCGAGACATCCAACCATCCTGGACCTCCCCATTCAATGACTACAGTTAAAAACTAGAAAGGCTTCAGTCAGACTCTTCTGAGCAGCAGAAACTCCTCACTCCTGGGAGAGGAGATTGAAGTGCTCAATATGGCGTAGGGGAGGTTGAAGCCCTCTGGGAGAACGGTAGCTCCCATTCTTGCTGGAGCACATTCCCAAAGGGACTGTCACAGTAGCCGGCCACTGAGCAACCACCGGCACACAGCGGCCCTCTCACACCTGCGAGGGCAACAGCACAGGCAAAGGGGATGGAGAGCACCCCCCCCCCCAGAGCCACCGCCTGCCTCCCCGAGCCGGATTTCCCTCCGAGGGGAGCACAGGCAGAGGCCGGGGGGGGGGAACGGGGACTGGGGACGGAACGACACAGCTCCGCCCGGTCCTGCCTGCTCCCTCCTCTCCCCCGCCCGGCACCACCGCAGCCCCCTTCCCCATCCCGCACCTCCTCCCCGCGGGGCTGCGCCCCCCAGCAAGGGCCGGCTCGGGATGGGGGGGGGGCGGCGGGGGCGGCCCCACCTTGTTCATCTCCTCCAGCCGCCCGTCCTGCGGGGCCCGCCGCCACCCGGCACGGAGCCCCCACCGCCCCGAGGCACCCTGCGCCCGCCGCCGCCTTAAGCAGGACCGTGCCGGGCGGGGCCGGGCGGTGCCGGGCGGTGCTGGGCGGTGCCGGGCTGGGCGGTGCTGGGCGGGGCCGGGCTGGGCGGTGCTGGGCGGGGCCGGGCTGGGCGGTGCCGTGCGGGCCCTCCGCCCCCACCGTTAACCCCTTCCCCGCCCCGCCGCTGAGAACGGGCGGCTGACGGCGACAGCCCCGCTCCGGGCCGCTTCTGCGGGGGGGTGCGGGGCTGGTACCCGCGGGGTGCAGCCAGGCTCCTGCTGGAGAACGGCGAGGGGCAGAGCGAGGTGGGGAAGCGGCGGAGCGGCAGCGCTCCCGCTCTGACTCCAGCGGCCGAGCCCCCGACGGGAGGGACGCGGCGGGATGGGAAGGGACAGTCTCCTTCCAGCGCCCACCGCTCGCCGTGCACAGCGGCTGGGCCCCCGGGAGCACCCCTGGGGTCCGCTCCCGAGCCACCCCCGGGGCAGGTGCACCCCCCGGCACCGCCGCCTCGGGGCTCCCCGCTCGGGTAGGGAGCAGTGAGTGCGGGGGCAGCTTTGCGAGCTGCTGTTCGGGAGCAACTGCGCGGTGCGATAAAGCACAACGGCTGGCAAGTCGCTGCTGGATGAGCCCTGGAGCACAGGCAGCAGGACAAGGCATCTACGGCAGGACAGGCGGGACCGACAGACGGGACCAAGCTGGTGCGTGTCCTGGCCAGGATCTAATGTGGGAAGTTGCAGTTACCCCCCACACTGCCCCCGCAATCTCAGCTAGACGCCTTTTTCTAAAGACCTGTACTAAAATGGGGTTTAGCAGGAAGCGTCAGACAGTTGCCCCACGCCACCCCAGACACATTTCAACCCTGGGTGCAGCTGCCCCTGCTCTCTGAGAAAGCAGAAAGCGCAGGTACAGCGTGTGCCCCTCCTGCTGCCGTGCACTCAGGTGGATGGGCAGCTATGTATTATATTAAGGATTTTTAATGGATACAGCTCTAGGCAGGTGTCACCAGCTAAAAAAAAAGAGTTCCAGGGAGAGCAGGAGGGAGGATGAACTGCATCTTCAGCAGCAGGCACAAGGCAAAGGCTTGACATTTCTGTAACAGCAGCAAATTTGTGTGTTGATTGGAGATGTGTAATTGTCTTCCCAGGGAGATGGTAAGTGGCTGTGGCTCCCTGCCTTTCGGCCAAACGGAATCACGCTGTGCTCACTGCTACAAGGTTTTGCTTTTGCAGAGCTGTCCTTGGGCAGCGAGAGGGCAGCCCCTGCCATTACACTCCTGCAGTGCTGCAGCTCTGGCACACCACTCCTTGGGCACCCTTTTGCGCAGACTTAGGAGGGAGATGGGTTTGTTCACAGTAGGAAAATCCCAGGTCCCTTCCAGACCACTGGACCCACCGCAGACAACACTGGGGGGGTCCAACGTCTGTGGCAGCAGTTTTACATAACAGCGTTACAAAAGACTTCAGCAAACCTGATTTCCAGCAGTGTGAGCAGAAGAGCACAGGTAAAACGGGTTACAAAGTGCACTGAGCTCCAGCCTGGGGACTCATTTCTGGTCTTATGGGAGTGACTTCAGCTGCTACCGGGAGTCAGGGCGCAGCCGGCGCAGGGTGGGCTGAACAAGGACCTGGCTCTGCTGCCTGCGTGGCCCCACGGACCGGCCCGCATGGGAGCACGGCGTGAACGCACAGGGTGAACGCACGTGCCTTTTCTTTAAAGGCGATGCAGCCACCGACCTCTGCCGCCCAGTGGGAGCGACACTGGCAGGAGCTGGCCCTGTCCTGCTGCTCCCCGGCCAGCCCGCGCGGGCTGCACAGCCTGGTGCCACCAGCTCGAGGTCTTTTCAGTGGGGAGGGTGCGTGGGTGCTGATGCGGGGCTGTGGGGTGATGCAGCTGCAACTGTCAGCTCTCCCACCTCCCTGCCCGGTGCATTGCTGTGCCACCCAGCCCCTGGGAATGCCGGCAATTGAGCTGGTTTATATCCAGACCTGGTGACATCCAGTCAGCCAAGCGGAGCTGGGACAGGACACAAAGGCCGGAGATGTGAGCAGTGGCAACCTTGTGCTACCCTGGAGCAGGGGAACAGCAAGAGCAGAGCTGCTCTTTCCCTGCAGCAGGCAGAGGATGCCCCACCTGCCTGCAAGGAGCTGGTTAAGGGTCCAGCTTTGCTCCTGCTTGGCCCCGGATTTGCCCTCCCTGCTGCAAGCTCCCTTCCCCCGGGGAAGCAGGCAAGCCGCGTGCCCTCGGGTGAGCAGCTCTCTGCCTGGCTTCCCCACAATTCATCCCTGCCCCTCTGCGACCACAGCATGTGAGCATCACACCACGGGGTGCTGTGCAGGACCAGCATCCAGCATGCACGGAACAGCCTCTCTCATCTCCTGGGGCAGGAGCGATTGCTGTGTGTTACAGCTTTGGTACTTTACACACTTGATAAGCTGTCCCTCCCTGGTGGTGACGGTTCTTTGTTCACTCCATGGTGAGAGACAAACCCCGCGATGGCTCCGTCTCCTGCACAGAAACGTCTGTGGTCCCTGGTAGCTGGTTGTCCCCCTGCTCGAGGACAGAGCTGGTGGCTGAAGTCATGCCGCAGAGCGCTCGGGACACTGACCCTGAACTGGTGCAGATAAGGACCTGGGGTGCAATATTGTACGGAGGGCAGCGCGAAGAGCAGCAGGAGGGATCGATGCTGGTGAACGCAGGGTGTCCTTCTCTCTGCCATTCCCTGTGCGGGTGGGACATGGAGGTGATGGGGCAGCGGCCAGGGACCTGTCACTACCACTTCGAGCAGCCCTCGGGGAGGCTCCGCAAAATGTCCTCCAGGTTTTGCTTGTCGGCTCGGATCTCGGCCAAGTCGCTCTCGAACGCCTGGATCTTCTCCCGCTGCCGTGCTGCCTCCTGCCGCAGCAGGCTGAGCTGGCTGGCCAGGGCGTCCGGTGCAGCCAGGCGCAGCCACAGCCGCTCCAGCTGCAGCTGCCCGGCGCTCAGCACCGCCTCCACCTGCGTGGCTTGCTCCAGGTTGCCTGGACAAGGGGAGAAGACATGGATGAGAGACAGAGTCAGGCAGGAGAGACTCTGGGTGTGCTCCAGGGCCTCAGACCCTTGGCACCAGGCAAAGTGGAGGGAGCGGGTGCAGCGGGGCATGGAGCCATTGCAGCTTCCCAGCGATCACAGATAAAGCAAATAGGACTGTGGCTCCAGGGAGGGCCTGGGCACATCACTCTCTTACAGATGGGTCATGATTTCCACCACTTTGCAAAACCTCTTGGATGCAGAAGCCCTGGAGCGCTCAGAAATGTACCCAGATGATCAAAGCAGGAGGAACTGGAGCAAAACCAACCAGCAACAAGGAGTGAACCCAGCCCAGCACCTCCCTTGGCTCCAAAGAGACTGAGCCCTTGACCCAGCCCTGCTCCTCCTGGAGATGCCAGGGAAGATCAGTGTCCCCGCACCAGGCATGCACACACACATTCAGCAAGCCCCATTCTGCACGAGGGCTTTCCTTGAGATGTGATCCCTCAAGAAGCTTTGTTAAGAACATGAGTGATCTCACCCAAAGGGCACCCAGCTCAGCCCAGATGGCCAGTGAGCAGGAGACCCAGCGCCAGCGAGCAGGATAGCCCCAGGCCCCAACAGCCTGGCCCTTTCCCAGGACCCTAGGACGAGGTCCCACCTGGGTCTCACCTAGGCTGCTCAGCAGGTCGTTCAGGGTCTCGATGTCCGAGATGAGCGAGCCCCGGGCTTCCTGGAGACTTTTTGCCATCTCGCTCACCTCTGTCCCCACCTTCCAACACAGACAGACACCCAGATCAGGAACACCATTGGCCCTTGGCTGGACAGGAAAGGGGAGGGGATCCCAGCAACGTCCCCAAGGCATTCCCCATACAGTGGAGCCCAAAAGCTGGGTTGCTCCCTATGCTTTGTGCTGTGGGCAAAGCCCCTTCCAGGCTCTGGAGGACACAACCTGCCCAAGGGGACCCAGCTCACCTGGTGTGCTTCCTCCAGGTCCTCCCTGAGCTTCTCAGCCACACGCTCTTGCCGGGAGAGCTCTCGCTGGGTCTCGTTGGCACGCGTGGCGAGCTGGCTGGCATGCTTGCGGGCCTGCTTGCTCTCCTCCAGCACAGCCTGTGCCCTCTGCAAAGGGATGGAGATGGGGACAGTCACCTGAGGACATGCGGGGGGACTGTGGCTGGCTCCCAGGCTGGGGCTCTGGTCGGGTCCACCCCTCCAGTCTGCTCGCAGACAAGGGTGGGCTGTGCTGGAGGGGCAGCAGAAGCTGCATTTGGGACCTGCAACAGCCTGGGCTCTGCCTGTGATGGCTGCCAGCCCAGCTGTGCCCCACAGCCCGGCGCAGGCTCCCCGCACCCCACATCCCTCCGCTCGGACCTTGGCGCTCTCCCCGGAGATTTGCTCAGCCTCCCCGGCCGTCCTCTGGGCTGCAGTAGAGATGGACAAGGAGCTTCCCAGCATCTTCTCTGCCTGTTTAATCTTCCTCTTGGCATCCACCATCACCCTGTCCTGCACAAGTGCCATCCTCCTACTCAGAGCAGCCTGGCCCTTCCGATGCCCCAGCACCTTCCTCATGCCTGCGGGAACAACCTGGCTGTCACCAAACCGGTCCTTTCTCCCCTTGGCACCCAGAGCCAGCGTGGTGAGAGCCGAGCTGTCACCAGAGATGCTCTGGCCAGTGCCTTTTACCTTCCAAGTTGGCCAGGAGGGACTCTGTGTTGGAGAGCACAGCTTTTCCATGTGAGATGGCCGAGGTGGCCACGCTGTGGGCAGAGCCAGCCCGGTCCCGCAGCTGGGGAGAGGAGAGCAGGAGTGAGGCTGGGGAGGAGGCAAAGAGCTGCACCCAGCTGGGAAATGTGGGACCCAGCCTGCTCCCACTTGACAGGCAAGGTCCTTGGGAGATCCAGGACCCCAAGGGGAGATGTCTCCCAAAGCATCTGCGCCCAACCCCCTGTCTGCAGGCATGGTCCCTCCGGGCCCTGGAGCCGTGGGGCTGGGGCTCACCCAACCCCCTGTGCCCCGGGTGGGAGGCAGGAGGGGGATGTGCCTGGCATGCCCACAGCTCCAGTTGGAACAGGGGGTTCCCATCACTTATTTTGCAGAAACATCTCATGCAAGGGAGCAGCATTTACCTGCTCGAAGCCACGAGTCCTCTGCAGCTCCTGGCGCAATTCAGCTGCCAGAGCACGGGACGCCTCGATGGCCTGCTGAGCTGACAGCTCCTGTGCCTCTGCTGCCGGCTCCAGCGCTGCCAGGTCCTGTGCCAGGGCTCCAGCCTGCGCCGGCAGCGCCTGCTGTGGGGTCAGGGATGCCAAAGGCTCCATGAGAGCATCTCCCAGCTCGGGAGGCAGCGCTGCCCAACGGGTAAAGCAGGGGGTAGGGGTGCAAGCAGGAGCCTTAGCTTGGTCGCTGCTCACCTGCCCCAGTGCAGCCACCTGCAGAAGTTTCTTGGCCATGTCTGCATTTGCTTGCTGCACAGCAGTGAAAGCTCTCCTGGCCTCCACTGCCACCTCTGCCGTGCCAGCACCCAGCTCCTCCTGCACCCGCTGGACCTCCTCATACCTACGTGGACAGGATGCCGCTGTCACCCAGGCCCCTCCGGTCCCTCAAGGGATGGACATGACAGCTTGAGACCTGGCCCTGGGCACGGATGTAGGGGGAAATGCTGGGGGCTTTCCCTGACACAACCCCAGCACGGAGTGCCCTGGCTCTCTGCTTTGCAACGCTATGGTGCAATGAGTTTGGTGGGACTCAGCACGTCCCTGTTTGTTGGGCAGTTGCCAAATCACTGCGACCGAGTCCTGTAACAGGGACCTGGCTGGAAGCAAGGCAAGGGGCTGTGGTGCCTTGCCAGGCCTCCCTTGCTGCCAGCCCCACCTTGTTGCCAGCCCCTCACCCAGCCTCCAGCTCACGCTGGACATCCCACGTCGCATTCTCCTCCAGCAGGCTCCGCAGGAGCTCGGAGCTGGCGTTGGAGGCACGCAGCGCTTTCCCAACCACCGCCTCCACCTGCACCGCGGCGTCCTCGTGTCTGCAGGGACAAGGACACCCAGAGAGATGATATGAGGATTGGCCTCCTGGGAAAGGAGCGGCCATCCTGCAGCCCCAGACGGGCAGGCAGCCTCCTCTGCTGTGCGTGCCGGGATCAGACGTGCAGGCACACCTCTCAGCCAGCGCCCGTGCCTCCAGCGCCCGGCGGCTCCAGTTCGTGGGCTGCTGAGGGATTTTCTGGGGAATCTCCTTGAAACACAAACATCAGCAGTGAGACCCCATCGGGGAGCAGGGACCCTTGGACTCCACCAGCCCAGCACCAACGAGAACATCCTGAAGGGCTGGAGGAGGTTTGCAAACAGGAGCGAGCAAGGGAAATAGCTCCTCTTGACTCAGCTGCAGGAAGGGCTATACCCGCATGGACCCTGGGCTTTCCCACTCACCCATGGTGTTGGACACATCCCACCCCACCAGTCCTGCACATCCCACTGCCCCCCAGGATGGCCACCAGCCTCCCTGGGAGCCCAGGGCTGGTGGAAGCCCGCACCGTGGTAGCCAGGGTGTCCGCAGCGTGCAGGATCTCTTGCTGCACCGACTGCAGCACGGCCCCGATCTCTGACAGCAGGACGCAGGTCTTGGGGGGTCCATGGTTGGAGCAGCCGGTGGCCTGGCTGGCGTTGCTGAGACGGCCCCGTGCGGTGCCCAGTGCCTCTGCCAGCCACCCCACCTGCGCCGAGAGAGCGGCCTGGGCACCTGTGGGCAGCACAAGCAGCTGCTGTTGCCCACAGAGGTGCTCAGGGCTCCCCACTTGCCTGTGGGGCTGCCCCGTGCCTGAGCTCTGAGCCCCTGCCTGCTAACGAAAGGGGAAGGCAGTCCCTCCCGGGTGCTCCAGAGGGACCCAGGGATGCAGCATCCAAAGGACCCTCTGTGTGTGCTCAGCCCCCCAGTAATGCCCATCACCGGCTGCTTCAGAACCTCCCTGCATGCTCTGTCCTACACAAACAGGCATGTCCCCCCCGGGCTGTCCTCCCCTTCTCAGTCACCCCATCGCCCATGCTGAGCCCAGCACCGACCTGGGACCTCCTTGCACCCACCCAGCACATCACAGCACCCTGCGGGAGCAGAGGGTCCCTGGAGGGGTGATGTGGGGCTCCCCCCATGGTAGAGGGAAGAAGCATCCCCCGTACCTTGCGGGAGGTGAGGGCCGGGCAGCCCGTCTCCCCGGGGCACGTCTCCCAGCATGAGGGACTGGCCTGGGCGGGCGTCGCAGCCTGGTTTTTGCAGCCATTCCTCCATCTCCTGCAGCCTGGCCTTCAGCTGGTCGGCCTGTGGGCGAGATGTGCGGGGACATGGGGGGACAGCGAGGCAGCACGGGGGTCGGGGTGCTGCACCCACCTCAGCAGGGCACGGGCTGTACCTCATCCATCACCAGCCCATAGCAGGCAGGACACTGCTGGCAGCCGGAGCTCGGCAGGTCGGGGAAGAAGTTGGCCTGGCACCGGTCACATTTGTAGCCCACGAAGCCAGAGCGGCAGAGGCAAGTGCTGTTCTCGTGGCACTGCGGGGTGACGGAGCCCAGCGGGGAGCAGTTGCAGGCTACGACAGTGGCAGAAAGGCGTCACGCTGCGGCTGCTGGCCCCGGTTTAGGGACCGAGACGCAGTCCCCATCCCCATTACCTCGGCAGCCCCTGGCAGAGAAGCCGAAGAAGCCGTGGTGGCATCGGTCACATTGCTTCCCCGTGACGCCCTCCTGGCAGGAGCACTGCCCCGTCAGCGCGTGGCACTCGCTGTCCCGCGACCCCGTCGCGTGGCACTCGCAGCTGGCACCGAGGGATGGAGGGTGATGAGTGAGCAACGGATGCGAAAAGCAGAGACCAGAGCCCGGGGTGCAGAGCCACCGCTGTCCCCTCGCAGCCCCATGCCATGCCCCACATACCTCTTGCACCCCACGGCAGGCTGCAGGCCGTAGTAGCCAGGCTGGCAGAGCCCGCAGGTTCTGCCCATCACGTGCGGGAGGCAGTGGCACTGGCCCGTGCCGGGATCGCAGCCCTCCAGCTCCAGGACTGAGCCGTCGGGGTTGCAATCACAAGCTATGGGAGGCAAAATACCGCTTACATCCCGGCATGGGGCTGGGGCAGCGGGAATGGGGGGCTGGGGCAGCGGGAATGGGGCGCTGGGGCTGAGCCCCTCACAACGGGGAGGGCTGCATCCCCCCCATCAAACAGGGCTCCAGGAGCCTGAGCCCCTGCAGACTGGGGTATCTCCAGGGAAGGACAGCAGCGAAGAGAGGGAGCAAAGGCCGTTCCTGAGCATTTGGGGCCAACCTGGACCATCCATCAGCCCCTAAACCTGCTGGGCATTCCCCTTCCATCCTCTGCCTCCACTGATGGGAGGATTTTGGCTATGGTGGGACCCAGGGGAGCAGGGCCAACCCCTGGGGCCGTACATACGTGCACACTTCCCGGCAGGGTTGGCAGCCAGCGCGTCCCCATAGAAGCCCGGCCGACACATCTCACAGTGCTCGCCCGTCGTGTTGTACAGGCAGCGCAGGCACCGGCCGGACACGGGGTCGCAGTTTCCCACAGCGTTGAGATCCACATTCCCGTGACACTGGCAGGGGACACAGGGATGCACGGGGCCCCTCTGCCCCAGGGGGTCCCCGAAAAACCCGTCATCGCAGAGCTCGCAGCGTTTTCCTGGGGAAGGTGAAAAGGTGGAGAGGGTCCGGCTGTGCCGGGGCTGCCTGCGGCTCCCTCGCCCGCCCACCCCCAGCCTCACCTCTCTGTCCCGGGGGGCAGTGGGTGCAGACCACCTCCCTGCTGCCGGGCACCTCGGTGCAGGGCGAGCGGCCGGGGCACGGGCACGGCTTGCAGTCATCGGAGCGCCCTGCGAAGGGGTTGCCATAAAACCCGGGGCTGCAGCGCTCACAGGAGGGACCTTCTGTATTGTGCAAGCACTGGCAGTGCCCTGTGAGGAGGAAAACAGAGCTGAGGGTCTGCAAAAAACCCAGTCCCGAATAATAGTGGGGACCACAGGAGTGATGGGGAGCCAAGCGCCGCGCGCAGCACACCGTGGGTGCCGAGAGGGATGTGCAGCTCCGGCCAAGGGATCACGCTGGGATTGCACAGCCCCAACCGGGACTCGGAACATTTTCCCTGCCTGTCCTGTCCTTGCTCAAGGAAGGAGGTTTTGGAAAGGATGCCGGGGCCCCAACGCCAGCCCCACGCTGCCCCGTGGTGCGGGGACAGGCAGCGCTGGCGCACGCAGGCAGCACCATCAACGTGCACTGAGTCTGTTGGCGCCTGCGATAATCGACAACACATTTCTCAGCGACCAGGCGCGTCATTTCCAGCCTGTCATGGAAAACACAAGAGCCGGCCGGCACCCAGCGGGGAGCGAGCATCTCCTTGCGAGCCGAGCCGGTGAGTCACTGCCTTCCGAAATCAGCTGGGGGGAAGAGGAGGAGGAGGAAGGATGCTCAAGGAACCCCCCCACCTCCTGGCACATGCTCTGCTTGTCTGGAGAGAGAGAAAAGGAGCCAGGGGGAGGATTTTTCCCTGTGATTTGTGGGGTCAGGTCATACCAGGCGGGTTGTGCAGGAGGAAATGGGTATTTTTCCATTTTCCCCACATCCAGGCAAAGCCAGATGATGGCAAATAAAGGAAAAGTGGGTGGCAGGAAGGAGTGGAAAAATAAACGAAAGGAAGTGTGCGGGCTGGCTGGGGCTGGCAGCGCCTGGGCTGGGACATCAAAAGCCTGGCCCCGTCCCTGGGGATGGTGCGGTCGGCGGTGCCAGCCCCGGCTCTGTGAGATGAGGTCGAGTGTGCGGAGCTGCTGCCGTGTTTCCTCTGGCAGGGCAGGGGCAGTGGCTGAGCACAACGCCTCTTCCAGCCCTTGCCATCCTCACCATACACCCGGGGCTCCCTCCGGATACCAAAAGCATCATCTTATTTCCGAGCTCTTTTCAGCACCGATCGGAGCTGCTGCTTTCTGCAGGGGTGGACGGGGAGCAAAGCAGCATCTCACAAGCCCCTCATGGCCCTGATCTGCCTTTCCCCAGGGCTGACAGCAGCGAGGCTGGTGCTGGCTTCACACATCCACCTCAAGCTCCAGGGCAGCGGTTTGCAATCCCGCCCCTCTTCCCCAGTAAAAGCCATTGGGACACTTTGCCTGGCGGGAGAGGGGAGAGCCAACACCCTGCGAACCACCCCAGGCACAGCCACGCTGCCCTGAAGACTTTGCTTTTGCTTTTTCCTCCCTTCAAGCCATAGTCCCTGCTGCAGTGCCATCCCGCACACCTGGCACCGTTATATTTTCTTGTTCTTTTACTTGTTTCTCTGCTGAGGTTCACCCCCACTTTGCAGGCACCAGGGCTGTGCTCAGTCCTGCTCCGCTCCTCGGGCAGCCATGGTGCTTGAGACCCATCCTGGAACCCTCTGCCTCTCTCCTGCCCTGGCCCCTGCCTCCTCACTCCTCTGAGAACCAGCACCCTTCCTTCCTTCTCCTTTAAGGTCACAAAGTACCATGAAAGATGCCCCTCTTATAAATTACCACCGTTATTGCAGTTTGCTAATTATCTCTGTGGTACGAATGCAGTCCCTAAAACCAGCCAAGCAATTCAACTTGCAAGTTTTGGGTACCGCAACCTCACAGGAGGTTTCCAGCATCTCTCACAAACAACCTAAAAGTCATGGATTTGTCACCCATTCCCGCAGCGACAGGGTGAGCGGGGGCCGGGGGGTGCACACCTGTGATGGGGTGGCAATCCCCATGCCGATTGCAGGCGCAGGGCACGCAGATGACGAAGGGGCCGCCGAAGGGCATCTCCCGCTTGAAGCCGGGCGCGCAGGACTGGCAGAACTGCCCGGCGTAGCCTGGGGGACACGTGCACTCCTCCACCCAGCCCGCTCGTGCCCCCGGCCCCGGGCGGGCAGACGTGAGCTGGACCTCACTCAAGGACAGCCGGCCTGCGAGAGGGGAGAGCGGCGTGAGGATGGGATGGTCCCCTGGTCCTGCTCTCTCCATCCTGCCTGGAAATGCTCCAGACAGGTGTAGGAGACCCCAAAATACCACCTGGAGAGCCCAGGGGTGTTCACAAGAGGAGCCAGCCCCTGCCCCAACACTCCCCCTGCGATGCCTCTTGGCCCTGAGAGCCTGACGCTGCTTCGATGTCCCCAGCCCCATCCCAGCTCGGTCCCCATGGGACATTGCGTGGAGCCACCCACCTTGCCACGGGGCCTCGCTCACGCGGAGGCGGAGGGCGGTCAGGTTGGAGAGCAGGCGCTGGAAAGCTGAAGGCCGACAGCGAAGGCCTCCGCACCCTCCTCTGCCTCATGCAGCCTGTTGGAGAAGGAGCATGGGAGGATGGACAGGGCCATCCTGACAGCCACCCACCGCAGGACAGCTCAGCTCGAGACCCAGGCGCAGTGATGGGGGCACAGTTAAATCCCCAAGGGGGGCAGGGAGCGGGGCTGAACCCCACAGCACAGGGCAAGATCAGACACGCTGTGTCCCAAACCCAGCCGAGATTCCCCAAAGTGCCATGACGGGTACCTGAAGGTGACAGCCTGCTTTCCGTGCTGGGGCTGGGTCTCGCTGCTGGACATGGTGATCTCCATCCCCTCGCCCTCCAGCACCAGCTGGACCCGGAGCAGGAGCACCCCGGTCTCCGTCCCCATCCCATTCCCTTCCACTCCCAGCAGCAGGGACAGGAGCTGCCCGTAACTGAGACGCTGGTTCTGCAGAAACTTCTCTGCGAGGGGAGAGAGGACCAAAGTCTGTAGGACATATACCCCTACGTGGCTCTGTTCCCACCGGCATCACCAGAAACCATGGTCACACTCCTAGAGCAGGGCCAGCTCCAACATGCCCTCCCGGGGTTCCCAGCTCACCACCCCCAATCCCCCACACTGCCTTGTGTTATTGAAACACGCTCAGCTTTGGGATGGAGCCCAGCACTTCTTGCACCAGCTTAGAAATGAGATGTCCCATGAGAGCAGCGGGGGTTCCCCACGACAGACCAGGACCCCAGGGACCCAGCACACACAATACCTGGTGCAAGAAAATCCACCGGCTCCTCTCCATCCCACTTGGTGACAATCTCCCCATCAGCCCAACACAGAGGCAGGTCTGCGGTGCCTGGAGCTACGGCAGCCCAGCCCTCCAGCCCTGCGTGACGGCACACAGCAGCAGTGCATGGGTGAAGGAAGCAGCAAGTCCCCCAGCCCAGCACTAGCAGAGTGCTGCTTTCAGGGGCTCTTCCCTCCTCCCGAGACTCCCCAGGGACTTGTAAGGGGCCAGCACTTTGTAACACCCTGCTCTGCTCGGGCTCTGTGCTCTCATGCACCAGAGAGTGGCCCTAGCCAACCCCCCCATCTGTTTATTTTCTTAGATTTGGAGGAAATTATTATCTTTAAACTTTTGCCCCCCTGCCTGTGCTGTGGTTCCGTTAATGTGGGCTGAAGAGCACAGGAAGCCCAGGGAGAGACGGGGTGTAATTGCATTGAGTTGGTTTCCTTTAGAAATCAGTTAAACTCCCCGCTCCCCCCCCCCGCGCCACTCCCCAGGGTTAGTTATTTCTTCCAGCCCCGGGCGTCCACAGGACGAACACTTGGAAATGCCTCCCTGGCTGTTGAGTGGGCTGTGCTCGATTATCAAATCATCCCGAATCTGGGACCCTTTCACCCAGCACAGGAAACTTCCAGCTGATACAGCTCAGCTGCGGATTGGGGAGCATTTTGGGGAGCAGGGCTTTAGGAGGGCGGGGGGGGCTGCACCCTGCCCTGCGCTTCCCAGCTGTGCTGAGCCTCTTGCAACCCAGCCCAGGGCTCTGCCAAACCTGTCCCTAAAGGAGCAGCCCCAAATTGGCCGCATGAAGGGTGAAAAAAAGACTTGGTTTAAAGCCTGGCTCCGTTTCAAGGCCACGGAAGACATTACAGCAGTACAGCAATTGGCAGCATGGTTTAAAGGCAATCAGGATAAACCCGCGCCTGACGTGTTCGCATTCATCTGCTCGCTGGCACGCATCCTGTTGGGGTACAGGCGAGGCAGAGAGCCAGGCTGCCTGCGATGGGTGCCCATACCCTGCTGGGGTGCAGGCAAGGGTCCCGGCGAGTGAGAGCTGCGGTGGGTGCCACGGTGTGCCCGCGGCCAGGGCTGCACACGTCGGGCTGTGTGGGAGATGGCAGGGTTTCCCCAAACATCCTGCACGCATCCAGCCCTGGCTGCAGCTGGGCAAGAGCACCCCATCGCGTTTGCCCCAGCCCCCGTCTGCCCTGCCTCATCCCAGCTGAGGATGGAGACAGGAAGGAATAAATGGGAGAGTTCCCACCCGGCTCCATCCTTTTGGTTTTTATCTTTCTGAGATGATTTTTATTGCTTCTGCAGTCCCTGGTGTGGTGGGACTGCTGTGCTCGGCCCCGCAGCCCTCGCTGAGCCACACACAGCCTTGGGATCAGGTCTGCGTGGAGGGACACCATGTGCAGCCAGGGAGAGCCTGTCCCCACAGAGCTGGGGGGCAAAAGCAGAGGTTTAACAGCAAAATAGGGGCAAGCCAGAGAAAACTCCCTCCAACCACAACCACCAGTCAGCCCCAAAGGGGGATGCTCAGCCCCAGCCTTCCCAATCTGCCAGTTTTTTGGCTGGACTTGGTGCAATTGTGCCCTCTGTATCACCTGGGGCCGGGGGTGGGTACCTTGGCTGAGGTCGGAGCGGATGTGGGTGACCTCGTAGCCATCTGCCGCCATGCAGGCAGTAGAGTGGCCGTAGCAGAAGCAGCTGGTGCAGCCGGCAGGGTTGTGGGGATGCAGGTTAAACCAGCCCAGCTGGCACCTAGGCACGGGGAGGAAACAGGAGCACATGGCATGGGGCCAGCAGAGCCATGGGGGACCACAGCAGCATCCCAAGGGGACACTGGTGGCAGCTCTGAGTGAGCCCAGTCCCAGTGGTCCAGAGGGATGCAGCCCCGCGGCCTCAGCAGCCAGCCAGGGAGCGACCCCGCAGGATTCCCATCGCAAAGCTGCTGTGAAGGGTTGTGTGCAGGGGCTGGGGAAGCAGCAATGCCCTGCGGGAGTAAAGATGCCTGCCCTGCACTGACCACCGAGCCCCGGCACAGAGCCCAGCCTGGAAAGGGGCCATGGTTGCATCCCTGTCCTGGGACCGTGGTGCTTACCTGTCGCACAAGTGCCCCTCCACCCTCTCCTTGCAGGTGCAATGCCCTGTGTTGGGGTCGCAGGTGCCCACGCTGCCCACTGGGTCGCAGGCGCAGGGTCTGGATGGGGCAAGATGAAGGCACAAGGTGAGCCCCTGTCCCGTCCCGCTTGCCAGCGGGTGGGTTCCTCCTCACCTGCAGCCGCCTTCGCTGAGGCTGTGGTAGCCACCCTTGCAGCACTCGCACTTCCAGCCCGTCACATTGGCTTTGCAGAGGCAGGTACCCGAGCTGTCGCACTGGGGCTGTAGGGAGCCTGTGGGGACCCCGGCCAGCTCTGAGGCTCTTGCCCAGCCAGGGAGAGACTCAGGGGAGGAGATGGGAAGACCATGGGCAAGGGAGAACCCACCAAAACCATCCCTCCCAGCCAAGCCCCAGCCGGGGCAGGGGTTTTGCAGCTGGAGCCCGGCTCAGCACCACCTCACGTACCTGCGGAGTGGCAGTGGCAGGGCTGGCAGGCTGCTCGCTGCTCCCAGCGGTAGTGGTTCTGCCAGCAGCGCTCGCAGTGGGGCCCGGCCGCGTTGTCCTGGCAGTTGCGGCCCTCGCTCCTGTGCCCGCTGTGGCAGTACAGCTCCCAGTTGTAGAAGCACTCGTCTGAGCAGCCACTGCAGTTGCAAGCTGGGGAGGGAGGCAGGAGGGGCGGTCGGCACCTGGGGGGCACAGGGCTCACCCAGGGGTTAAAGCAACCTCCTGTGGGGTTGGGTGAGCCAGAGGTGCTGCTTGGTTCAGCGACACGAGCTTTCGGCAATGCCTCTGCCATTGGGAGCAGAGATGGGTGCAGCACCATGCACAGAGCAGACAGCTGCACTCATGGGGTAAGGAAGTGTCGGGGAATCCTCAGGGTGCTGGGGTACAAATCCTCCCTGCTGACCCAGAGCAGCCTTACAGAATGGAGGAGGCACTTTCTTCCCATGCAGGAAGGGCAGGAGCTGCTGGACGAGCCGATGCAGCACCAGTGCAGCCCATCACCGTGACCATGGAGCCAGCCTGGGAGATACTCACGGAGACACTCGTTGGCAGTCTTGGCAGTGCCACGAGCCCAGGGCTGGTCCTGGTAGAAGGGCTGGCAGAGCTCGCAGTCGGTGCCAGCAGTGTTGTGGTGGCACACGCAGACCAGCTGCCCAGCCTCATCCGGTGCACACTCGCTGGCGTGGCCGTTGCATTTGCACCTGCAGCGAGACCCCAGCGTGCGCACAAGCTGCTCTGAGCACCAGCGTGGGCAGCAGCTGGCAACAGGACAGTGCCCAGGCTGTGCAGCGTGCGGCCCTGCTGGCGGGCCGGCTCACCTGGGGCGGCTGTGGGGCGAGGAGCGGGGCCGAAAGCAGCTCGGGCTGTGCCAGCATCGAGGCCACTCGCCATGTCCCTGAGGCGCTCCCGGCCCAGTGAGCTGGGAGGTCACACGCTGAGGGTGGCCGGTGCAAGATGCTAACCAGCTCCAGCTGCTGGGGCCCAGGGGGTGAGGTGACAGCAACGGGAGCTGCTGGCCAGCTGGAAGCAACCCAGCCCCGCTGCCCGGGATGACGAGATTTCCCACTCCTCCCAGCCGGGAAAGGGCACGTGCAGCACAGCCCACAGGCAGCACCGAGTGGGTGCCACCAACATCTCTGTCCCACATCAGCTCCCCCATCCCACCGTCAGCTGCTCTGGCTCCTAAGGCTGGGGCCATGCCGACTCCAAGCTCCTCCATCAGCCCCTGTGGCCTCGGAACACCTCTCTGCTGGCACCCCAGGACCCCTCTTTTGCTGTGGCCAGGAACCAGGCAGGGTCACAGGAAAAGCAACATGAGCCCCACTGCCCCAGGAAGGTCTCCCCCTCCTGCCCTCACCCCAGCCCTGCTGCCCCTCACCTGCCGCCAATGGAGAAGTCGGAGATGGCGTAGTAGTACGACTGCAGCACCTTGGGGTCCTTGAAGATGTCGTCCCCGAACGTGTTGAGCCAGTTCAAGGAGATGAGCAGGTTGGTGACAGTCACCCACTCCTGCGGGGGACACGGGGAAGGCGCCTTGGCAAGGGGTCTGGGCCACCAGCTCCCCACCCTGGCTGGGATGCATCCTGCCCCTTTTCCTATGGGGGTGCAGGGCATCGCAGGCACTTTTACCCTGAGTGGCTGCATTACTGCACCCAGTCCTGGGGAACCAAGCACCCACCCCCCCTCCCGCCCTGACGGCACCTGCAGCGTGGGGCTCCCATCGAATTTGTAGGCGCTGGGCCGTCCCTCGAGGGTGGAGAAGGCCACGTTGCCCCCGCTCAGTGGGGAGATATCTCTGAATTCGTCGGTGCAGAAAGCCACCTGCTCGTCCTCCCCCGGCCGCAGGTAGTGCCGCTGCCGCTTCCCGTAGGTCTTCTCTCAGGACACGCTGTAGTACTGGAAGGACACCCAGGGTCCCTCGGCGTGGCTGCGCTTGTAGGTGGTGAAGCTCTCGGGGCGACTGGTGTGAAACTTCAGCTGTACATAAGTGATCCTGTAGGCTTTGCCTGGGGATGGACCCACCACACCGTCACCCTTTCCCGGCCACCCGATGGGCAGCACAGCCTGCACCAGGGCTGAATCCCGGTGCCCTGTCCTGCACGGCTGCCAGCATCCCCCTGCTCCCACTGTCCCCCTCTCCCCGCCACAGCTAAAAGAGGAGAAACCACCATCCAGCTGCCCTTAACCAGCTCCTCCTTGCCGCAGCCCAAACCTCATCAAGCCCCAAATTGGCTCTCGCCCCACCGCAGCCGTGCACCTGTTGCACGGATGCACCAGGCAGGTTGCACGGGCAAGGATCTGCTGCAAAGCCAGGTTCTAACCAGCAGCAGGGAGGGGAAGAGCAGCATCCCTGGGGCCACGATCACACAGGGATGGGGGAGGTGGAAAGGGTCAAGGCCGGTCCCTTCCCAGGGAGCTGCATGCAGGGACCCGGCATCGCTGCCGTCTTTTCCGGGATGAAGACAAAGAGAGGCCACCAGTCCCCGGGGTGGCTGGCACAGCTCTGAAAGTGCTTGAAAGAATTAGCAAAAAGGGGGAAAGAAAACACCAAAGTGAACATCAGAACCACTTAATTGCCAGAGATGAAGGACCAGCTCAAAGATTGGATTGCTCCATAACAGCACTGCTCCTGACAGAGCAAAACAATTAGCTGCAAGGTTTTGGCTTTATTTGAAAAGATAATGAGTTGGGAATGTTAGAGGGGTTATTCCGGGACTAGGAAAACAAGCCTTTAATTGGGTCCATATGAATACTGTCGCATATGTGCTGTGACTTTGCTGCGGGGCAGCCGAGGCAGCCTGGCTAGCAGCGCTGTGAAAAGCAGCTGTGTCCCATCAGGAACACGGGGAGCACGCAGCCGAGCACCCATGGTGGGACAGACCTGCTCACAGCCCACCCGGACGTGACGAGGGCCAGGAAGGGGCTGCAACTGGGCTGTCCCACTGCCGCCTCACTCCCTTGTGCCTCTCCCCAAATTCACCTCTCCCCGGGACCCCCGATGGGCTGGTGGCAGTGGGGGTGCCCCTGCCCTGCACCCCGTGGTGGGGGATGCCTGAATAGGTGCCAGTTCCCAGACAGCACAGTCCCTGGGGGGACGTCTACCAAAACAGTGAGGTTGGGGCCATCGCCTCCCAGAGCAGTTTCCTCTGGGAGAGGAAGGGAGCTCAGCACCCTGTCAATAAACAGCCCCTGCCCCAAGCGGCCCCGTGTGAGGGGAGAGGGCGGCTGGGCTGGGGAAGCCGCATGGTGCCTCCAGCTTGGGATGGAGGAGGCTCGCTGCCATGGGGAATCATCCCAAGGGAGTGTGTGCTTTTCCCAGACAGATGTTTTAATCAACCAAATTCTGCTTAGTAAAAAAAAAAAAAAAAAACAGAAAATAACCCGGGCTGGTTGTCTTCCCTTTCCTGCTCGGGAAGGTGTGATGTGTCCCGAAGCCTGGCGTGCCACGGGACTGGGATGCTGGGAGGGTGCACAGGCAGCTGAGGGTGACAGCACCAGAACCCCTGGATGCTCTCCCAGCTCTGCTTTTGTTCGAACAAAGTGTTCACCCGCTCCCCGCAGAGCCCAAATCGCAGCTCGTACCGTGCCGGGGGTTCCAGGCTGAGGAGAGGAGAGAGGAGTGTGCAGGACGGTCACATCACCTGTGTGTCCCCAGCTGCCTCTGCCCCGCCCCAGACCTCAGCTCCGGGAGTCTGCCGCAGGCTCGCATCCCACAGGAAAATCAGTCACAGATGCAGATACTGTCGAATCTAAACAGTCTGACAGGAGCTGCTGGCATTCGGAGAGCTACCCGAGGAGCCCTGGTGCCTGTTGCCTTTGCAAGCCCACCAATATTTTGGGTTCCTCCCTGACGTCTGACTGGGTAAGTGCAATGGCCATGGGCGCTCAGGATTATCGATCCGCTCCAAGTCCAATGCACTGTAACGGCATGGCTGAAACCTCGCAGAGAAGAGAGATTTAAAGGATGATAATCTAATTAACGCCAGTCAACAGCATGCAGGTAAACACAGATCTTGTCCAACTCATTCAATATCTTATTTAATAAGCTACCCAGGTAACCACGCTGGAGAAACTACAAGACGTCTGACTCGGGACTGAGCAAGATGAGCAGGCTGGTAGGGATGTGCTACATGGGTTAAAAAACCCAATTAGTTGGTGGAGCTCACAAGCGAGGACTTGTCCTGGGCCGTGTCCTGGGGGCTGCAGAGGCCAGTTGGGCTTTTTCTCCATAACCCAAGTGAAAGCATTAAGGTAGCAATAAAAAAGTCTGCAGCTGGGACAATACCAGGGCCCGGCAGCTATGGGAAAGGTCAGACAGCAATGTGCTGGGCACGAAAATGACACTTTTTAGCATGGCAAGATATACGAGCCATGCAGGAAGAAGGGTACATTTGCCAGGCGATGCTCCAGCTCAGGAAGGGACACAGGGACCAGGGCTGAAGATGAGCTCAGAGCAACGTTATGGCCTTGGATGTGTTAATGGGAGACAGACACAGCAGGGCGGTCACAGGGACTGGACAAGATTCCACTGGAAACTGGAGTCCAACAGGGTCTGCAGAGGAGCTGGGGAAGAGCCAGGAGAAAGGCAGAGATTGGGAAGCAAGCCCCGAGGCTCGGGGAACTCAGGCTGCGGCAAGGGGCCACTGCACACGTCAGGGTGCTGGGAGCCCACACATATCCACATGCTGGGTTGGGACTGGTGGCCACAAACTCGCCTGGCTGCCCTGGGGATGACCACCAGCTTCCTGTGCTGGGGGCTGAAAGGAAGAAAATCCAGGGTGGAAGTCACCTGCAGCAGGGGGGGGATTGGCCACCAGAGGAACCGGTGGTGGCCTGTTCAGCCGTGTAGGCTGCATTCGGGTTGTCTACGCTCCAGGTAAAATACAAAGGAATTTGGGGTGATGTGACAGCCTGCGTTAGACAGGCAAGGGGCCGGCAGATCCCCTCCCGTGGGGCTGGCAGGAGCGGGAGCAGGGAGCGGGGCTGGCAGGCTCCTCTGGCATCGCTTCTCATGCCCGGTGGGGAGCTCAGCCCCAGCCTGGGGACCAGATGACCACCTGCTCGCAGAAGGCTGGGAAAGCGGTGACCTCCGCCCAGCCGGGCAGCTCCAGTGTCCCTGCTGGGCATGCACAGACCCTCCACCATCACCCCCACACCACCCACCAGGTCCCACCAGCACGGCTCCGTGCCACATCGGTGCTCAGCCATCCCCTTACTGGCTCTGACCACAGCCCCTCTGCTCCCCCCCTTGGGCATGCAGATGGCAGGGAATGAAGATTTCACAGTGCTGGACAATAACCAGGATAGTTTAGATGGCAGGAAAATGTTAAAAAACCTTTTTAAAATGCCAGGCATGCCCCATGGGTTTAAGTACCCTCCAAGTGGGCAGCTTGCACAATATTTAAAACTTAGGGGTCAGATCGCAGCAACGGAGACCTGCCCGGGCTGCACAGTGTGCAAAGTTCTCCCCCCTGCCCCCCCCGAGACATACCAGGTGTCCTCAGCAATGCACGAGGGCAAAACGGAACGGGCTTGGCACCCACGGTGCTCCCCCCAAGTGGGTAAGGCTCTCCCGGCGGGTGGCCGGGCGTAGGGACTCGCCTGCCTCCTGCTCCGCAAACTTGCATAATCGGTAAAAAGCAGCCTCGGGTGAACGGGAGAGGAGGCACCCCAGGCACTGCTGGCAGGGAAGCGGCACGGGCACGGCCGCTGACATCCCCTCCCTGCAAGGGATGGGGGCTCAGCTGAGGGATGGGGCAGACCCTCCCCAGGTCCTTTCAGTTGTCTGCCCGCAGCACTTCGCAGAGAACATCCCTCTCCTTGCACCCCCTAAAAGCCCTGGGGAAGGTCCTGTCTTTAACCCAAAAGCAGCACCAAGAGCTGCAGGGTGCAGGAGCATCCACATCCCCAGCCACACACCCAGGTCTCAACGCACCCACCGCCGGCATCCCTTGCCGGCACCGCGGGGGCTCCCGCCGGCACTTACCCAGGTGGAGGGTGATGTTGACGGAATTGGGGTGCTGGATGCCGAAGGCCATGGACTGGCTCTGCCACCAAGTGCTCTCCTCCTGGCTGTGGAAGTCGGTGAGGAAGGAGGCGTTGTGGTGGTGCTGGGGGTCGCTGGCGTCGCAGCGGTGGCACAGGGCGTTGGCGTGGCGGGCGCCCATCTGCAGGCAGTAGTCCTCAGGGGGGGAACCGCACGTGTTGGTGGCCTGGGCGGCCCGGCCAAAGGCAGCGTTCTCAAAGACGGGCATGCAGCGGCGGGGCTGGCCCTGGGGGTCCTGGCAGGCGGGCGAGCCCCTCGCCCCCAGCCCCAGCCCCAGCAGGGCCAGCAGACAGAGCCCGGGAGGCCGTGCCATGCCGGGGCTCGCCTGGCCGGACTCTGAGCCTCCTCTGGATGGCATGGCGAGAGCAGGCGGGACGGGACGGAATGGGATGGGACGGGTCCCCCTGCCTGGCACCTCCTCTCGCTCCGAGGTCCATCTTGTGGAAGCTGCTGGGAATGTCGAAAGCTTCGTGTGTGAGCCCAGGCTGCAGGGTTTGGGCTTCCCCCAGGCCATCCTGGTCCCCAGACCGCGGGGCCGGGCAGCATGAGACCCCCCCAGGAGGGCGCACCCCGGCCCTGCTGCTTCGGGAGCAAGGGAGGGAGGTTGCGCCATCGACTGCAGGGATGGAGCTGAGCTCCTCCATTTCTCAGCCCCGGGGATGAGCTCGTGGGGATTTTTCCTTAAATTGGTGGAGATCACAAATTTGCTCACAGTGTCAAAATGAAGAGGGGGTGGAGGAAAGGCAGACCCAGCACCACCCGTGCACCCACTTCTCCCCCCACAGTGACTTATGGGGACCCCACTGCTCCCCTGCTCACACCACCCTGGCTGGGTCGTGGCTCTGACACACCCCCAATGCCTCACACCAGCACTCACGGGTGGGAGTCCCGTCCCTGCCTGCTGCCACAGGGCAGCCCAGGCCCCTGGACCAGGGCGAGGGCACATCCCTGTGGAGGCATCTCCACAGGGTATTAAAACCAGACAGTCCCCAGTCCTCATTAGCAGCTTCTCAGGCAACGCTAATTACAGTCTATGCCAGAGGGGATCCCTCTTGGGACTGTGGCACCCTCCAGATTTGACCCATGGGGACAGGATGGTGACAGCAAGCAGGGAGACAGGCAGGCCAGCACAGTGCCATGCTCCTGGGCAGACCCCAACTCCTGCTCTGCAGATGGGTGTTTGCAAAAATGGGGTGCACGGGGGGCCACCGCATCTGCCCCCCACACTGCGCCCTTCCCAGCTGAGCTGCCCTCAGGAGCCCTGGAAACTTAGCCCTCATTTATAATTTAAGCTCCCTTCCTCCCTTTCCCTTCTACTCTTATTTATTTTATTCTCCTTCCCCGCGCACACTGCAGGGAGAAAGCACCGGAGGGAAGCTGTGAATCAGAGTCTTCAGCAGCATCTCCCGCAGCAGCACCGTTTCAAAGCCCCATTACCATATATTGACCCGGGCTCTGACAGCCGGAGCCAGCTCCGCTGGGAAGGGCGAATTTCCCAGCACTGAGGAGATGTGCATCAGCTGCCTGGGAGCAGGCAGCCGGTGGCAAGCCCACTGTCAACCTCTGGGGAGAAAGAGAAATGTTTTCAGCTCAATAATTGCCTTGCGCATCTCCACCATCACTTTTAAGGGGATTTGCATCGTGCAGGGATGAGGTTTTCCAGGTGTTTTGCTTTCCCCTTGCTACTGAGGATACAAGCTCTGGGCAGGAGAGGCTCTCTGCTGTCACGGATTTGCCACCTCCTCCTTGGGATGTTACACACACCCAGGACATGACCCTCTTGCAGAGGGGTCTCTGTTAGAGAGCAGTGAGGCCACGCAGCCAGGACTTAGTGGCTGCTTGCGGGATGCACAGCGGATTCAGGCAAAGCTGATGAGTATCCTGACCCCTCCTCCTCCTCCAGCATGGCCCACCCGGCATGGGGGGATGGCCCATGGGGACAGAGCTTGATGGAATCAGTGGTGACACCACCATGCCTGCCCAAGGAGATGGCCTGCACTTGCTGTGCATGGGATGGGTGCACCGGGCTCATGATCTGGCTCTGGCTCACGGTCCAGCACTGCTCTGGGACCAGCTGCTGCCGGTGACTGGGGTCGAAGGCCAGCTGGAAAAGCTCAGGTCCTCTCCTATGCACAGGCAGAGAACAGCAATTCCCTCCAGTCAGGTTCTCTTGGGTCAGCTCTGAGGGCAAACTGGGGAGATGGAGACCCCATCTCTGCACATACCCCCCACATCCTGGTGACTGGCAACCACCCTGCTGTGGCTCACAGGAGGAAGAAGGTCAGCCAAGAGTCTTGGTTCAACCCTGTCCCCCCATGAGTGTCCACCAAGGGCAAGGAAAAAAGACCATCACATCTAACTTCAGTCCACAAGAGAAGGGCAGGAGTAGCCCCAAGTAATCCCCTTTTCTCTGAGAACAAGACACTGGACACATCTTTCCTGAGCTGCAATGCCTACCAGGTTTGGACAGTGGCTTCTCACAGCGAAACCTTCACGCACAGATGCATCACCTTGCCATGGGTGAGCTTGACCCCTGGATGGGATGAAGAGCTCAAGCTGGTTATGGGAAACCTCTCGTCTTCTAGGGACATGGGTGGGCTTGAACAAGGGTGTCCATAAGAGTGATCAGAGCTGGGCTTTGCCCCCAGCCCCACTGGCACAGCGAGGCTCAACCTCAGCTGAAGTCCTCTGCACCTGGAGAGACTTCACCCACTGCCCCAGGACTTTAGTCCAAACGCAGTGGAGACATGGTGACCAAGGCTGTGATGATGCCCCAACCTGCCGTCACAGCCCAGGAGCCTTCTCCTGCCTGGGCATGGACCTGGTGACCTGCAAGGGTTAAAGAGCCATGGAGGCGGTGAGGAGAAAACGTTCTTCTGATTTGCTTAATGAACGTTAATTAAGAAGACAGAAGATAGCAGATTCCTTCAGGGTAGAGATGAAAGGCCTGTTAATTAAATCTGGAGAGAGAGTGCGCAGGGCCGACTGATCCTCCTTCTGATCAAACCTGACAAGGCAGGCACAGGGCGGGAGCGAGGTGTGTGAGAGCCCTCAGTCCCCGTCTCCTGCAACCCAGCTCAAAGCCAGGAGCGCGGCCGGGTTTCCACAGGGTGCTTGGGCGTGGGACTGGGTGCCACCACCCATGAGGCTGAAGGTGGCCCCATCCCATGGGGCTGGGAGCTGGGTCCATACCCCTGCAGCTGCACCCCAAGCCAGTACTGTGAGGTGCGCACACGCTTGGTTTCTGGCAGAACCTTCCCCAGAAGCAATAAGCTGCTCTTGCTGTAGCACTGGGTAAGATGAGGTCTCCCTTGGCCTGCTCCATCCTGAGGAAGAGGAGGAAAAGGCGGTTTAGTCACCTAGCTTGGCAGTTTGCCCCTGGTCCCACCGCCAAAGCCCACAGGAGCTGGGCACGGCTTAAACGGGAGCAGGTCAGAAAGGCACCGGGTACCACTTTGTGCCAGTGCATCTCCATGACAGGAGGGGCAAGTCTGCAGGGCTGGCTGCACCCTGCCGGGACAGACCCCTCCTGCCCGTTCCCCATCGTCCTCCCGGAGCAGGCAGCTCCTGCCACGAGTCATTTGCTGAAAGGGGCTTTTCTGCCCATAGCTGGGACCCTGGGAGGCTGTCGCACACTAACAGGATTCTGCCAGCAGCCTGCTGCCTCCCGCGCTCCACACCAGCTTGTAGCCCAGGCTTATTTTTAAAAGCAGAGCAGCCGAGCATCACAAATTACCCTCTCAAAACTGCAGCAGCCCTACCTTCCTGTCCTGCCTGGCCCCTCCAGGGCAGCAGCCATACCTGCTCCCTCTCTTCTGCTCCCACCCCATCCATCACCCCGGGACTGGAATGGTGGGATTAGAGGCAGATTCAACCACACAACACCGTGAGCTTCTCAATTGGCACAGGCACAGCGCTCTGCTGCTCTCCCGGCACGCAGAGGCATATGAGGAGCAAAGATTTCCAGCACTGAGGGCTTTGTGGCAGGGTGATGGAGAGGTCCTCATCAAAAGCAGTGGCCCCTTGGGCAGAGGGGACCAGCCCAGGAGAGGAGAACTGGCAGCCCCCCCCTCGGTTCTGCTCATTAAGAGGTGAAGACTCCATCAAGTGGGAAATGGCACGTGCAGCGTAAATAACGTCTGGAGCATCTCTTCTGTGCGCTGGCTTATTTTGTAAACCTGAACTTTGCAAAATGTCATGAAACAGAGAGATGGGAGGCCTGGGATGAGTAAATCTCTATTAGAAATTCCCCAGGACGACGGCAGTCATGTTCTTGCTCAGTGATGGCACATTACAGCCCAACCCCGGCTCGGGGAGCAGGGTCATGCGCGGCACTGATTGCAGAAAGTATTTAATTAACACTGCTGTAAATACAGCGCTAGCGATGCCAACTAGACCACGACGGGGCAGGATGCTGCCGAGCTGCATGAAGTTTTGCCAAGGCAGACAGGAGAAGACGAGGGAGGGCAGAGAAAATCCGGCAGATTTTGCTCCCTGCCTTGCCCCAGCTCTTGAGAGGATGTCCCCAGAACAAGAAGGCTTCACCATCAGCACCCTGAGAAGTGGGGAAAGCCCATAACTGGGAAATGAGCTCTCCAGGGGCAAAACGTTCCCAAAGCAATTGCCAGGACAGGCATCACCATCCTCTCCCCGATGCACAAATAGTCTGGAAGCCACCTTTTCAGAGATAACCGTGCCCAAATTTTCTCAATACCTGGCAGACAGCAAAAATAGGGACATCCCAGCTTCACTCATGCATGACCACAAGCTCATCATCTCACAGACAAACTGAAGGACACCAGATCTGACACAACCCAAGGACAGAGTGACAGCTGAGCCATCATTGCCCCCAGGACACATGCTTCACCCATCTCATCAGGGCCCAGGAGGTCAGGGACCATGATAGGAAGAAGAGCCAGGTCAGCACAGGACCAGCCAGTTTCAGGCACAGCCAAAAAGTCCCTCTCCCCGCCTGAACTCATCAGTAGCTTAATGATACCCACTAAAAAGCTCCAGAGTCCCTAATCACTCATCATATTATGGCTGCTCACAAGTGAGGCCAACCAGTACAAACCTCCTCGAAGCCTTTCTAATTAATGAGCAGGAGCTTAGGCTCTCCCAGCCCAAAAGCAGCATCTCAGATAAAACCAGCAGCCTTCCCTGCTAGCCCCCAGCCACCCTTGATAAACCCCTTTAATGGGCTTGTTAGCATCACCTGAGGCCAACTCATTGGCTAATGAGGTGCATCTGTCTGTCTGTCCCCCCTGCCTCCCTGCTGTGGGTGAGGAGAAGTCCTCCCATCCTTCCTTCCTCCATCCGTCCATCCGTCCATCCATCTGTCCTCACCATGGCAGGAGCCATGGGATGTGCCTGGCATGGCTGTCCCTAACCCTGTGCTGGGTCCCTGGACATGCCCCCTGGTTACCCCGTCCATGAGGTGCCCTCAACATCCCCTTCACCAGGAGGGTCGGTGGCAGCTGAGCAGCAGCAGATGCCACCAGATGGTCACCACAACCAGAGACCCAGTTAAACTGATAACTGGGAGGGCGCTGGAGCCCCCTCATTTGCTAAGTGACTCCCTGTATCGATCCCATAGGGACACAGGAGTGAGCTCAGGATGGTGGCACCAAGCTCCTGCCTGTAAAGCCCCCGAGACCTTTGCAACTCCAGGACACTTGCATCGGTGGTGACACAACAGTCCGTGGTTGCAATCGCTCTCTGGGTTCTTTCCTGAGAGATGCTGAGTACTCGCAGCTCATCACAGCGATGGACTCTAAGGGGGCTTTTCCAAAGCCTCATCATTGCTGTGATGAGCTGCGAGTACTCAGCCCCTCTGCTGGGGGCTGCCCCTCTGCAGCAGCAGCCTCCCTCCTTCTCTCCCTCCCATCAATAACAGACAGTCCAACAGACTCTGTGGCAAATAAGAAGTTGTTGTCATACCTTTGACTTTCAATCAGGAGAAATAACCCCCCTATAATGTGATCTACCGTGTCTTTATATTCCCAAGCGTGTCACTCCAGATCGGGGCTGGGGCTCTGATTTAATATCCTCATGAAAACCAGTACCCTCATCCAATTACCACGGGGATTTCGGTGCAGTCAGCAGCTGAGCCGCCGGCAGCCGCCGGCAGAGGAGCAAGCCCCACGAGGGACCGGACCAACGCTGGTCTGGCCGGGGCCACCCCAAAAGCGCTGAGGGTTCCTGAGTTAATTTCCCACCCCCAGATAGGGGCTGTGCCAAGGACTGGGTTAGACTGGGAAGCACTGGCGGGAACTGGAAGCATTGGGAGAGCAGCAAAGGCAAAGCATCGCTCCGGGCCAGTGGCAGAACTCTGCGGGTAACGTCCCCGGGGATTTCCACTTACAGCGGGACTAAAATCCCTCTGTTACGTACTCGAATGCCTGCTGCTCTGAATCCCCCTCCAGCCACGGAGGCTGGCTGCTCGCTGGTAATCCTGCATCATTTATTTTCATTGGCTGACAGAAAAAAAGTGCCGTTAGAAAACCAATGTTAGCTATGCTGGCTGGCATATAAAATGTTGCTTTAATTGTATTTTATTTGGCAATAAGAAAATAGAAGCAGCAACAAACCCTCCAGATATTCTCCCCTTCTCCCCCCCCTATTTAAAATTTCAATTTGGTAATTTTATGACTGTGTTTCAGATAAAGCCCAACAAAGCACATTAAAGTAAGAGAAATGATTTATCCTTTTCAGTGGCACATGATCTTTGGACATATTTCCCAGCCCAAAAATATTAAGACAGTTAAAAAAAAAAAAAAAGACTGTTTTTTTTTTCCACATCAACTGTTATTTTTCAACCAACAAACCACTATTTTTTCCAACCCTTGTTTCCAGCCTTCTGATCTCTAAAGGCAAAACAAGGAAGTATTGGACATCCGAACCAAAATAACAGCGATCGTGGAGCAGCTTCACGCCCTCCAGCCCAGGCCCGGGCATCACACCGTGTCCTGCCGCGATTTTACACTTCCAAGGACATTTTCTTTCGCAGGGAGGTTAGGAGAGTGACTTCAGCACTCTTCATCCGCTTCCCAAAAAACCGCTATAATTGAGTTACTAGTGAAATTGGAGGAAGGGGCTGGGAGCCAGCTGGGAGCTGCGCGGGCTGGCCACGATTTGGGGTTTCCCTGACCTTTTCCCAGCATCTCTGCAAATCAGGAGGATGAAACCTTCCAAAATACCACAATGTTTAGAAACCAAACCCCTGCCATCAACACATAAACCTGAGGATTTCTCTGTGCCATCTAGAATAAAAAAACTCCGAGTCTTGACTAACCAGCCCGGCTTGGCTCGCCCGCCCGTCCGAGCAGCACGAGCATCCTCCAGGTATCGCTGCAGATTTATTTGCGGGATGAAACCCCTGCTCGCGCCCGGCGTGGCAGCGATGCCTTCGAAGCACCGGGTGCAGCATGCGGTGCGGGGGGCTTCGAGGAAGGGGTTAACGGGTGGGCAGAGGCAGCGCCGGGGAGTTGCTAGGAGACTTGGGGCTTTAGGATGCTGGATGTGATGCTCAGCCAATGGAGGAGTCCTCTGATGAGTAAATCTGCTAATTTGGGTTTCATTGATTGCCGGGGGATAGGGGTGGATGTGGGTATGGCTGAGCAGGGCTGACCTTCCTCCTCCTCCTCCCAGCCCTGGACCGATGCTTTCCTGTCCTGCTCCTGCAGTTTCAATTAAACCGCTGAATTACTCTCTTGCAATAAACTCGGATGCTATTGCAGTTTGCATTGGGATTCATAATCACTTTTCCTGCAAACGTAACAATTAAACAGAGAGGTCTTGGTAGTTCAGGAGGGAAAGCTGGGGCTCCCCCAAGCTGCTGGCTGGGATCGGGGTGCGTGACCCCCCCCCCCACCACTGGGGTTAGTTTTTACCAGCCAAAAGCCCTTTTGGGGGGCTGCTGTGGGCAAGGGAGCTGGGGGAGGCACGGCCACCTCCTGCTCACCTGCATATGGTTCTCCAGATGGTCCAGGCTCCTGCTCTTCATGCAGGAAAAGGTTTTAAATTAAAATCTTGCCTGTGTTTTTGGAGGGTTTTTGGCTGTTTCCTCCCCCCTCGCTTTCCAGAGCTCCGGCCCATTTGCCATCATTAAGTATAGATGGAGCAGCCGCGCGGTGGAGCGAGGTGGGAGGGTGCAGGGATGGGGGGCTGCAGGCGCAGAGCGGGGCTCAGCCGGGGTCTCCAGCCGGGGTCCTGCCCTGCAGAGGTGGCTGTGCACCCCACAACAAGCCCTTTTTAGACGGGGGTCAGCCCCAGCTCCCCACAGCCCTCCTTGGCCGCTGGGAAGCTGAATCGATGAGCCGGGCTCACAGCCGGCCCCTCTCATCAGCTCCGATGTCCCCTTGTGCCACCGTCCCCTGCCCCGCCGGGGCGGCAGGAGGGCTCCCTCCGATGCCCGGTGCTCTGGACATCCATCCCAGTGGGATCTGATCTGGCTCTGCTCCAACTCAGCACCTTTTCCCACTCGGCAGCTGCTCGCACTGTGCCCCCCACCAAGCGTTTAGCCCCAGGGATGGGATGGGGGTACACAGCCTCCCTGCTGCGCCCCGAGTCCGGCAGAGGAGCGAGACCCACGTGGGGGCAGGATCCGGCCCTTCAGGGAATCCAGGATGCCAACTTTTCACAGAAACAGCGGATTACAGCGCATCAGCTTCAATCGATACTCTGCCACGGAAAGAAAAGGGAAAAGAGGAACAAAGAGAGCTTTCTCAGTTGTGGAGGATTTGGGGGGTTTGTTGTGTTTGGAGGGGAAAAAAAATAAAAAGCCTGAGAAAGGGCTGGGCAGGAAGGGCCGGGGGAAGGGGGGGCACAGCAGGCTCCCCCCTCCCCACCCAGGGCATTGCTGCGGGGTGGGACCCTCCCGTCCCAAACACGTGCAGTGCCAGGGAGAGCATGTGGACATGGGGTGGGCACGGGGTGGGCGCAGGGTGCTCCACCTGCCCCCGGCACAGGGGGTTTGACTCCTTCCCCCCCGCCCCAGATCAGGGCGTCTGCAGCGAAACCTTCCCCCCCGCCCCAGCCACCCCAGCAGGGCAAAAGGTAGAGGAGGGGGTTCGGCAGAGAGAGGTGAAGAGATGCTCAGCCCTGGTCTGGTCCTGCTGAGACCCTCACAAAGAGCGACCAGACTCAGGGATGCTCTGGACAAAAGGGGTGCTTTTTAAAGAAGTTTGGGGGGTTTATTTTTGTGCGAAGGTCTTGCACAGGGCTGAGCAGAAGAGATGCCCCGGGAGCTGCTGCCAGGGACCCACTTTTGGCTGCAGCCCAAGACCTCTTTGCCGGTAGTTTGTCTCATTGTCTGAGCTATCGATTCCTCTGGTGGAAAGAAGAGGCCCTGGCACAGCGAGCGGTGTCGGTAAATGATGGACAGAGCGCTCTGCCCTTGCAAGAGGCTCTTTCCCTGGCAGCCGAAACAGCCTTTCCCCGACAGACGGGGGGACGGGGGAGCCTGCACAGGGCAGTGATGGGACAGGAGCTGGGGGACACCGCGGGCTGCCCCGCTCCCGTGCAGGGACACCCCAGCAACCAAACTCACAGCAGGGAGAGCACCCGGGGGGGGGACCTGGCACGTTTTTGTCACTCCAGGTCAGCGGCCTGGCAGAGGACTGTCCGGGCATCACAGCGCTCTCCCCGCGGCTGCTTGGGATGAGGCTCACGCACCTCCTCTGCATTCTGCGCTCTCGCCGGCGCAGGGGCGAAGAGCTTTGAAGGAGCTGCCCTTTCATTATTAATATGATGATGATGTCTGACGCCGTGTGTGCGCAGCGATGGCTCTCTGCCTCCGGTGGCACCCTGCCAAGAAAAGCACACGCTGTTCCTCAAGGAGGGGTCGGCTCCCCCCCTCCTGTCAGCCTTTTCCCCATCCCCAGCATTGCTCCGCGTCTTGGACGGTAAATAACAAAGCGGTTCTGCCCTGCACAGCCCCTTGCTGGATTGGACCCATGGGACATCAGTCCTCTCGCCAGCTCTGGCCCCGTCATATCCTCGGGATGCAGACCAAGTGCTGGCTGAACACAACGAGGGGCGTAAAGTGCCACCGAGCCCTGTCTCGTGGTGTCCCACTCTCTGGAGGGTCCTGTCCCCGCAGGGGCCAAAGGGCAGACCTGAGCCCAGCCCCTGCCTGCCACCACCGCTGCAACTCTGCTCACTGTCTTGGACCACAAAATAGAAGATAGTGTCTGAAATTTTCAAAAAAGATTAATTTTAGTGCATGGGTCTGATCCCTTGTTGCTTCAGTCGTTTTCTGCTCCCAGGCCAAGCCAGGACCCCCGGGCAGCATGGGCAGAGCCAACTCGGGGAGGGGAAATTCCGCCAGGAGCTGCAGCTCCCAGCAGGACCCGCAGCCGCAGTGGCCTGCCAGCATCCGCACATCAAACATCTCACCCTTTTTGCCCTCGGACCACAGCCCGAGACATGAATCATCCCCTCCGTCTGCCTATCGATCTGGGCTGGGCTGCTGGCAGAAACCCCCTCCCCACCCAGCCAAGCTGCTGCCAGCCCCCCCTGGGAGGGGGGGCCCATGCCCACCGGTGCCTGGCCACCATGCGTGCTCAAGTCCTTGGGCACATGGCTCTACCATGAGCATCCAATCCCTCCCGGCACAGCCCGTGGGGCCGGACCCAGGCCCATGGGGGCTGCTGGGGGTGGCAGGGCTGGAGCCGTGGGGCTCGGACGGCCAGGGATGCCCCTTCCCGGGTCCCCAGCGCCTGAGCTCCAGCCAGACCCTGTGATAGGTAACACAAGGTGACACGGCTCGGCGTGAGTCAGTGATGAGCCAGGCCAGCGTCCCCGCCGGCCCCTGGCCCATCTGAGCAGCGTGCATGGGCATCGCTCACCCTCCCAGAATCACGGTGCCCTCTGCCAGCCAGGCACCTTCCATCCTGCTCACCGCTGCACTGCCGCGGCTCAGAGAGCCACGCACCAGCCTGGCCACCGGGAATGGCACAGGGACACACCAAGCCAGACCCTGCACCCGCATCCTCATGGAAGTGTCAGGGTGCAGCGGGGGCACCCCATGCCCGGCGGGGGCTGCGAGGGGCCAGCCCTGCTCACCCACCCCTGCCTGGCAGGATCCCAAGCATCCCGTCCCGCACCAGCCTCCACGATTCGGCTGTGGGTTATGTCAAGGTATGTTGGATTGCAAATTAAACGTCAGCCCGCTGCACGGTCCCAGCTCCATCTGCAGAAAATGAGTTGCTGGACTTGGAGAGTGTCCAGTTGTGCAGCTCGGCGTGCCTAACACCCAGGGCTGACAAGCCACTGAATCACTCCTCCCCATGCTGCCAGGCCACATGAAGCCAAGATACATTTCTTTTTAATGATAAGTTTTTATTGTTTGGAGTTCAGCTAAAACAGCCTCCCGGGCACCCGCAGCCTCCTGCTTCCAGAACGGCCGAGTGGTGTGGGGGCTGAGCCTGGCTGGCGCAAGCATCCCAGACACCCCACCGGTGGAACGAATTGGACGGTCTCAGCTGTAAAGAGAAGTCCTTGAAAACTGTCTGTGGGGAAGGAGCTGGGCTGCTGGCCACGAGCATCGCCCGGTAAATCCACACAACATCACAACAGCCAAAGGCAGGATTTGCACCTGGCCAGGAGACAACATGCAGACACACACACACACATGGACTGACTGCTTAAGCTGCTTCCCTCCCCACCCCAGAGAGCCCTTCGGCACCGTTTGCCAGCCCGGCACGCACCCCACTCTTCCCAAAATGGGCTGTGTGTCCTGGAGAGGAGCCGCTTGGACCCCTGGCCCCCAGCACACGCAACCTGCCGCCCCTGTGCCTTGTCTGCGGCCGTAGGGAGGCAGCCCCCACCCCAGTGAAGCCGCACAAGAGCTGCTGGGGGGTGCCAACTGGGGCTGAGCCCCAGGGATCCAGGGGGGGTCGGAGCAACCCCCAGCCCCGCTGTGCCGCCTGCCCAGGGGACCGCCCTGCACTGCAGCAGGGGGAGTTTTCAGGGGGGCTGCAGAGCCCCCCCAGGAGGTGTCCTGGGGGCTTCTCAGCATCAAGAGAGAACCCACCCTCCCCCCAACTGGATTAACGCAGGGCTGAGCCATCGCTGGTCTCACGATGCTCCTCTGAACCTCTTAGTAACACTCCTGCCCACAGGTCAGACAACCGGCAAATAAAAGATTTAAGTGAGGTGCCGCAAAGGTACAGTAAAGAAAACCACATCCCTGCCCGGAGTGGTGGTGGTAAATCAGGCCGGGGAGGGACTCCTGCACGGGAGCTGGCAGCATGCAGGGCCAGCACCGCTGCTTTGGGCTGGGAACGCTGGGGTTTGGGCAAGTGATGCTCCAGTGGGCATCAGTGTGAGCCCATGTGCTGGGGGGCCCGGCTGCTGCCTCCCCCCAGCCAGCACCAGCTTTAAATCATGCGCTGGGTTTTGCTAACAGGCCTCCAGCACTTTGGCTACCCCTGGGCACAAAGGTTTTCGGGGGGGGGGGGGCATTGCCCTGTTACCCCCCCCCCCCCCAGCACGCTGCCCATCTCTGCCCGCTGGTGGGACTGAGCCCCTTCAGCATGGGGTGCTGAACTGGGGACCGCAGCTTTGGAAAGGGCACCCGCCCCCACCTGCCCCCCAGCCCCCTGTAACACCCCTGGACCCGCTGGCACCAACCCCTCCCTTACCTGCTGCCGCTCCTCCAGCTGTGCTGCCACATCTGGGCACCTGGGGAGCCGCGGAGCCCCGGGGCGGGCTGGGGGGGGGAGCTCGGATCCGGAGTGACTCCGGAGCCGCTGGGGCGGCCAGAGGGGCGCAGGGCAGTGCTGGGGGGCCGGGGAGAGTCCCCGGGGCATCGCCGGGCGGTGTCCCCGGAGCGGGGCCGGGGGAGACCCGCGGGGGGGGGGGGGGCGGGCACGGGGGGAGCAGCGGGAAGCGCCCCCCGGGGCAGGGGCGAGCGGGCGGGGGGAGCGGGGCGGGCGGGGAGGGAAGATCCACCCCCGTGTCCGTGCCCGTGCCCGTGTCCTCCCTCCCTCCTTTTCCTCCCTCCTCCTCCTCCGCCGCCGCTGCCGCCGCCGCCCGTTCTCCCGCCGCGGCCAGCCGGGCAGCGCGGGCGGGCCGGGGGCTGCGCTGCTGGGGAGGGGGGCTGGGGGGGGCTGGGGGGGGGTCCGGGCACTCGGGCTGGAAGTTGCGGCGCGATGGGGAACGAACGCTGGAAAACCATGGGAGGAGCCTCGCAACTTGAGGACGGGCAGCAGGAGAAATCGCAGGTACGGGGCAGGGGCGGGCGGGGGGCAGCGGGGCAGGAGCCAGCCCGGGGGGTCCAACCGAAGCCCCCCCACCCCGTTCCCCCCAGTAAGCTTTTGTCCCGGTGCAGTCCGGCGGGGTCGGCTGCCCCCCGGCCTCTCCCGTGCGGAGCCCCCCGGGCTGCCTCCCTTCCCCCCCCCCGCCTCGAATTATTGAGTTTGTTTATTGGCAGCCAGTGTCCCCCCCTCACCCTCCAGCGCCGGGGCTGCCCCTCGGCCAGGCAGCGGGCGATGCTCCGGGGCTGCCACACATGCCTCTGATGAACCGCTGCACGTTTTAAACTGCTTAAAAAACCCTTCAAAAGGGATTTGGCATCTCAGCTCCCTGCTGCAGCCGGAGCCGTCCCTCTTGGTTCGGGGACTCCCCGCTGCCCGTCCCTCTCTTACCCTCCAGGAGCCCCCCTGGTTTTTGGGGAGATGCCGGCGTTGCAGTGGGGTGCGGCGAAGCGGTGGCAAAGCGTGCGGCGACGCGGGGGATCTGGCACGTGCCGGAGCCTGTTTGCACAACCCGCCGCACGTGTGCCAGCTCCTCCAGCCCAGCGTGCAGGTAGCGGCCAGCTGCCCGGCCTCCAGCCGCCGAGCGTGCCAGAGCAGGCAGGGAAGTGCAGGCACGGCTGCGTGGCCAGGGCACGCAACTGCCCTGCCTGCACTCTGGGTGCAGGCAGGGTGGGAAGGGAAGGGGTGCGGAGTACGGGCAAGCGTGCCTGGGAAGAGCTAGGGGAAAGCGAGTCTCCGACAGTCTGTGAGTCAAGGGAAGGAGCCAAGCGCTGGCAGCACTTGCCCTCCCTCCGCACCCCAGTGCTGGGTGAGGATGGTGAGGAGCAGCTGGCCCCAGCCATGAGGCCAACTTGCCCCCCAGGTCTTGTCACTTCCCCGTCCCCCTTCCGCCCGCAGCGATGCAGGAAAGGGACTTCTGCCCGACTTCTCCCTTCTGCACACCCTTCTCCAAGCCCTCTTCTCCCCAGTCAGCCCATCCATGCCGAAGGGCTTCCTCACCTCGCTGGAGAGGGGCTGCCCACCTTGAGTGGCACGGGAGGCCCCAGACCCCCCCAAGAGAGAAACCTCGCTCTCCTCTCCCCTTCCCGACAGAGTGCCTCCCTGGCACACAGCCCCTCCGCGCGGGGGTCCGAGCGGTGCCGTCCCGCTGGAACCAGGCTGCCGCTCTCCGCCTGGCTTTGTGCCCGCCATGGCCCCACGGATGAGCTGGGCAGGATGGATCCAGCCCCACCGCCTGTACGGGGCTGCACAACACAGCAGGGGCTCGCGCAGGGGGTCGCGAGGGAGGCACAGATTTGTTGTGCAGCCGGTGCTGGGCTCCCAGCTCGCGTAAGCTCCGGTGGAAACCCGTCCCAGCCCGCCTGCGTGCTCACCCGTGGAGCCAGCTCCGGCGTGCTCGCCAGCCCTCTCCTCTCCTCTCTCCGAGCCGCAGAGCGCACTGTGTAGGAGCGGTAGCAGGCAGGCTTTGGATGACGGAGGAGAGCAGGTAACAGGAGCGAGATTCAGTTCATCAGCCTCTGTGCCTGTGGGGAGCGAGTGAAGTGCCGTGTTAGGAGGGCGCAGGGAGCAGCGGGGTGCGGGGGGGGGTGGCGGGGGTACAGTCCCTGCCCCAGGGCGAGCAGGGAGGGGGGCTGCAGCCCTGCACACAGCTGAGCAGCAGCAGCAGAGCTGGACAGGCAGGGAGACTCGAGAGGGGCAGCAGAGCAGCGCAGGGCGAGCGGCTGGGATGCAAAATGAGTTGCCTGAGCAGCTCTGGAGTGAGCAATGGCTTGGGGGGGTGGGGGGCTGGCTCTTGCTGCCCTGGGGCTCCTTCAGAGGTGTCTTGGGGCTGTGTGGACCCCGGCAGTAAGGTGGGGGTACCTGGACTAAAGTTTGCCCCGGCAGCTGAGCCTGAGCAACGCAAAGCACAGTGTTCACCTGCCTCAGAAGCACAACCGGGGTCCTGGTTCGTACCTGGCTGGGGGCACGGCGCAGGGGTGAGCACCCAGGGCTGCCCGCAATCACTGCCCGCCATCCCACAGTGCGGAGCTTGCCTGGCAAGCCGGCAAAGAGCAGCCGCTTTGGCAGGAGCAAAGGGCCCCTCCTCTCCAAAGAGCATCGCCCACGGCAGAGCTCAGCCTCTCCCGCCACCGCTCTCCGTCCGTGCTCCCCGGGGACCAGCCCACCTCCGGCTCTGCTCCAACTGCCCCGGGAACAATCCGGCTCGTGTCCTTCCCTCCCCGCAGGCTGCGTGTGCTGGAGCTGCCGCCTCCCCACCCAGCACAGCCGTTCGCCTGTCCGGCTGCCTGAGGAGGCTGGGGGACCCTTGGTGGGGGCACGATGGGTGCAAGGCAGCCCACGGGCTGCTCACGCGGCGTGGCCGGGGCACCGAGTACCCAGCACCCACGGGGCATGGTGGCCAAACATAGAGATAGTGCCTGAGCCAGCCAGGGCACGGAGAGCCTGGCTCGGCTTTGCACCAGGAAGGCAGCAGTGCCTCGGTTCCTGGCCGGCGCTCCCTCCCGACCTCCAGTCCCAGCTCCAGAGCAGGTTTGCAAGCGAAGCTCCGCTCGACCCGAGCGCTTCCCAGCCTCGCAGCTTCTCCTCTCTTCAGGGAGGAGTGATTTGGAAACATCGGGACCCCCAGCCCGATGGATGTCCCCAGGGGGACATCAGTAACCAGGGCAGCTGCCACATGGTCAACAGGGAGATCCTGCGGCTGCCTAAAAGCCTTGGCAAGAAGATCCAGGAGCCTGAGGCCGTGCAACGGACAGCAGAAACCCCCGGAGCCACGAGGGCCATGGCGGGGCAGGAGCGTGCGGCAGAGGCATCCGCAGGGCCCCGTGCTGGGAGCTGGGCGTGCAGCTGCAGGGCTGCCGCGCTGGGGGGATTCGGGGGGACCCACACCCCGGTTCGGAGCGTTGCTGGTGCCGCTGGCTGAGTGTTTCCCTCCACTCCCCACTGCAGGTTGCCAGGTAACACAACCTGCCAGCAAAACGCTGTGGGACTTGTAAAGCTGCCACTGCTCGGGATCTCGTGGTTGCAAGCAGAGGTGGTTGAGTGCGAAGGCGGTCGGCCCCCAGTTCCTGCCCCAGTTCCCGGTGCCAGCAGGAGGGCAGCGATGCTGGGGCTTGAAGGCTGGGAAACAGCCGGATGCAGCTCCCGGGCAGCGTTGCAGGATTTTGGTGTGTTAAAGCCCAGAGGGGATTTATGTGGCTGCGGGAACCGAAGCATCGGCTGTGCACAGCTCTACTCCCCAAACCCTTCACACTCAGACGGGTCCCTCAGTCGTTGCAGCCCATCTGTGTGTCCCGTCAGCCACGTTTTGAGCTGGGGACATCAGCATGGTGGGGAGCAGCAGCGTGCAGGACAGGAGGGCGCAGAGCTGGGGAGCTGAAGGTGCTGCCATAGCTGGGACAGTTGTGGGGACATGGTCCCTGCTCACCCTGTGGATCCCAAACCACTCAACCTTGGCCTCCGGTCAGCAGCAATCCCTCCTGTCACTTCTGCACTTGCAGGGTGCTGAGGGACCAGGTCGAGCCCAGGTCCTGGGTGTCCACGTGAGGGTGTCAGCAATGGGCATCTCCCACTTCCATCTGCCACTGTCCTGCTGCTGCTGGTGCTCCTCATGGCCCCGAGCCAGGGCTCTGTGTCTGCAAACACAGGGCAAACTCCTGGACCCTGTGCTTGCCCAAAGCTCCCCTTATTGCCTTTAACACCTTCTTTTAATGCACTCCGAGGGGCTGAGCCCGGGGCTGCCTCGTTACGGAGATCCCTGCAGGGTGGCTTCCCAGTCAGCCCAGCACCGTTTGCATCTCCAGCCTTGCTCCGTGGGCCGGGGAAGAAACCCAGAGCATCCACCCCGGGGCTGGCAGGGCATTCGCGGCCCCCCAGCCCCTGCCCAGCCAGCCCCGCCGCAGCCTCGGTCACCTTAATGCAAATGGTTGCAGGAGCGTGAATGAAATGAAGGGTGCTTGAAGGAAGGTGTCACTCCAGATAGATGTGCACAGGAGGGGACAGGGCCTGGGAAATCTTTGCAGATGCAGCAATTTTCCCCTTGTTTCTGGGGAAAGTAGTCTTTGTCTCTCCGAATCTGCAGCTTTCTGGCAGCCCTGCAATTCCTTGTGACAGCCGTGGCTGGGGTCAGGGGAAAATCACAGCCTCTGTCCTGCAGGTGTAATGAGAAGGGGAGGCAACGGGGGGGGCAGGGGGTTGATGTGGCTGGGTGGCAGCTTGCTCCCTCCGCGCTGACGGCGTTGGCACCTCACGCTTTGCAGGGAGAAAAGGCTCTTGGTGCACATGGAGCAGCTCCCGCAGGCTGAGCCAATGGGTCCCTGCAGCAGCGGAGCTGCTGGATGCGCTCGGGGGGGGGGGGGGCAGAGACCTTTCCCACGGTGACTCCCCATCGCCGGGAGGCTCCGGGCCAGGTCGGAGGGCTTTGGGAGCAACTCTGCTCCCCTCTGGCAGGCAGCGAGGGCACAAGGGGGACAGGGATGTGTAGCCACCCCCCCAGCTGGGAGACATCCTCTGCGAAGTGGTCCCCACGGTGCTCAGGGCAGTGTGGTCCCAACATCGATCCCCAGCCACCCCTGGATCCTCAGCCCCTGCCTTCCCTCGCCTCCTCGCTTTCCCTGCGGTGCCGAGGACACCGGGGATGTTTCTCCCTTTTTCTCCCCATATTTGTGCCCAGGGGCAGCAGGGAGCCCCGCACGCACCTCCCGGGGAGCCGGGGCTGCTCCAGCTGAGTATCACCACCTTAAATAAAACATGCCAGCAGGAGCACGCGGCTGCTGTGCGTTCGCTCTCTTTATTATTTCATACCTCTGGTTCCCAGGCGGGTTTAGCTACTTTGCTTGCTGAGCGCTCGCCTGTGGCCTCCGTGTCCCTGGCAGAGCCGCAGGGTCCCCGGGGTCCTCGTGTCCCTTCCTCTGCCACCATCTCCGTGTCCAGCATCGCCTCCCTCATTGCTGGACCCTGCAAAGCCTGTGAGGGTTTGAACACACCTCTCGGATGAGGGGAAGCGGGATGGATCCATCCGGATGGGTCCTGATGGCATCCGTCTCTCTGTCTGCAGAGGATGAGCTGCGGGTACATCCTGTGCACGGTCCTGCTCTCGGTGGCTGTCCTCCTGGCGGTGACGGTCACGGGGGCCATCCTCTTCATGAACCACTACCACACGCCCGTCACCGAGTCACCCCCTGTAATCAGCACCAACCCTGAGGAGGCCAACGCGCTGGTCACCATTGAGAAAGCCGACAGCTCCCGCATCAACATCTTCATCGACCCCAACTGCCCCGACGCGACGGGCACCTTCGGGCGCCTGGAGGGGCTGCAGACCTCCGTGCTGCGCGCCGTCACCGACCACGACGCCGAGGCCAAGGCCACCAAGAGCCAGCAGAAAGCCCTGCTGGTCACAGTGGCGGACGAGGTGGCCAAGCTGCTGACGCACACCGTGCAGCTGCGTGCCGACTGCGACGGCCTCAAGAAGGGGCACAGCGCCATGGGACAGGAGCTCAGCGCCCTGCAGGGTGAGCAGGGCAGGCTCATCCAGGTGAGCTGGGGCTGGGGGTGCCACACGGTGCTTCTTGGGGACAGACCTGCCCTGTCCCCATGTCCCTGGAGCATGACTGCTTGCAGCCGCTGCCCACGGTGTCCAGGGGAACCTCCGGCAGAAGGAGCTGAGGTTTAAGGCAGGCGCTTGGGAATTGCAAGTTAGGAAGCACAACTTCAGCTCCAGCTCATCAGCCGCCTGCGTCTCGCTGCCAAACCGCCCCGGTGCCGGCAAGCCAGGTGTGCAGCCTCCCACACTGCAGGTCTCCCAGCTCCAGGTCCAGTTTGGGGGCTCTGAGCAGAACCAAGAACAGCACAGGACCATCCGAAGAGCGGTTCATGCAGCCATCAGCCCCCCCTTATTTACAGTCCCCAAAATTTCCCAGCTGATGAACTGTGTTGAAATGTTTACCTGGTATACCGGGGATCTTCCGGGCGTTGTAGCAAGACCCAGGGCAAGGCTGGATGCTCGGCTCTGTGCCCATCCCTCCTGGTGCTCAGCTGTCCGGAGCTGCTCGATCTTCGCTGCTTCGCTTCACTCCCCATCCTGCTGCTTTGCTGCAGCCACCCCACGTCACTTGCCTGACCCAGGTCACCTCGGGGGACAGTGGAGAGCCGGCGGCTGTCTCAGGACACGGCTATTCCTGCTGCCTCCACGATCCCGTCCCCTTGCCCAGAGATGCTCTTTATCCCGCGGGGTGGCGGCACTGACGCACCCAGGTTCGGGGATTTCTCAGCCCCGACGGCAATAAGCGCTGTCTGGACCCTGACCTCGGGCCAAAAAGCACCGGAGATGCTGTATGGGACCTGCTGTGGCTTTTACGTCCCCATCTGACCCCCACCAGCCCATAATCTGGCAGGGAGCGTTGCTGCCCACAGGCGCTTGGGGAGCCATGGGAGCGGGCAGAGCATCCCCGCAGTGGGGTGGTGGTGGGGCTGGGCGGTGGAAGGGGTTTAACCACGTTTAACCTTGTCCCTCTTAACATGTCCGCCACCCACAGCTGCTCTCAGAGAGCCAGACCAACATGGCTCGGCTGGTGAGCTCCGTCAGCGACGTCCTGGAAACGCTGCAGAAGGAACGTGGCGGCGCCCGGCCCCGGCTCAAGGCTGACCTGCAGCGAGCGTCGGCCAGGGGAGCACGGCCCCGGGGCTGCTCCAACGGTGAGACGGTGTCCCCATCGGTCCCCGGGGAGAGGGATGTGCCTGGGGCTGCTCTCAGCAGGTCTCTGCCTAAGAAGAAGGGAGGAAGACAACCAGCCTGGAGAAGGGATTTAATACGGTGGGGGGGTGGCAAGGAGTTGGGAGAGATGGGGCAGGAGGAAGATGGGAAGTTGTGTTCTAGAAGGTGTGTTTCTCACTGTGCGGCCCCCAGTTGTCCATAAACCAGCCTGCAAAGCCAGCACAAAAGCCACTTTGCACCCCTGCAGACCTACCTGTTCCCCACGCAGACATAGCTGGGGCAAAATCAGAGAGGGAAGTGATCGTTCCCCTTCGTTTGGGTGCAGACAGCAGCGCTGCACGGGACTCAGAATAAACAGTCACATTCATCATCATTTGGTTAAGATGAAGCTGAGTAAGACTGTCCCGGTGCCACGAGCACGTGCCCACACTCTGCCTGCAGCTGCCTCCAGGCATCAGCTCCCTTCTCCCCAGCTGGGTCCCAGCCCTCCCTCGCCGTCCCACGGGGACATGGAGTCGGTCCCTGCCAGCTGCCGGCGGGGAGTCCCCACGGTGGCCGCGTCCCCCCCCCGCCGGGCACCGCTCGCCCTGAGCGTCGGAGGAGAAAGGAGGGAAAGAACAAGGCAGCACTGAGCCGCCAACTAGAGCTGGCAGCAAGGTTCAGAGCCTGAAAGAAATGGCAAGACATTAAATTAGAACATTAATTAACCAGCTTTCCTCTCGTCCCACCCCATCCCAATGCCACACTGCAGGCTCCCGGCCCCGAGACTGCTTTGACATCTATACGAGCGGACAGCAAGAGGATGGGATTTACTCCATCTTCCCCATGCACTATCCCTCCGGCTTCCAGGTCTACTGCGACATGACGACTGACGGGGGTGGCTGGACGGTAAGCTGCTGCCGTGCTGGGGGCCACCGGGCGATGCCACCGCCGGCTACGGGCTGTCCCCACGCCGGGATGCTGGGGGTGGGACACGTCACTCTCAGCGCTTGGACGTGTCATTGGGATGGGGGGATAAATGCTAACGGGGTCTGGCTGCGCACAGGGTGCCCAGAGCCATGGGGAAGCAGGCGAACAGGTTTGAGCGTGTTATGTGTGCCGCAGCATCGGCAGAGCTGATCCCGGTGGCCCTGCCCTGGGCTGGCGGAGCTTGGCTGGAGCTGGAGGGTGGTTTCGGGGGGGGGAGCCGGGTGCCAGGGCTGGAGTTCATCCTTGGTAGGGCTGGTGCCCAGCTGGGGCACAGCGTAGCTGCGTTGTGCCATGGGGTGAATGACTGTGCTTTGCCCTATCCTTGTGGTCCTGGTGAGCTGGTGCCAGGGCTCAGGACAGACCCCAAATCCTGGTCAGGAGAGACCCCAAATCCAGCGGTTTTTGCCTCGTCTAACACAGGGGTGCCCGGGGCAGCGCCGGTGCCATGCTGATTCACTCGCTCCCCGGCCGCCCTGTCCAATTCACTTTGCTGTGGCGGCTGCAACAGCCCTGTAATCACAGTAATGGGGGAAGGGAGCGGGGGGACGGGGGGCACGGTGCTGGCAGCCCCAAGCCTGGAGACCTCCTTTGCCCTGGGGGTCCCTTGGGTGCCGGTGGCCCCTACCCAGGGGGGCATCGCTCGGGGTGCTGGCAGGGCAGCGAGGGGGCCCAGGGAGGCAGCGGGGGGCCCAGGGGAGGGGTGGGCAGGCAGCCGCTTCCCTGAGGACATGCTGGGTGAGCCGAGCCGGCCAGTGCCCCTCCAGCTGGGTGCTCTAGGAAACAAATCCCCACGATCTGATTCTCCTAAGCAGCTTTGAGCAGTGCCAGGAGGGAGCTTAGCCCCCCTGCCCTTGGGGGGGCTGATGAGCCTTTGGCCTTGGTCTACCCAGAGCCCACCCCAGGCGGGAGCAACCTGTCGTGCGCAGGTCGGTACCAGCAGCTCCAGCCGGGAAACTGAGGCACAGCACAGCCCTGGGTACCCCACCTCCTGGGGGGCTCACAGAGGGAAAGGCAGGGGGGACCCCACTTGCTCCCCAGGGTGGGGAGGGTCCTTGCAAACCCCGTGCACAGCCTCCGCCAGCTCCAGCCATGCTCAAGCACCGCCTGAAGAGCAGCCCAAGGTGATTAGCGAGACACTCAGAGGCTTATTTAAAGCTGCTGCAGCCCGGAGGGCTCTGGCTGGGTTGGGGGCGAAGCAAATGATTTTACACCCGGCAGCATCGAGGGCTCCGGCAGCATCGAGGGCTCCGGCAGCAGGGCCAGTACGGTGGTGCCTGCAGCACCACAGCCAGGCAGCACCCAGCTCTGCCCTGCCACGACTGGGGCAGAGGAACCAAACCGGGTGCCGAACCCCAGCATTCTGGAACCGGGCGCATCCAGAGCGGGGCTGAGGGTGCTCGCCCCCAGACTCCCATTTCTTGTGGCTACTCTGCAGCGCAGGGTCCCAAACATACCTTGAGCCCCCCAGGGTGGTGGTGGTGGGGTGTCTCAGCCGCCTCCTGTGGGGCTGGGGACACGGAGGGAGTCCCTGGGGCACTGACTCAGCCAGGCTCCAGGTAAGCCATGGCACAGCTGAGCATCGTGGTGCAGAGCTGGGGAAATTTCCCTCCCCTCCTCCTCTGGAGTGATTACTCCTGACATTTGGGCTTATTTGCATGTGGGTGGGTGGGTGGAAGCGATGGCAGCAGCTGAATCAATTTTGACTTGGGAGCTGCTGAGCTAAGCCTTAGCCTGCATGGACGGCTTAGAGACCACGGGAACGGGGGAAGAGCCACCCTGATGCCCCACTGGGGAGAAACCCACCTGGGGTTACTCACCAGGTGCTGCTCAGCACTCCCCTGTCCCCATGGCATGATTTGCAGTGTCACCCTGTCCCCTTGCCAGAGGCAGGGTCACTGGTCGTTCCCCATCCCCTTCGTGGGGAAGGCTGAGCAAGGCACAGCCCTTGCCGGACCAACGCCTCTCCTCCCCACGGCGGCTGCATCCAGCCCGGGGCAGTCGAAGTCCCCTGTGCTGTGTGAGCGACTGCAGCTCTGGGGCTGTTTGCTGCCTGTTTTGCATAGTCAAAAAGCAGAGATCCGGCAGAGAGGGCAGCCAGCATCAGTGTCCATGCAGGGCAGAGTGACACGAAGGCAAAGAAATGTGGGAGGGAAGAGCTGGGGAGTCCCCCGCACACCCCCCCAGTCTATTTTGTCCCCCCGTGGTCCTGCCCACCAGCAGTGGGGCCATGTTTGCAGCCAGCTGGGCTGTGGGTCTGGGTCAGTGCCTGCTGGTGCCAACGGGAGCATCCACGTCCCGTGCTCAGCGCTGACTTTAATTGCAGCGACTCCCTCGTGCAGACCCAAGCCTTGCGGCAGCGACGAGCTGCAGCCGTGTAATTGCCCACCCTGACCCTGGCTCCCCCCCTTTGACGCTCACCTCTGGCACTTTATTAAAGTAATAACAGGGTGACAGAGGGCACGGGAGTCTTGGCATCCCAGGAGACCTGAAAAAGTTGCCTCTTCATCTGCTGTTGTGTTGAGAAGTCTTTGCAAATGCCCCGTGCTCCTCCTGGTACCCCTGAGCCTCCATCACTGCCCAGCTGGGGCAAAACCCCCCGGGATCAGCATCTTGGCCCTGTAAGCAACAGTGTCACGATGGCTCCGGCCACCTCAGCATCAGTTTCCATGTACAGCACGTATCGTGAAGTCGTGGGAAAGCCAAAAGATGTGGAAGAAAAGGCTGTGCCAGCAGGACAAGGGCCGTGGTGAAGCTTCAGCTTCACAGGCACCTGCGGCCCCAGGGACGGCTTCGCCCAGCCCGCTCATCACCCGCCGGAGGGGTGCCAGCACGGGCTGGGGGTTTGAACACACCGATGCATTTACACATGGGCTGGGATCAGCTGAAGGCAGTGGTTGAGCTGAGCCCAGGGAGATGCGTGCTGGTTCCAAAAGACGTGATTTATGTGTTGCCACAAATGAGGACGAGATGCTTCTGCTGGCGGGGAGAGGCGGGAGCGGCCGGGTCCCCAGGACAGGCAGCACTGCCGGCTGTGGTGTTCGCAGGCGATCGCACGGCATTGGCACGTCCCGGACCGGCTCCCGTTACGCTCCACGTTTGTCTTGTCTGTGGCTGAACCCGAAGAGGTCTCCCCGCTGTGATGGGGGCTCAGAGGAACGCCGCAGGGCTGGGGCTGTGGGGTCTGTGCCATGGCTGCCAAAAACCTGACCGGGACCTCAAGCGCTGCGGTGGCAGAAAAGTGATGACCGAGCATCTGCCCAGGCTGCGGCTGTGGTGGGGTTTTGAGCCCTCTGGGGGCTTGGGGGGGGGGGGGCTGGCATCAGGGGGCTGCGGGGAGAGGGAGCAGAGCCCTCCCTCACTGCCAACACCACAGCAGGCACAGGCTGGCTCTCCCACTTTTCTCTGTTTTTAACCCATTTTTCTGGGTTAGTGCCTTTGCAGGAGCCTGTCTCTGCCCCACAAGCTCAGCGTGACCGGGAGAGGCAGAAAGCGGGGGAGATAAATATTTCAGCCTTGCCTTTAAAGAAGGGAAGGAAATCCTTTTTGCTTAAGATGGGCTGATGCATATTTGATGAGGAAGAAAAGAGCAGCAAGGCAGGGCTGGGAGCGTGGCAGCGAGCCTGTGGGTCACCCGCACACGCAGCATCCCAGTGCAGGCAGCATCCCGGCACAGGGGGGCAAGGAGGAGGCTCCCACGTCCTTGCCCGCATACGGGAGAGGTGGGTGGGTGAAGCACGAGGAGGGACCATCTATGAGAGATGATGTAGATGGAGCAGGAGACCCAGGACGACACGGAACCTCCAGCACCCATCAGCCTTTCCGAACCAGTTTCAAGCCCCTTGGGGCCAAGCCCGGTGGGCAGCAGAGCACCAAGGGCTCCTCCGGCACCCGGGGTGATTGCCGAGCCGTGCTGAGGCTGAGCCAACGGAGACGTGCCCCGCACGCGTCCCTGGGCACCGCTCAGGCAATTGGCCTATTTACAACCGCGGGTCAAAGCCGATTAAGAGGGAGCATTGGTGCTGCCTCCGCCGCCTTCCCTGCGTGGCAGCGCTGGAGCCGACGTCGGCCGGGGAAAATCAGCTTCGGGCCCCCGTCCAGCCACGCCATCCCCCCTCTCCCAGCAAGCCTGAAGAAAGCCCCTTTAAACGGGCTTAACCGCAGCTTCTCAAGTGCTCAACGCAGGGATAAAAATTAAGGCTCTAATTCTAGAAGGTAAGTACAGCAGGATCAGAGCCGTGTCGTGCCGAGGAGCGCGCCGGAGCCTGTGCCAGGCATCCCTAGCCCCAAAAAGTGCCTGTCTGGTGAAGGGCAAAACAACATGAAGTTCATGATCTGGCTCTGCTTTGCGTGCCAGGATGAAACCCCGCACGTGCCTTTGGAGGAGGGCAGGAGCAGCTGGGGGAGGCTGCGAAGGAGCATCCCCGCGGTGGAGCAAAGCACGGCGGCTTCCCAGCTGGTCCAGGGGGTCTGTGGCGTTGCCCGAGCCTGGGACACTGGAAATGGGGTGAATGGGCTCAGCGGCACGGCCCAGCCCTGCAGACGGGGTGCTCTGGCCCCTTGGCTGCTGGCCCACGGCACGGCTGTTCCTAAATCGCCGAGCGCCCTGTCGTGTGTCCCCCCCGCAGCCATGGGAGCGTGGCACTTGGTGGCAATTGGGCAGGCTGGCTGAGCCAAGTTTAATGCAATTAATCCAGAGCTGGAGGCTTAATTAAGTTCAATGTGTTGAACGCGGAGCAGTATTTCTGGATCATTGTCAATAAATCAAACCCGAAACTATGGATAAAAGGGGATGAAACGCACAGGGCACGACATGCCGATGAGCAGATGGGAGAGGAAAAGGGAAAGGCTCCGAGGAGAAAAGCCGCACTGAGCCCTGGGGATCTGGCTGGGATCCGGGGGCTCTGCGGGAGTCAGGATGGTCGGTGCCCCACAATTAATTTCTCTGGGAGACTAACGAGGCCGTCACAGGAACGATGCTTGATCATGGGGCAGCTGCCCAGGAGAGAGCAGTTTTACACGGCACCGACCATCCCGACGTTTGCAGGATGACTGCCTGGGCAGCACGCGCTGCGGGGACACACCTCCAGTCATGCCGTCTGTCCGTCCGTCCCTCTGCTCCCACGTGCCGTCGCAGAGCCCAGGCTGTTCCGACCCAGGTCGGGGGGGGGGTGCTCACCCCTCCTGGGGCACCGACCACCTTCCCGCAGGATCACACCGCAGGTTTCCCAAGCTCTGCTCCCTTTTCCAGGCAGTGTTTTATCTGAACCAACTCACCCATCCCCAGGAGCTGGCAGATAATGATCCGGCATTTCCCTGGGGACCTGCTCACCGCCGTCCCTGTGTAATTACTGAGTTGAAAGGGTTTAATTTGCGCCCACATCTAATAAGGCAGCAGCAGGGAGGGGTGGGCAGAATGGTGGGGAGCAGGGGGGCTGGCCAGGGTGCGCAGACTCCAAGAAGCCCCACGACTGATGCCCCGCATGTCTCCCCAGGTGTTTCAGCGGCGGGAGGACGGCTCCGTGAACTTTTTCCGCGGCTGGGAAGCCTATCGGGATGGCTTCGGGAAGCTGACGGGAGAGCACTGGTTAGGTGCGTGGGGATGGCGGTGCCTCCTCCTGGGTGGGCTGGCAAAGTCTGCGTCCCCCCGGCAGCCGCGGGGAGGTCCGGGGTTTCCTTTGCAAAGGAAAGGACACCGAGAGCCCCTTGGCCAACACACGGCCTAGGAGTGACGGCCCAGGCAGACGGGGAGGGGACCGGGCGGCTGCAGAGGGGCTTGGAAGTGATGGGGCCGTTGGCCTGCGAGCTGAGCAAGGGCTGGAGGGTGGGAACCGCTGCCCGTCCTGCCCCAAACCCCCTCCCCAGGGACCCCTGGCCACCCTGTTCCCACCGGGGTCCCTGCACTTGCCCCCTCCCTCCCGCTGCAGGGCTGAAGCGGATCCACGTGCTGACGGTGCAGGGCAGCTACGAGCTCCGCATCGACCTGGAGGACTTCGACAACGGCACCGCCTTCGCCCACTATGGCAGCTTCGGTGTGGGGCTCTTCTCCGTCGATCCCGAGGAGGACGGGTACCCCATCTCCATCGCCGACTACTCGGGGACGGCAGGTAGGGTGGTGGTGTGGGGGGATGCGCGTGGCCCCATGGGGCACGGGGAGCCCATGGCCACCAAAGCCCCTCGCTTGGGTGTTGGCGGTCTCGTCCAGCACTGGCGGCAGCGCCGGCTGCATCCCCGCAGCCACGGGAAGCTGGAGGCAGGAGAGGGGCTGCAGCTGGATGTTTGCAGGGTGGGTGACCCCAAGTGCCCAGGGAGCCCCCCGGGGTGGGAGACGATTCGAGGGCAGGGTGAGAGGCAGGAAAGGGCTCATCATGGCTCCTTACCCCCCTGGCAGGCGACTCCTTCCTGAAGCACAACGGGATGAAGTTCACCACCAAGGACCTGGACAACGACCACTCGGAGAACAACTGTGCGGCTTTCTACCATGGCGCCTGGTGGTACCGCAACTGCCACACCTCCAACCTCAATGGGCAGTACCTCAAGGGCCACCACAGCTCCTATGCCGATGGCATCGAGTGGTCTTCCTGGACCGGCTGGCAGTACTCCCTCAAGTTCACCGAGATGAAGATCCGGCCCATCCGGGAGGAGAATTAGCTGGATGGCACGAGCCCCCCTGCACCCCGTGCCCAGCCCCCTGCCCTTCCCCACCATCCCGCAGTCCTGTCCCCCCCCGCCATCCTCCCCTAAGGGCCAGCCTGTCTTTAGGGGAGTGCCTGCCCCCAGGGAGGGCGGTTTTCGCTCCTGGGTGCCCATGGACATCACCAGACCTTTGCTCCCGCTGCTGTGGCTCCCCTGCAGCCAAAATGGTCTCCTGGCCAGAGCGTGACCCATGGCCAGTGCTCACAGCTACAGCAGAGAGGGCAGCGGGATGCGGGAATTTGGGGAGTGGTACCCAGCGGGGTTGGGCAAGGAGGAGAAGGGGCTGCCTGGAGGGAGGGAGGGATGCAGCAGCCCAGGCAGGCTGGGCACCTCTGCTCATCTCTGCCACAAGCACAGACACTCGGCAGCAGCCTCGCCAAGCTGGCAAGGGACTGGCAGACACTCGCTGTGGGGAGCCCCAAGCCCCACGCAGCCCCCAGGACTGGGACAAGGCTGCTGCTCTGCGGTTCCAGCTCACCCCATGGTGCTACTGGGGACAGGGAGGGCTCGGCTGGGTGGCAGCCCATGCAGATGCCTGACCGTGCCAGCACATCCTTCTCTGGTCTGTAAACGCTCGCCTCTGCCCCTGCAAGAGCAATGCAGCTGGAAGGGGACAACTATGAACTCCTTCATCCCTGTCCTGGCTCCTGGAGCCTCCCAGCAGGTCGGGACACCCCAAGGCAAGCCAGCACGGTGCTGCGAGGACGCACACTCAGAACCGAGCGTGGCACGCAGCTGTTTTGGCAGCGCTGGGGAAATGGGAAGCACAGCAAGGAGGAGGAGGCGAGGAAGGCTCGCTTCCCAGCATGGCTCTGCCAGCATTTTGTAGCTCCTCCCTCCCAACCAGACCCGCTCAGACTCACGGTGGACTTTTGCCATCCAAAAGCTGTGACCTTTCCTGAAACCCTTGGCTTTGGACAGCACGCCTGCGTGACCCCAGGCGAGCCCCCTCCGCTCGCTCCCCGCCTGGGAACCGCATTCGTTTCCACCCAAGATGAGCCACGCTCTGGCTCGGCACCTGCAGATAGTCAAAGCCTTTCATTTCTTCAAATCTCATTAAGGTTTTGCAAAAAGAAGCCCCGAGTGGGGCTTAGCATCTGCAGGGCCCTGATAACGGGGCGGCAGGCGGTGCCTCACGCCGGCTGACCCGAGGAGGAGCTGCCACGGGGTGCGGGGCTGACATCTCCCACTGGCTCCCCAGAAGGACTCAAATGGGGGGGTTTGTCCACAAAAAAAAAAAAAACCAAAACCAATTAGAACCAAGCCTGAGTAGGCTGTATAGGAACAGGGAGGGGAGGGGGACAGCCAGGACCCTGCCATCCTTTACATGATTTTCTGCCTGTGCTACAGCAGCAATGGGGAGCAGAGCCCCCATCCCCGGCCCCAGGAAACACACTGTCGGATGGACAGACTGCCCAAGGAGGGGAGGAAAGCTCCTGCCGTCCCCGTTTCCAGGGGGGGCTTAAGGCACGGGAAGATCAAAGGCTCATCTTCCCGGCTGCGGCAGATTTGTACTTTCCTGTGTGCTTCTCTTTGTTTTTTTAAAGCCTTCACCACCTCGGATGCTGTGCGCTGGACAAGCCCTTTTGCCTGCCAGGGTCCCCATCTGTTTGTCCTGCTGGGGAAATGGGGATGCATTGGGGATCACCGCAGCTTTCCCCTCTGCTAGAGACGTTCCTTGGAGCCCTTGGGTGAGGATGAGCTCCGAGTGCAGGCACCAGCTCTGCCCCCTCCGTCCCTGCCCAGAGCAGCCGGCCAGGCTGGCTTTCTCGAGCGATGGGATTTGGGGAGCTCAGTGGTGGCATTTCCCAGCCAGCACAAGCTCAGGAGACCCCAGCATCTCCCGAGGGGCTTCCCGCACCCTGCCAGACCCCTCTGGAAAGGGTCCCACGCAGGCAGGGAGCACGGTACCTGTCTTTACTTTTTGTTCAGTTATTTCAGTGGATTAGCTGTAGCTGGGTTTTCTAGCACTTGCCTTCCGGACAGGGCGGCACACAGAGCCATGTGCCCCGGGCGGGAAGGCTCGTCCCCTCCCTGGACCCCCCCAACAGTGTTTTCCCTGGGGAGGGAACGTTGTACATGCAGTTTGTCGGTAGCACACCCTTGTGTAACTGTCACCCAGGACTCCCTAATGACTTTGTTTTGACTTGCACGAGAGGTATTTAATCCATCCCGAGACGCAGGATTTCCCAGGATTATTCCCGAGAGCGCACGCATCGCTCTGCGGCCCCGGATTAGCCTAAACCCGTCCATGGTGACACCTCCCCAGGGAGGGGTGGGCAGGGGCGGCCGGGGGTCCAGGACCTGGCCACGTACCTTCCCGGCAGAGCCCTGGACCGGGTCGTGGTGTGTAGCAGTGCCGTGAAGTCTAGGTCGTGTGTGAGTGGTGTCCAACGCTGTACATGTGGACTTTCTAAACTCCTTAATAAAAGGAACTCATCGTTAGCTGGCGTGTCGTCAGCTGTACCCACGGCGCGGTGCGGGGACGTTGCCGGAGGAACCTGCCGTGGGACCTCGGGGTGGCAGGTCTGGGTGCTGAGGGGACCCGCTCCCCCCTGCCTGCGCTGATGGGCAGAGCCGAGCGATGCCCCCGGCCCCTTCCTGCTGAGCAGCGGGGTGCTGCCCACCCCACACCCTGCCCCAGGCCAGAGCCGGGAGGGGACAGCTGAGCGTCAGGCGCTGGGGACCACGCTTTAGCACGGGTGGCCGAGGACAGGGGACGCACTCAGGATTGTCCATGTGGGCCCAGTCCCTGCGCAGGTCTGGGGGTGCCTGTGCACCCCACCACACTTGCACGCACGTCTGGGACCCCAACAGCCGCACACGGCGTGCGCCAGCCAAGGGGGCGGGGGACACTCGTGCCCCTGGACGAGACCCTTCCTCCCACCAGCATCGCCACCAGCTGCCGGTGACTCAAGGCCAGCTCCAGCACGCTGCGCACCCGGCCTCTCCTCCAAATGAGGTGGCAAACGAAGGAGGCGCGTTAATCAGCGGTGGTGCTGCACTCCCATTGTGGCGGCTCGGCCAGCCCCCGTCCCCCTCTCCAGCCCCCTCCCCGCCGGGATCCCAGCCTCTGCTCTGTGCAGCCACAGCCCCGCGAGCCGACCACACACTCGAGGGGTGACACGGCAATTAGCGATGGCGGGTATTTAACGGTGGGTGAAGCGGGCTGGCCAGCTCAGTCTGGGCACGATCTCGGAGTGACACGGAGCAGGGCCAGGGCAGGCGGCACTGGGGCATCGCCCGAGACGGAGAGGTGAGTCGCTGGCGGCCGTCTGTGTGTCTGTCTGTCTGTCTTCCCCCTGTGCCTGCATTGCACCCTGCCTCGACAGGCAGCGCAGCCAGCCAGGAGGTGAAGGCTGGTGGGAGGCAGCTGGGGGCAGCAGGCAGGGCTGGGCAGGGCACCCACCAACACCCACCAGCCCCTGGAACGGGACTGGGCAGCACCGATTGCTGGTGCTGGGAAGGTGCTCCCTGCTCTGGCTGCACCCAGCAATTTGGCTCCACGACGGACAACCGGGTGCAAAAGGGGAGAGCGCAGAGTGGCGGCAAGGTGTGAACGAGGCAGGGAGCACCCCAAAGCACAGCCCACGGGTCGGGGGGTTGCTGGGGAGGGCAGGCAGGGGCTTGGGCTCAGCTGGGTCCGGCGCAGGAGCGAGGAGCACCCACAGCAGCCCCCCACTCTGCAAGCACAGGGTAGACACCCCGGCCCCCATCACCAGCAGTGACTTCTAAGGCAACATCTGCAGCAAAAAAATAATAATAAAAAACCCCATTTCCCCTTTCTGAGCCTTTGTGGGAGGAGGAAGGGGAGGCAGAGCAGCCCTGCTCACGCTCAAGGTCACCCCGGGTGCCTGCGGCATTGCTGCACGCGGCCCAGGACCGCGCTCCCTCCCGCCCTGCTCAGCAGACCCTGCTGCCAGCGGGGCCCCTCCGAGCCCCATAAAGCAGAGGGATGTCGAGCACCTTCCTCTGCGCTCGCATTAGCCAGGCACCGCAGGTAGGACCTGCGCGATGGAAAGATGAAGCGGGTTCAGGTGAATGCACTTAAATCCTCCCCGCAGGGTCTCTGTGAGGAGCTGGCGGCTCCGGAGCCCATCAGCCTGCCCGGCTAATCGCCCGCTCAGCCACCCCATCCGAGCAGGGCTCTTGGCTGCCAACCAGGGCAGTAGCTGCAAGGCTGTAATTTGTGAGCACAGAACGGTTAAAGGTGAAGGGGAGGGGGTCTGAAGGAGGCAGGGGAGAGGCAGGGGAGAGGCAGAGTGAGCTCAGACCACCCCCCCCAGCACTCTCGCTGCAGCTGGGTGCTGGGGTGGAGGCTGCAGGAGCAGCGGTGGGTGCTGGAGGGGGTTTCTCGGAGCCCCCCTGCAGCCACAGGTCCTTGCTGCTGCTTTAGCCGCTGCCCGAGGATGCTTTGTGGTTTACCGACGTGTCTTTCCCTTCCTCTGCTTCCCCTAGATGAGAGCACCCTACTCGCTGTCCTGCCTCTTCCTCCTGAGCCTGGGTACCTGCTTCCCTCCCAGTGAGCGCCAGGAGCCGGGAGACCCTGGGGAAGGGACCCCACTCCAGCCCAGCTGGGAAGCGGCGGCTGAGGACTCGGGTACCTGCTGGAGGGCAGGAGCGAAGCGGAGACGCAGCGAGGAGCTCAGCGCGCTGCTGGGCATCGCCCGGGAGCTGCGGGGCTACAGCAAGGAGGGCAGCAGGCAGCGGCTGGGCAGGCAGGGGGGCTCCGAGCTGCTGCCGGTGGGAGGGGAGAAGCGCAGCGGCACGCTGGGGAACCTGGCCGAGGAGCTCAATGGCTACAACAGGAAAAAAGGGGGCTTCACCTTCCGCTTTGGGAGATGAGGGCCTGGACTCGACCCCTCACCTCCTGCAGGTCGCCCCGTCTGGTCCTTCCCTTCCATCTCACCTAGGTTTGCTTGGACAAAACGGTAGTGGGGGGGGTTCGCTGCTGGGATTGCCTTGGGGAGGGGGGACATCGCGTTTGCTCCACTTCCAGCCCTGCCACAGATCTCGCATCCCCGTTCCCAGCCGGTGCAATGGAAGAAGAGGAGGATGCCTTAAAAAGAAGCCACCGCATCCTTTCCCCAGTCACACGCGGCCTTTGCTGGGGCACGGTGCAAGCGCCCTGTGCCAGGTCTCCAGCACTGCAGTGCAGGCAGTGAGCAGGGATGCCACCGCGGGACAGGCAGAGCTGGCAGGGCCAGGCGTCGAGGCTGGAGGTAGGTGGGCTGACGGGTTACAGCGGGATAGTCCTGGTGGTGACAGTCCCCTGGGGACTGCCTGTAGCTGCCGGCCAGGGCAGGGCTGTCAGGGAGGAGCAGGTCCCTCAGAGCTCTCCGCGGAGTCGCAGAGTTGCTGCTCTCCTGCCTATTACAGAAAAGTCCCTCCGGCAGCAAATTCTGCTTAGTGTCAAGATGCCACTTAGAAGAGCCGGCTCCTATGTGCAAACCAGGCCAGAGCAGCGGGGCTTGAGAAAATCTTGTCCTTAGAAATCCCTGATGTGAGCACGGAAACCTGCCCTGGCATCACCAGTCCTGCTGCAGTCCCACCGCCCTGCTCACGCCCCGACCCTGAGACCCATCCTCAGGTGCCACCAGAGTCCTTGCGAGGGTGAGATGGTGATGACCGACCTTCAGCCCCCTTGACACATCACCCCAGCGCCTGCCTGCAAGCCTGGCCCTTCCTAACCCCCTTCCTCACCTCATCACCACCTATTCCCAGCCGTAGCCACTGCAGAAACTTGGGTGCAGAGGGGCTGAAACAAGGACCCCTGCACCTACCCGGGGCCACCAACGGGTGCTCGGTGTCCTCCTGCTCTCCTGTCCTCCCTCCTGCCAACGGTGCAGCTTGGGGAATCTCCAACCCCAAAAGCCAGCACAGCCACGGCTGCAAAGGACAAGCCCCACTCTTCAGCGAGTGCCTTCTCCTACTTTGGGCAGATTTAGCTCTGCCGGTGCCAGCAACGACATTTGCTTTTGTGCCTGCTGCTGCAGGCAGAGATATTAGTAATCAGAGGTCTAACTACCTGGCTTGCAGGCACTAACGGCAAGTTAGACACCTAACGACTGCTAATATTTCATTGCAGGCACAAAAATTAAGCAGGGCAATTATTTGCAAGTGCTAAATTGCATCCTCAAAACCAAAGACCGTGGCAGGACTTGGTTAGGAGGAAAAAAAAAAAAAAATCAGGCTCCAAGAAGTGTATTGTAATATCCATCAAGCAGACAGACCACTTAATACAGTGCTGCCGGGACCAGCGTGAGCTGTTCTCGCAGCAGGAGCGGCGTGTAAGCGAAGGCTGAACGGAGGCGAGCTGGGACCAGCAGGCAAACACCAGCCGTGGGGCAGCCAGGTCTAGGGAGGAGCGATGGCGGGGCGAGAGCAGGCTCCTCCGGGGAGCTACGCGTGGGTCACAGCCCCACGGGTGCAGAACGGGAGGGACTCCGGATTTGCAGGGATACAGATGATGCCAGGATTTGGCCCTTGCACAAGGATGGTGCCGGCTGCGAGGGTGAAGAAGGGCATTTTCCTTCCCTGCATCTCAGCTGCAGTAACCATCTCGCACCACGGGGACCACAGCAGCGACCAACAAACGCGATGGCACTCGGGGTGGCTGAGCCCATGCAGCCCACCCCCCGGCCACCCCCAAACCCACCTCCAATCCCTCCTGACTCCCACCCCACCAAAGGCCACCGGTTCAGGGGACGCAGGCGCAGCGCTCGCATCACGCAGCACAGACGGGAGCTTTATCGATGTTTCTATGGCAACATCTTCCCCCCCCCCCCCCCTTTCTTTTGAGTGTTCAAACCATCAATAAATATGCACTGATCAATTTTACCCTGCGCTGGAGTTGGGGGAGGAGGGATGGGAGGGAGGAAGGGGAAAGAGTTTTGGAGCAACGCTGGGTTAGTGAGGGCTGGTAAATCCATGCCGTGATGGATCGTTGCAGGGAAAAGTGGCACCGTCTGCTGCGGGAAGAGAAAGGAAACCTGCTGAGCGATGCTGGGGCTGGGGGGGATGCCTGGGCTCCTGCTCTCAAGTCCAGGAGAGGAAAAGGGTCAGAGCAGCATGATAAAACCCCACGCATAACGAGGCTTTGATTGAAGCTCAATAACTCTCTGTATAACTTATTTAAAAGTAAAAGCCAGTGCTTCCCACAGCGCTTACCTGGCGGGTGGGACAGAGCTGGGCTCAGCCCGTGCGCCCGGGGGGGTCCTCGATGGGCAGCTCTGTGCTGCAGGGGCAAAGCCATCACCCTCCTCACCCGCCGGGAGGAAGGGGGCTCCGGGCAGGCGAGGGGCTGCGGCACCCCCAGAGCACCCCTTGGCAAGCGTTAGGATGGCCGATGTGCTTGGGAAACGGCAGCGCTCCAGGCTCTTCGTTATTGCTCTTGGTGATTGAGACTGGGGGGAAAGAGGAGGTAAAAGCGAATGGAAAATAACTGCCTGGAGTCTGGGGGTGTTGTCTGGGAGGAAGGAGGGGGAACACACCAGGAGTGACCCCTGGAAGGCTGGAAAGCCCATCCCTGCATGCTGGACATGGTGCCTCCCCATCCAGCTCCCATGGGAACATACGCCCCCTCCCAATTCCTCCCCTCCCAGGTCCCACGGTGGGGCAGCTCCCAGGGGGAAACCCAGACCCCCAACACCTTTGAGAGCAGGAGAGCTCGGAACCCACCTGCACGCCGAACTGTAAGGAGCCGGATTCATCGTGGCATGGCCAGGCAGAGCGGAGTGTGGACCAGGCCAGGACAACACGCCTGGAGCACTGGCACCACCGCCTGCAGGGCAGCCCACCAAGGCACAGCATCAGATAGGCGCTGGATCCTTCTACACAAGGCCAGCAGACCCAGCCAGCAAGGACCGATGCAGACACTTGCTGCCATCACCACCGCTGCTGGGACCCTCTGTGAAACACCCCGTTATCCTTCCCTGACCAGGGTACAACCCTCAGCCTTGTCCCGGCCCCACCTCCGCTCATCCGCTCCGTTCCCGCAGGCTGCTCCTCTGTCCCACGCAGACCTGCGGCACTTACACACACACACACACACACGGAGCAGCAAATCTCAGAGACCCGAGTGGATTCTCTGTGAGAAAGAGCCCAATTTAATCACATCCGAGGGACTCATGAAGGGGCTAATGCATCATAACTGGGTCATTCAGCACTGCGGCTTCGGGAGCACAGGTAGGACCTTTATCAGCAGAGCGGCTGTTAGGACAAACACGTAACCTTCAACAGGGGGGCGATTGCTGGGAAAACACATCAGCGTAGCCTGGTTTACAGGCAAACTTTCTGCTGAGCTGGATCTATCGTTGAAAAAACCCTGAGCAGCACTCCACTCCCGGGAGGACAGGTTTGAGCCCAGCCTAAACAGTCAAACGATTTGCAGGGCTGTCCTTCACCCACGGCTTCAGGGGCACCAATGCCACCAATGCACGTGTGACGCCAGGAAACCTCTCCTCAGAGGTGACACAGCGCTTAAGTACATTTTCCTCTTTTTTCAGTTGTGAAAGGATTAATGTCAACGAAGGAAGAGGCTGTCAGCTGGCCCCTGATCATCGCCGGGGGCACGCAGTGCTCCTGCACACCCGAGTGCCGCTGGTCCAGCAGCATCTCTACAAGACAGGCTGCCACACCAGCCTACCCTTAATTTTTTTTATTTTTTTGGGAAAAGGAGCAAGTATAAGCCACTGACCACGTTTTACATCTTGTGACAAGCAACTTCTCTACAAAAGGCAGGATGACATTAAAGGAAAACTTAAAAGAGTGAACATTGTAATTTCAAAGACATGAAAACCAAAACAAAAACACAAACAGCTATTTTTCCCCCAGAGCACTCTCACTTTCAAGCTCAATAGCCTTGAAAATTGGAGCAATCAAACTGTTAAATGCATCGATCTGTTAAATCAACTCCTACTGTACTTGGCTAAATTTAGCCTTTAATCCCCTCTCCTTCACTCCCAACACTGCAGATCCCGGGGCTTTCCCCAGCCAGGTCACCCGGCCTCTGCCTTCCCACGACACCACGGGCTGGTCCCTAAGCAAGCAGCGATGGAGATCATCTCCCCTCAGCTCACAACCACTCATCCTATTCAAGTCTTTATGCTAGGGATGTATACAGAGAGCAGCACGGATATTGGTCTTTGCCAGGGTCATCATCACAAAACCACCAGGTACCCCCTGCAGCTCCGCACGCACATTCACCGGACACCACCGCTTTGCTGAGAGCGGCCCGAGCCTTACCAAGCACAGGCCACCAACTGCATTTAAACTTGCCAACAGCATCCTCCTCCTCTTTTCATCTTCTTCAGGCTCATTTAGAAGCAGCCCGATGCAATCACCGTCACAGCAAGACAAGGTTTCCAATGAGCCTTGTTCCCACAGCCCAGGAGCGAGCGGTTCCCTGTGCCAGGACCCACAGATTTCACCAGGGACTTGTTGGGGGGATTAGAAATCGGGTGAGCTCGGTTATAACCCTAAAATGTCACTGAGCAACTGCAGGACCTCGGGCACATCTGCCCTTGCTTCCTTCTCACCCTTTTTTAGTCTTTAGCATCTTCATTAATCAAGGCAGTATCTCATTTTAGAGGCTGCCTAGTACCTGGACACGTCCCCCCCTCAAGATTTGCTGGAAAGGCTGAAGGGAGGTTGAAAACAGAAAATAAGGATGGACAGCCAGAAATGAGGGAAGGAGCAGCCAGAACCGTCTGAGGAGAGAAACCCACAGGTGGTTTCATGGCAGAGGAGGAGGGAAAACCAACAGCAGCTAAATTACAGAATACAAACAATTAACAGGAAGAAAAGTTTAAGTGAAAATCTCTGATTCAAATCTCACTGAAGACAACAGCAAAGTCTTTGCTTCAAAAGAGGAGATGACACAGTCTTTCTTCTGTGCATCTCTTTTCAGAGCCAAATCAAAAGGACATAGAAAGGTGCTGCTGCTTGGCTCTGACCAGCCTGCTGTACCACCCAAACAGGGAACCCCTATTTTCAGGTGCGGAGTCTAAGAGGAGGTAACTGGGTTTGAAAAGCCTTGCTAACAGACAAACACGGGTTTTCCTCAACATTGATTTATTTTTAAATATACTACGCAAGAGAGACTGGAATAAAAAATAAATCAAAAAAATGAAAAATAGAGAAAGAGAGGAGGAAGAATTGAAAGTCGTGTACAGAAACAATCTGTACCGGACCAAATTAAAGGGGAAACAACCCCCTTAAGTATCACAGAGATGAAGGACAGAGCTATTTACACACTGTAAAAAAGACAAGTCTACAAAAGTGTGTAATAACGAGATACAAATGTATAATATAGTGGCACAATATGTTATCAAAGTAAAAACAGTACCTCCAGGAAAGAGACAGTCCAAGGGTTGGGGTTTTTTTTTTTCTCCTTACATTTTTAAAGGCAGCCTGTGGCAGAAGTGTGTATTTTCTTTTGAACATTTGTCATGTGTTAAGTCATGGCTGTTTGTGAGGGCGAGAAGTGGCGTGAACACACACAGGTGAACTAATAGAATCATATACAAAACAAACAGTTCCAAAGAGAACAGCATAAAATACAATTGAAGGCAATTAGTGTTTAAGATACACAAGAGGAGTCACAAGAGTTACAGGGGAACAGGACATGGAAAATGTTTTTTTTCTCCTGTTTGGAACTGTTAAGAGGAGTTAAATTGCACTGTTAATAGCCCTAAACCTTGTTCTTTCACTACTGTCACAAGTCACAGTTAGTTCCCAGTCGTGTTGCATTAGTTGGGAAGGTCACAGGACCTTGGTAAGGAAGCCCAGGAGTCCTGCTGTCAGCGTTTTGTGGCACTGTCCTCGGGAGATGCACCCAAGAGAAGTGTCTGCAGTCTTCACAGATCCTTGTTTGATGCTGGATGGAACCACACCGGCATGAAGGTAGTGACGGTTTTAACCCCAAAGTACTGGCATTTGAGCCCTTCACAGGGAGTAAGCACTGGCATGGGAAGGGAGGCACCGTGGTCCCTCAAAGCACGGGTCTCTAAGGGGCAGGAGAGGGGGGGAAGCAGAAGCCAGGCCCCATCTCTGCTTACAGAACAAAAAAAGTCTGGATATTCAACTAGAGAAACAGCAGTTCTCACCCATCTGCGATGCGCAAGCTCAGCTGAAACAACTGCTGGAGGCACAGTGGTATCTCCGAACTCATCCCAACCTGCATCTCCCCCAGCTGCATCCCTCGCCTTCCAGGGAGCGATGCCTTGCTCAGCACCAGCACCTACTGCTCCCAGACCTGCTCTGCAACTCTCCACCCCAAACGTCAGCCCGATTAACATTAGGTATCATGAGAGTGCGACAGCAACATCCTTCTTCAGACCTTCTCCAGTCCTTTTTTGCTACCAAGGGAAATTCGCAAACAGGCTCCCCTGCCACTACATTAGCGGGTGCTGTCTGCAACATTTTGAACCCAAGCAATTCATTTGGGCTCAACAACATTAAGAAATTATTGAAAACACAGAAACAAAGGGCCGCAGGTAGAATCATAGGAAGAATTTGGGCAAACATCACTTGTAGCATTCTGTCATTAAAAAAACCTTACATCAACAATTTTCCCCCCCTTCCATCCCAAGCGCCAAATCTGTTGCATTAATGTCAGGTAAATGTCAGACTCGGGCCAGGGACATGTGCTGCAACACTCCCAAAAACCACAGTGGGTATATTGCTATTCAAACACTCATCCTCGTGTACAGTGGGGCAGAGGGAAGGGACAAAAATGCAGTAGAAAGTCCTCCTGAGGAGGATGGCAACTCGGTGTCCATCAGTCTGGCTTCAGTCTTAATGGTCTGTCCAGAACAATAAAATATTAATAAAAAGGCATGGTGTGACATCAGCATTTAGACTTGTAGTCCACAAGGCAAGAACTCCACAGATAAGATGATTACGAGTATATGAAACACAGGGAATCTGAGTTCAGAGGGTGGAAAGTGCCTCTTGAACACAGCCCTGCCCCTTGGAGCTGGGGCATCCACTCAGTCTGTGTCTTTTGCACAGCCCTAACCTGAACGCCCCGGTCTTTTGTCAGTCCACATATGTTACTCTCTCCACAGCTGGCTTTGGCCCATTGTGATTTATTATTTTTTTTAACCTGGTTTCTGCTACCTCTGAACAATGTCGCTGATTTCTTTCACCGAACTCAGAAGTTTGCTAAAGTCTTGGGTGGCTGCAGGACCACTGCCAGCTGTTGCTGGGCAGATCTGAAGCTCCCGTAGGTTATTCTCCAGCTTGTTGATGGCTTCCCGAAAGGCAAATTTGTTCCTCATCTGCTGAATGGAGTCCACATAGCTCACGCAGAAGGTGTAGAGGTTCTTGCCAGCCTCCAAGACAGCGCTGTGGCTTGCCATTTGCTCAGAGTTCTTGCTGATGGCGATCCGTAGAGCCTCGGTGCTTTCCAACACCACTCCTTTCGTGATGGTGCCACTGGCAATCCTCTCCGGGGGCTGCCGGGTCTTCCGCAGCGAGACCCTGGTGGATATGAGAGGGATGAAGGCTGTAGATGATGGCTGGTCCCCACCTGGGGCAGAGGGTACAGATGAGGAAGAGGCAGCTGGGGTTGCTGTGCTCATCAGCAGCTTTGTAGAGGACTGTGGCTTTGGTACAGAGGGGATCCCCAGCTTTTTCACACCTTCCCCTGACTGGTTTGGCTTGACAGCATCGCTGCTCGCAGCATCTCCAACCTGAGTCAACTGTTTGGATTTTGGCCCAGACACCACATCTGCTGCTGCTGCTTCATGGCTGGGACTGTGAGATACTTTCCCAGGCTTGCCAATGGAGGACGAAGACAGTGGAAGCGGAGGGGCCGGTTTCAGCTTCGATAACTTCCCTTTGTCCTTCCCTGCTGACTCTGAGGTCTGCTTGAGCCTCCTCAGTCGCGGCTCCTCAGAGGAAGCCTTGCTGGCACCCACGAACCCAGCGGGGTTGGGTTTCGCAGCAGAACCTTGGTCCATCGTCACAGTGGTACCTAAGGCACTGGATTTGACCCCATCGTCCTTGTGGAGCATGCTGGAGGAAGGAGGGGCAGCAGGTTGTCTACGGCCAAGTTTTGGCGTCAGAGTGGGAGGGCTGGAGCCAGGGCTCGACTCTGCATCTTTGAACACATCATCAGTGGTCTCTTCATTTTTCTTAAGCAGCCGTGGAGGAGGGGTCACTGTTCCCCTGACAGCAATGTCAGTCTTGGCCTCGTTTGCCCGCTTCCGAGGCAGTGCTGGCTTTTCACTTTTGTGTCCCCCAAAAGTGGAGGAATCAAACTGGCGTCCCGTGGACTGCAAATCCCGAGGCAGAGTCACAGATTTCCACTCTGTGTCCTTTGCCCCGTGGGGCACACAGGAGGCTGAGCAGGACCTTAAAAAACGTTTGCTGGAGTTGGAACTACTCTCCTCTTCACCAGCCACCCCTCGACTGCTGCTCATCGTGCTGGACTTCTTTCGTAAGTGGGGAGATAAGAATCCAGAGTTCCCAGCGACAACCCCGTTGGTGACACCAGCCCCGTTGCTTGGGCTCTGAAACTTGGAGGGGTCAGCCACGTCTGCGGGGGGTGCAATGAAAGCTCCATTGCCAGCATCCCTGCACTCCTCCTCCCCACCCGCCCTGCGGTCCGAGTGGCCATCCATCTCTCTGAAGGAACTGCTCCGTTTTGGAGGCGTAGGGGCGGTCTTCTTCTTCTTCTTGATAAGGGCACTGAAGAGGTTATGCTTTTTGTCTTTTGGAAGCAGCCTCTCATCTTCATTCAAACTGCTCTCCAGGGCCACCCTCTCCTTCCGTGGAAGCAAGGGAGAAATAGCAGGTTCATGATCCAGAGGGTCTGCAAAGGAAAGAAAAGTTTATTGAACATTGCTTTGACAGCCAGAATAATTGGTTTTCTTCTAAGAACAGACCACTGCAGCACCTCCACAAGGTGCAGGTTCTGTAAAGGAAGCCAACGTCAGACCAGGAGTAAAGCAAGTACAGCCGCACTCAAGCCTGGACTGAATATGGTCCTTAATCCTCCACACATTCGTTTCTGAGGTGGCTTCTACAGGACTCGGCTGCCAAACTGCTTTCCCTGTAGGCTTCCAATTGAAACAGCGACATACAAACACAAAATGTTTATGTTCAGATTCCCACCCTCACATCTGGAGACTTGTCTAAACTTCACACTGTGAAGAAGATAAATATTAAGAGGCCTTTGCTTTAGTCCCTGTGCTGTTGCTGTCTTTTGAATAGCCGACCCGCTGAATTAATAAGATCTCTGTAACCCACCTCCATCCCCAGTCTCCTTGTTCATTTAGATTCTGATACTCTTAACCTCCTTCCTGATGTCATCCTTTGTGGGGAATAGAAATAACTTTTTCATAAGCAGAAATCAAGATGCCCTTCGACAGCTGAACACCAGCTCACACCACCGTGAAGATGGTTGGCTTTGAACGATACTGGAGCAACGTGGCAGTAACAGTCTCCTTCAGCAGCGTTGCTCCAGAGGGAAATGATGAGGTGACCCTCTCTCCGCTTACAAGAGGCATTTAAAAATGAATAGTGGTTTGTAATAAATTTATCCTGAAGTCCTGAAGGTCTCTGTATTTGACTGACAGAGGGTCTCATTCCCAGGCCAGGCACTCAGATGGCATTCTAATTCAAAGGAGAAATGCCTTCAGGGCAGCATATACATTTCCAGCTTGACTAGGCAGTAAGAAGGGAGATGAAGCAGAGTCATAGGGGAAAAGGAGGATGCTGCTTAGCTACGTATTGGTGATCACCATGCTACGGGTAGGATTTTGGTTGAGGAAGGGATTTTGGTTAAGGAGAGAGAATTTGAAGAAAAATAGTTGTGTACTTTGAGAAGATAGCACACTTCCACAGGACCACGTGTGGTTAAACCATTTACACACAATAACTTATGGGGACCTGGACAACCAGAAGAGCTCTCACAGCACTTGGGGAGGCCACAGCCTTACTGTGTCTAGACACAGTCGAGTTGTGGAGATTCAGAGAAAACTAGCAGCTTGCACTGAGGATCCAGCCGCTGGATTTGCTATGGAAACACTGACAATTGAAGGGGAAACTACGATAAAACTTTAATGTGAAATATTCTTTCACAATTGTCCTGGTTTCAGCTGGGATAGAGTTAATTTTCTTCCTAGTAGTGGGTATAGTGCTGTTGTTTGGATTTAGGGTGAGAACAATGTTGATAATACACTGATGTTTTGGTTGGTGCTAGGCAACGTTTACACCAAGTCAAGGATGAGGCTGGGAGGGGACATGGCCAGGACAGCTGCCCCAAACTGGCCAAAGGGATATTCCATACCATATGATGTCATGCTCCATATATAACCGGAGGGAAGCTGGCCACAGGCTGGACCGCGACGCAGGAACAAGCCGGGCATCAGTGGTCTGCAGGTGGTGAGCAACTATACTGTGCATCATTTGTTTTGTATATACTTTTATCATTATTATTATTCTTTTCCTTTTCTGTCCTATTAAGCTGTCTTTTTTCTCAACCCACAATTTTTACCTTTTTTTTTTTTTTCCAATTCTCTCCCCCATCTCACTCTGGGGAGGGGGAGCGGGCGAATGGCTGTGTGGTTGTTTTAGCTGCCTGCCGGGTTAAACCACAACAACAACAACGAGTGAAATGATTCCCAGCGTAATGTTAAAATCATGTTATTCCTGCTGCACTTGAATCTCTCAAAGCCCTGAAGTATTTAAATGAAGTTATTTTACTTCAAAGCTTGTAATACTAGGCAATTATATTTCCTATATATGGTAAATAACCTTCTTAAGTCACTGATACTTCCTTTCCCCAACATCCTCTCTTTTTTCCCCTCTCTTTGTTTAAACGTACATCTGCTACTGAAACATGTACTACTAGGTGAATTTGACATTACACAAAAAAGGTCAGTCACATGAATGGTCAGAGAAGGCAGTCTCAACAGGAGCTGGAAAAAAACCCACTGTATTTTGTTTTACCTTGTTATTTTTCACATGAGTTAGATACAAATCTCCTGTATGCATTCAGCATTTTACCACTGCTTTTATTACCTCAGAATGCAAGGTAAGCTGTTGAAGAAACTGATTGAAAGAGAGTTTAATTTCATGGAAGATTCTGTAAATACCTCTTTGTCCCTTGCTGAAATTATATTTGGTACCTGCCAAGAGTAATGCTCTTCAGCGCACCAAGCACAAATCTGGTAGGATGGAACAGTGAAGAAACCTCCCTTATGGGGCTTGCTAAACCCGAGCAATCGTCCTGCTTTAAATTATGCAGTGTGGTAGTGCAAAGTGGCTTGAACACAGCAGATTACCCAGCACTCAGATGCAGTGGGAGATCCCACTGATAGCTCCTACCAAGGAATGGCAAGAGGATATGATCAGAAAGCTCCGTGCTCAGGCTCTGGTCTATTGGGAGCTGCAGGCAACAGCCATTAAGTTAAAAGAACACCTAGGGCTCTTCTAAGCAATGGCAGGTTTAGCGCCGATCCCTCAGCCAGTTAAGGATTCACACTCCAGTGGCTGTGTGTATCTGGTCCCAAGACTAACAACCTTCCTTTGCAAAAAATAATAAAAGGAGTTCTGAACCCAGGAAAGCCAACTCAGCAGGCTGTCACCCAGAAACACAATGCTGGTACAGAAAGATGGCGCCTGTTATTAGACACAGCTTTGCCTAGGTGAAGAACTGGAGCTGGACATGTATTTTGTTTTCCTCTGTATTTCCTGAAGGAATAATGACTTTAATTAAAACCTACCACATTCTCCCTGGCCTCGAGCATGTGTAGTCTCCAAGCTCTCATTGGCATCTTTGCTTTCAGCAGTTCTCCTTGATGTTCGTGTTTTGGTTGGTAACTCTGGGGCCTGGAGGAAATTGCTTACTACGCCTCTCATGCCCTTCTTTCCCAACTCCTTCTCCACCTCTGCAATGCACAGAAAAAAATCACTACAATCAACAGAAGATAAAAACTATTGTGCTGTTCAGAGTTAATAGTGCAAAAGAAAAACAAACCACACACAGTAGAGGTTCTTTGAGATTGTTCAGCCATTTGGCCCTTCAAAATCAGACATATGCCCATACACAGAAAAAGCCCACATGTAAACACTCCTCTGCTTTCTACACCATTTACATCAGGCAGTGTAACCTAGGACTGATTTTCACTGCAAAGCAGGCTATGAAAAACACGCAGAATTAAGGATGGCCCGTTTCCCATCCCTGGAATTGCTGCTCCAAGAAGGACTCAGACCTACCATCCGATATGCTGGATTCCTGAAACATCGTTTCAAAGGCCTGATGGATCTCAGCAAAGGAGGGTCTATCAGAAGGGCTCCACTGCCAGCCTGAAAAACACACACCACCACTCAAAACATCCCACCAGCATTAGACATTCACTATACTGCACCGGGAGGACCTAGCTATCGCAGTTTCCTTTTTATAAAATGAGTGAGATAAAATACTGACACAGAAATCTGATTTATGGGTGCTGGGTGTCTGCACCACTCTGGCTCAGCGATGGCTGGAGACACCCAGCACCCTTTAAATCAGGTTTCCATCTCAGTATGTAACAGTAGGTGCTGAGTATCGCTGGAAAAAAAATGTATCACACTAAGTCACGTACCAAAAGGCCACAGTGGAAGAGTAACAGTCAGTCCTGTAAGAAGCCTAATGAAGCTCCTGCTTCATCCTTAGAGCACAAGCTTTTCTTTAAGTTGTCAGGAAAAAGGAGACAAAGAAAACATTGAGATGAACAACAAATCTCTCCCCCAGGCCTGTGCGCTCCCAGTAGAGGAGAATGGCTGGTTTCATAGCGTGTTCATCCTCTGGGAAAAGCAGTTTTAACCAAACACTCCTACACAGCATTGCACCTTCACTGGGACTGGCAGGGGGGTTGTTCTGCCTTGCTGTACGTGGCCAGATCCTGGCACTTTTACTGCACCTCTGCAGAGCTAAAAAGCAGCATTTGCAGGGCTGAGGAACACTTACATGCTCTCATGAGCTCATAAACTTTCTCAGGACAGCCTTCAGGGCGCTCCATACGGTAGTCTTTCTCCAACAGCTCATAGACTTGAGACAGATCAATCCCAGGGTAAGGGGACATGCCGTAGGTTGCAATTTCCCACAGCAGAACGCCAAAGGCTGCAGTGGAGAAAGAAGGAAAAAGAAAAAAGAAAAATAGGAAAAAAATCAATAAGCTTTGTTTCCATCTTAAATTTGAGAGGATGGGGAGTGGGAGTAGTCACTAAACAGTGCTGCACACTTAAACCAGCTCTGGGTGGCTCAGATCCCATGCTCAGCAGCAGCTTAAATGTTAAAGAAGCGTAACAAGCCTCTTCGTCAGCACAGACAAGTCTCCTGCGATATGACAGGGTAGAATTAGACTAATTTTCAATGTATCAGTTGTCTCAAACCTGAACGCCTTGAGATCCTTCAAGTCCTATTAAAGGCACAATTAAGAGACTTCACAGCGGATTAGCTGAAACCGTTTCACTGCTGCACTGCAGTCTCTCCCTCAATTTGACAGCTCCTCTCATCTGCAACCTCTCCCTAGAGGACTCGCACATTTTAATAGCTCAGTGTTTTTGGGGTGCCCTTGTTTAGCTGCAGCATGGTCTAGAGGGGAAACCTGGGAGGCAGCGGCAAGAGGAAAATTTCAGCAGTTGGTACCAACAAGACAGGGCGAGGGTGAGACATTTTGGTCAGAGGGAAAGCTGAACAGGAAAAGGGAGAGCACAAAAAAAGGTCCTGAAACAGGCGAAGCATTCAAGTCCCCGAAGTCGGTGGGGATGCAGGTCAGCACCAGGGTCAGGCAGCTAACCCAGGAGTCGGGCACACAGAATAGACTCAACACCAGTTCAACAACCTGCATGTAATTAGTTCAGTCACCCTATTCTGTTCTTAACCTGAAGAGAAAGCGATTACAATTCTGCATAAACAAGGAAATCACATCACATTACATGGTAACACCACCAAGGGCAATTTACATTAGACATTTCTGTGCACAATTTTCTTTGATTGCTGTCTCAAGGCAGTGAGGTGAAAGCATCTAAACTCTGGCGTGCCCAGCAGCAGCCATGGCCCCCAGGGACAGCCGGCTTGCTCTGATCAGATCCCAAAGTCCACTGCCCCCACTCTCACTAAGCAAGTTTACGCTAACCCTAATTAAAGATACCCAATACTCCTTTTGGATCTTTCCTCCCTGCATACTCTACTATTTAAATGAGACAGGGATCCTGCAGCCGCCTCAGCGATACAGCAGCATCCTTAAGACTGTGGCAGACACTCGGCAGCAGCCAACACCACCATGTGCAAGTCCAAAGCAGAAGAAACACCTGGATAACAACTTGGGAGGCTGGTTTGGGTTTTCCTCCCCTGTCTATAAACCATTTTGTATCAGCCATCTACCTAACAGTTTCTTCAAAATAAAGCCTTTCCCCAAAACTCCAGAAAACTTCATCGCTGCTTCACTACTATCTGTTGGTTTATACATAGAAGATGCTCAGGATAACATTTTCCACGTGCCTTTGGGACCACGTCCCACAAACTTCTATCTCACGTCACTGAGCACTTCTGAGAATTTGACCAACAGCTATGGCAGAGATATAAAACCCAAAAAAAGGCTGATAAAAAGTACAATGAGATTTTCTGCAGTCAGATTTTATAGAATATAGTTCCATTTAGCTAAGCCTACTCTTATCACAAGAACCTCAGGGCTCTTCAATAACCATTTGTCATCAAATTTTCCCTCTGTTTCTCCTCATCTCATTCTGAAGATTATTCTTTTAAAATGCAGAAAGACGAGCTTGGAGCTATCACTAGAGAGATACACACATAATATTTTTTTAACATAAAATGAACCAGATTCTCACTTTCCTCCTTGAAGTAGTTAGAAAGTTCCTGGCTATATAACAATATATCGCTTCATAGTCCCGTGCTAGAACTCTATCAAGTCAGTAATGTCGGTGCCCTCCAGCCCCATTTCATCCAGTTCTATAAACACTACAGTACCCTTTATTTTCATACTTGCCAGAGATTCAAACATATAAAGTCAGGTCGGCATCCTCAGTGCTCCACTCAAAGACTGGCTTAGCAGAGATTAGTTTCTGAACTCTGACAAGCTCCTAGAACAATATGGCTCAAACCAGGGAACACACTCGCTCCTGAAATGTTACACAATGTCCTCATTTCACAGCCCTAGAAAAAGACGACTATAATCTCAATTAATTCGTACATGCAAATTCTTACCCCAGACGTCAGACTTAATGGAGAACTTGTTGTAGGCCAGGCTTTCTGGTGCAGTCCACTTGATGGGGAATTTTGCTCCGGCGTGGGCAGTGTATGTGTCGCCTGTCATTAGCCTGCTCAGGCCAAAGTCTGCCACCTTCACCAAGTGGTTCTCCCCTACAAGGCAGTTTCTGGCAGCAAGGTCCCTGAAAACAAGAACAAAAATAGGTGATGTGTAGTCTTTACCATCTCACTTAGCGATAGCAAGGAAACCTACTGTTTCTGGGCCCGTGTGTGATTATTTTGATCAGAGTATTACACAGAAATTATGTAGTCATACGCATACATGCAAGAGGGAAAGTTATTTTTCATTTCGGTTTTGTAAGACTGTTATCCAAACTTTTTTTTTTTTTTTAATTTGAAGTGAAAGCTTCAAGAAGCCCCCTCACTTTCAATAAAAGCTGCCACCCTCAGGATAAAAATAATGTAAAGAAATGTCAGTGCTCAAGTTATCAATAGCTGAGGACGAGCACCGAATAAATGAAGTCTCAAACCCTCACTTCTTGCCCACTTCTCTAGCACTTCGGTCACCCCAGCCAACAGCAGTCACTCTCCAGAACTCCTTTTCCAGTCCTTGCTCAAGCACCCAGTTTAGCTCCCAGCTATGCTCTTCTTCCTCCCAAGTGTTCCACATTTTACAGCACAACTTTTTCATACCATGTTTTGGCCTTTTTAAACCTGTTGTAGCCTCTGCTATCAGTACTTACATTTTTAAAGGACTAGACAATAAGCAAATTAAGCTTTTCCTCCACATTTTTTCCCTGACTCCACCTTGGCAGGTGAGAGATGTGCACATTGCATTTGCCACTTCCCTGGCTTGTGCAAGCCATTAGCACCCTCGGAAATGCTTCATAAGTATAAAAATGTAAAGCACAGAAGTTTGTTCTTCCTAATATTAGGTTTCGTAAAAACCACTTTTCCAGATTATGTCAAGTTGAACTAAAAATTGATTCTACCAGAAAGCTCGAGCGAGATCTTTAGATATGAGGCAGACGCTGCTCTTTCTTTGGCTTGTTCTGCTCAGAGTAAATTTTAAAAAAAAGTACGTCTTACTAGATGCCTATTAAATTTTCACAGTGTTTTTGAATATACCTTCTTATCAATGCTGATTACTACAATGTGTGTCTAAATAAAAGCTCCTCTTCATAATCAAATTCCTCCTCCTTCCTGATTCATTAAATGAGGTCACAGCCCAGCATTTGAATCCATGGATGTGAATTGTGACAACGCTCTTAAAATAATTGGGTAGGTGGGTGTGGGGGTGGCTGATAAGGAAAAAATGTTACTATTTATTTTAGATAAATGGGTCATCAGAAATAAGAGGAAATAAAATGAACAGGAGAGCAGACAAATGAGATTCACACAAAGCAGTTTTTAAAGTTCACTTCCTACAGGCTGAAGGGATGAAATACTTTCAACAGGGCAAATCAAAGGCTGGAAATTTTAATTTGCAGCATCACCGTTCACTTTATTGACTGACAGAAGCATTTAAACAGGCCTTTCAGGCAGCAAAGGCAATGCATGACTTAGAGGAGCACCTAGAACTTTACACACGATCTTCATATTTGTCTCTATGAAAAAACATGTGCTAATTTCATATTCCAGTTAATTGGGCAGGAAAGGTCACGCTACAGCACAGAGAGCATCTTGTATAAAGCTCAGCGAGTCTCAAACCTTAGTGCAAGATGTGTCATTATATTGCTAGGAGGCCATTTCTGCAGATGAAGAATGCAAAGCTCTAGCCATAATTGCAGTACACTTAAAGGTCAGAGTCTCTGAGACTTTTAAGACTGCAGAGATGCTTATTAACATGAATACGCAATCTGGACAATAGTGGGAAACAATCCCCACAGAGGACGGGGGGGGGGGGGAAATAAAAAAAGTGAAGCAACAAGAAAGAACATGGGAGAAGAAAGCACTAAGAGGGTGGCTTTGTTCTGAGTACCTGCACACATCCAGCAACATCAACTGCAGCAGTTTTTAATGGCTGTTATAATCAAAAGACAACCAGTAGCTTATCTGGTCCATTAAGAGCCTGTTACTTTGGGAAGCATTTAAGGCCCTTGTCCAAAATATAAATTACTGATATATCTTTCACCTGCATCTACTTCAAAGGTAAGAGAAAAACAATTAGAAGACTATCCTATAGACAGGTTAATGTACTGTATCAGAATACAATACACTAGTACGTTAAACCAACTGCATCTGAGTCAATGCCACGATAATCTGAAAGGCAAGAAAATAAATCAAGGCGTGTTTTGTGCTCAAGATTCAGGGGTGCTCACTGTCCTTCCTACCTGTGAATGAAGTTTTTCTTCTCCAGGTACTCCATGGCTGAGGAGATCTGAGTTGCCATGTACAGTAGCACCACAGCATTCACCTCCTGCCGGTTACACTCACGCAGATAATCCAACAGATTCCCGTATGTCATGAACTCCGTAATGATGTAGAAAGGAGGTTCTCGTGTGCACACCCCTAGGGACCAACATAAAGTTCACAATCAATGTTTGAGAATATCAGTGAATCTTCAGGCTTTGTCCTCTGGGGCAATTTATACCTCTAGAAGGCAGAAATATGGGGCTCACAGAAAGAATGAGTTCTGCTTGGAACTGGTTAATAGAGGGTTTTAATTCCCTGCTTCAGGCTCTGGCAACTTAAACATTAGGGAGACGAGATCATTAAAAATCATGTATTAATGGTACAAATTGTGAATTTTGCCAGACAATAAGTGTCTGTATTTAAAGCCTTGGTATGGTAAGCAGCTTATCTGCTCCTTAACATCCATATCACTGCACAAGGGTTTAGTTCAAATCCCTCTGCTTGGTATTTATCACTTACCTAATAATTGCACCAAGTTTGGATGCTTGATCTCCTTCATTACTGCGGCTTCTTTCAAGAACTCTTCCACCTCCATGGTATCCTCCTGCAGAACAATGGCAAAGCTTTGGCAAGGACAGTACGGACAAAGGAGGAACAGATTTTTGTATGAAGACACAAAAAAGAATGCAAACTGACAACATAAGCCACAGTTCTTTCAAGGTAATTTTTCCCTGTAGCCACATCACAATGCCAGGGAGTTAGGAACTCTGGGGTTTTTTGTAGGATTTTAAAAACATGTATTTTTATCATTCTTATTCTAACACAGGTTTTTGGGCCAAGAAAATCCATATCCCTTTTGTGAAGGGCCTCTCGCAGGACCACTCAGGAGTTGAAAAGGAAAAATGTGCTTGTTCCTAGGAGAAAAAAAAGATAACATGAAATAAAAAGGACAGAAGAGAAAAGAAACAAGAATGAACATAAAAGGAAGGATACGCCACAATCAAATGCTTGAGAAGCTACTGCAATGCGGGCCCCCAGTTTCACTGGGTAGGAGCGAGAAATCCCCTCTTTCAGACAGGGAGGCATGACGGATGGCAGCCACTCCATAATTGAAAGCCCGAGGTTTCACAGATTTCATTTTTGGCATTTAGAGCCTGACCCATGACGTAACCGTTCTGGGCAGACGTGTCACTACCTATTTGCTGAACGCCATAAAGTTGCTTGGCACAACACAAAACCGAGGAAGATACAATCTTGCTTAAAAGACATATTTTCTGAACCAAATATGCCCCAAATGGCCAGAAGGTTATTTCAAAGTGGTGCAAAAATACAGATCTATTCCTAAAGCGATGTTTCTTTCTATATCCATATTTTTTTCTTCATTGGTGGATTAATGTTGACAGGCTACATGGACGAAGTGTTTTAAGGAAGGATTGGAAAGGATTTACTGCTGCTGGTGAGAATGATAACAGTGGGCTGCCGCTGTAAGATCCAGCCAGCTCTCTGCTTTGCAGTTAGCAACGAGAACCTTTTTCAAACAGTTTCATTCAATCATTTACTATTTGTTGCCAATTAGCTTGATTGGCAGCTGTGATTTGCTGAACACACTGTCAAAACTAATAGCCCAAAGGTCCTTGTGAGCAGAACCTTAAACTGTTTTCTTTGGCAAAGGAAACTGGGTTAATAATCCAGGTTGCAAAATTACCCTAAATACGCATTTATCCTATGCATGCTATACAAAGTCTGAAAGGTTGCTCCTCTACAGAGCTGTTCCACTGTTTTAAATCTCTTGCCTCTCAGTGACCAAATTAATAGGAAGGACACATACAGAGAACTACTGTAACAATGATCTCTCTGCAAACCTGATCTCATGCAAAGGACCAAGCTTAACCAGCTTCCATCTTCCACTGTACAAAACCACAGAAGAAATAACACAATTCTGGCTATACAATACTTTCCTAGCAGAGCACAGGACCATGCCATGGCATTACGGGACACCAGGGTTGCACGTTGCCTAATTTAAAACACAAGCTTCTCTGCTGGGCAAAAAATTAAAAAAAAGGAAAAAAATAAAAAAAGGAAAAATTAAAAAAGAAGAGGCAGTCCTAAGACGCAGACTTGAGGTGTGCAGTAAGAAATGTGCCGAGAGGATCAGCTCACATCAGTTCAGCCATGAAATGGTCCTCACGGGGAACAAGCTTTGGCCACAGGCACAGCAGGTTGTGCTTGGTCCAACAATAAGCAGGTCACAAAGCTCCGCTCCCAGTTACTGCAGCCACTGTCCACCTGGTGCCCCTCTCCATCAGCATCAGGTGTAAAATCTGGTACCCCTCTCCATCAGGTGTAAAAAACACAAGTGTGTCGTGTTATGGTAACAGACCCTTCATAAATACTGATGCGTCCTGTGCAACTCACTGAGCTTCCAATGATATCTTTTCATGGGAAATATCTAAGCACCAAAACATTGTCCGGCACTTCCCAGTTACATGCAGCTGTGGAACAGCGTGTGCAGCTTGATTACCTTCTCGCTTGATCTAGTGTTTTGTGCCAGCTATGAGCTACGTTTAGACACTTGATAGAAAACTGAACAACAAATGGGTGTTCATAAGCATAGGTAGTCAAAAAGATGCTGGAATGATTCCCCCCCCCCGCCCTTAGTTTTCCCTCCCCTTTGTCTTTCTTATAGAGATATCTGAAGTAGATGGGGAAGGAACAAGAAGAGTCACACAAAGTTTTGAAGAATATTCTCTCAGAGGAAAATCAAGTGAGTCATTTGAACGTTTGTGCAGAAGCTGCGGAGGGCTTATTTTCCCCAGCAGAACTGGGATATAAATGTGATTTTAAAATGTTTCCCAAAACTTTGAAGAAAGCTATAATCCCACCTGTCATGGAGCAGACTGATGGATTTAAGGAAGGTGGATTATAAATTTGCTTTTAAGGATGGTTTTAGTGTGCATAATTGCAGGTTGAAGTGTTTCTCAACTCTCCTCTTGGTTATTCTTACATTCCCCAGTGGAACATGCTGCTCCATACTACATTATGAACCACTTTTAGTCATGTTTCATTAAATATTTTATATATTTGAAACATCCATGGTCTGTATTAAGGTTTCTCCTTATGCATAAACAGATTTTATAGGATAACACACAATTTGACTTTGTTGATGGGTTTTAGAGAGAAGAGAATGAAAGCAACAACTCCAGTTTGGAGCAAAATGAGAAGTCTGAAGACGTCTGGTATCCTCACACTGCAACCAGAAGCAGGAAAGGAAATGTTACAGCAAACAATGTTCCAGGAAAGAACTGGTCTCTCCTTTTCACTATAAACAGGCATTTTGTTCAGCCTGGTCACATCCCAGCTCCAGCTGCACTGCAACGCTTCCGAGCATCCCTGTGGTCCCCAGCACGCTGGATCCGAGCAGGGATAACACTAGGTGTCACTCGCTCCCTGTGCAAGCAGGCACTGGGACTTTCCTCGCTGGGGAGCAGCAACAGGAATCTCCAGGGTACAAAAAAAGGCCAAAATGAAAATACTTTCTGCAACCATAGCAACCCAGAAATACTGAGGTAGTTGCTGCTCAGAGCATAAGGAAGAAATATTTTCCCCAAATCAAGGAAACGTTCCTCCCCTGACAGTAAGGCATCTACACAGTTCTCTCCACTTCAAAATTTCCATTGCAAAAACCAAAAAGAAACAAACAAAAAATCCTGTTCTGTTTGTTTCTGCAAGACCAAACCACATCCCCATTAGAGAAGAGAGAAGATGGTGTCAAGTTAGCATAAACTCTTATTAAGCAATCAAATGCAATGTGTGTGGATGCTGCCAGAAGGTCTCAAGACATTTTTATAAACATAAATGAATTAAGCAATGACCTTATGAACTCACAGAGCATTATTTGCATTTCAAGAGACAAGGAAACCAAGACACAGAAATCAGGGAGCAGAGCCAGAAACAGAACTGATTATCCAGTTCTTCATTAAAGACAGTTATGAATTTTAATATATTTTAGCTTGGATATACTTTTTCCTCCACTTGTATCTTTTGATAAGAAGCAGCTGTGAACAATTGCCTAAGACTTCCAGGTACACAGCGAGCTTGTATTTTGGGAAAGATGCCACGTAAGACAGAAAATCAAAACATGTAAAGCCTCCCTGAAGCACAGCCTTTGAATTTTATGTTGTCTGACTCACAATCCACAGTTTTCCTTAATACACCAGCTTGTGTTAGTGTGTTCATCCATGAACAGCTCACCTTTACTACACCCTGAGTGCGAGACATCACAGAACTATTTACTTTTCTAAGGTTTCATCTGTTCTAAAGTAAAAATTATGCTGTTATTGTCCTCCTTTGTTTAGTTACAAGCATTTCAGGTATCACATAAAACCATAACAGGATCAAGCTCTTTCAAAAATACTCTATTCCAAGCCTACACCATAGAAAGGAAGGGCCATCACCAACCTAAACCATCTTAATTATGGCTGAGGGCAGGCAGCCTGCCTGAACTCGGTTCCTGCTGAAAGGAGATTAACGGGAATGCTCAGAGACTTGAGTCTTACCTTTAGAGTCTTCACAGCCACTGTAAGGTTGTACTTTTTCCAGACTCCTTCATACACCTCTCCATACTGCCCTCCACCGAGCTTGTGCTTCATCGTGATGTCAGTTCGCTCTATCTCCCATTTGTCGTAGTTTGGAGACACACCATAGATAGTGGGCTTATTGCGTTTGGGCGCCGGGTAGTGCAAAGTGGTGATGAGCCCATCTGCGACAGTTGAATGATGATGGACCAACTCTGCTAAGGTGTTGAAGCGGCTCTCTGAAGAGACATACAGCTAGGGAACAAAGGGAAAGCTCATTCACACAACGCACATGGGAGCATTCATACACAGAAATGACATTATAAAATTATGAAAGCAAAGTGTTGCATCACTTCTACTCGATCTGGAGTACTATGTGCTCCACCAGCTCTGTGACTAGTTCTCAGAAGCTCAGACCTGAGAATGATCAACACTTACGCAGGAAATGCATGGATTCAGGAGAAAATACATGCACTTCACTGAAACAATACGGAAGGAATGACTGCAAATAGCACTGGATTGGCATGCTGTTGCTTGAAATGTCTTTTTTAAAAAAGGCTGGTCAGTAGAGATTGTGAGATATTTCCTGGAGCGCAGCGGGTTGTCAACCTTAGTGTCTTGATTCCATTGTACTGTTTGGGTTATTACATTTTCACCTGCCTAAATTCTCTTTGAAATGTCACTAGCAATCTGGTGGCTTCCCTGCTATTGGCCTAAGCTTCTGCATAGTATTTTGCATGAAGTTGGACAGCTGGTCTGCTCCATTCTTGTGATGGGCATTGATCAATAACAGAGAAGTAAAATCATTACCACTGATTGAGAACCTGCTGTGAGGCATGATAACCCACATTTGTTACCTCTTTAACATTTATGCAGAAGATCCATTTTAAGCCTGAAAGCCTACTAAAGATAACGGACAAGTGACTCCCTACCACCAGAGCTTTGTATTTCCAGTTTTCACACTTGCCCCAGTTTTGGCAGGGATAGAGATAAATTTTCTTCCTAGCAGCTGGTAGAGCACTGTGGTTTGGAATTAGGATAAGAATAATGTTGATAATACACTGATGTTTTCAGTTGTTGCCAAGTAGTCAAGGATTTTTCAGTTTCTCATACTGCCCTGCCAACAAGAAGGCGGGGGGCAACCAAGAAGCTGAGAGGGGACACGGCCAGGACAGCTGCTCCAAACTGGCCAAAGGGATATTCCATGCCATATGATGTCATGCTCCATATATAACTGGGGGTGGGTCGAGAGGTGGTGTGGCTCGGGAACTAGCTGAGCACTGGTTCCAGGTGGCGAGAAATTGTGCTGTGCATCACTTGATTTGCATGTTCTATTGTTATTCTCTTCTTTTTCCATCCTATTAAACTGTCTTTATCTCAACCCACGAGTTTTACCTTTTTTCTCTTTAATTCTCTCCCCAATCCCACTGTGGGAGGAGTGAGTAAACGGCTGTGTGGTTGTTTTAGCTGCCGGCTGGGTTAAACCACAACAACACTCAAGCTTAGTCTTCTACTAGGCAAGGTGAAAAATGCTAGAAATTTAATTTTTTTTTAAAAAATATGCTGATAACACCTGGAGGATAGGAAGAAATCTTTGTATCAAAGTGCAACAGCCTATGCTGGACACAGCACATTGAAGAAGGCAGAGCTCCATTACTCACAAAGGACCAAGGTCTGGCAAGGGACAACCTGGCAGGAAGAGCAGCACCGTGCTACTATCCAGACTTCTGTGCAGTCCACGCGCTATGAAACACGTGATGCACTGCTGCGACTGTGCACATTACATGCAGATACCTGTGATCAAACTTCCTGAATGCTTCTGACTTGCTGGATACGCACTCAACAGTTTGTGTATGTGCAGTGGCCATCTGTCTGGGATTTCTGGAGGCCAGGAAGTTGACGGGGTTGCCAGGCATCCAGAAATCTCAGACTTAGGGTCAAATTCTCCTTCTTCCACCTAGACAGAATTTTTGGATGGAAAAGGACAAAGCATCTGTAAAGCTCCAGCAATAAGTGAGTATGTCCAACAGAAAAGGGACATGCATTTGCAACAGGAAAAAAAAAAAAACAAAACAAAACCAAAAACGTTTGCAGGGAGGATAAAGACACCCTCAAACTTGAGTAGAGCCTTTGGACTGGAGATTGGCAATTTCTGTATGGATGCTCCTCCTTTGCAGGTATCTGCTTACTATACCAAACCTAAAATGAGAGTGAGAGACACTGGAGAAGACCAAATATTCTGAAGAATCTGAGAGCACAAATACTACGTATAAGAAAAGGTGACTGAAAAGAGAAGCTGTATTATCCAGGGAAGTCAGTGTGATAGATGAAAGTCCTCTCACCCTCAACATCCAGCTTGCCAAAATCCCTACTTAAGTTTCTGAGAAGGAACCACATGCTTATGTATGTACGGTAACTATTCTGCTCAGAATTGGCAAAAACTGCCAATCTATGTATGCCATGGACAAATTTTGAAAGAGCTGCAGACAGGTAAAATGTTCAGCTCAGGAACACAGTGTAACCCAAAAAGGGAAAAAACACACAGAGATGTGAACGATCCCACAGATCAGTCACAGACAGGTTAGACTACTGCAAGGTGTAGGGTGGCTGTTGACTTTCAAGCTATGGCCTTTGTAACAGAATGATGGCCCCCATAAGGTTTCTGGGAAGTAAACATTATATAGCATTTGTCATCCAAAAAAGGCAACTATGCCGTAGAAATCTACCTTTCCAGTGTTGGGAAATCATAACCCCTGGTTAAAGTGGCATTTCCTCTGGTGCAACAGCACCTGGACTTGGGGGAGTGGGAGAAGAGGCACAGTGGCCAACCTGTCTGTAAGCCACCTGAACAAACCCCACACCATTAACCATTCTGGTGACACCACACACACTTTTGGGGATGCGCACGGGCATTCAGAGTGGAAGGTTTTACACACTGGGCTGGAGAAAGCCACTTTCCCTTCACTCTTGTTTTTCTTTTGCTACAGTTGCTGATAACACAACTCCTATGGAAACTTTATCTCTAAAAAATAAAGGCATCCTCCTGAGGAGCATGTTCTCAACCCTATATCAAAATGAGTGGGATATTCTTTTGGCAAAGTAACTGAACCAAATCTCATTTCAACACTATGATTTAAAAAAAAAACCAAACAAAAAACAACCCAAAAAATAAAAACCAAAACCACCTTTCATGGTCAAAGAGCTAAAATCACATTAAAAACAGATGTTCTGAGAACAGAAAAGTGACAACAAGGGAGAGTTTTACAGCTGCATGGCTTGGACCACCAAGCATTAGGCAGTGCAACCACCATTTAAAACAAGCCATACCCGTTTGGGAACAACCTGTAGTACTAGTAGTGGTACTAGCAGTTCACCTGTTACGCTGAGGGATAAAATACAAAAGTATGGATGTAGAAAATTATGCTGAACTCCAGTATCACTTGGAAGTATTAGAGAAGCATGGAGAAGGAAGCTGATCGTGTTTTTATGATGGCTTAAATCATATGATCTCAAAGTCCCATGGAAATTAGAGATATCTGTGTTTTGTGTGAGAGATTAAATGACATTGTTACAGAGAGAGAAAGAAGTTAAATAAATGGCCAAGGGTTTCACAGCAAACCCACAGCAGGATAAGGAACAGAACTCAGGATCACCCTGTCCAGGCTACAGGACAACACTCTATGCCTTAATACACATGAAGGTTCCCATTTACATCAAAAAAACCCACATCCACCTACTAAATGTGCTCATTCTGTAGGCAGAGGTCTTCTAACCTCTCAGTAATTACATCTCAACACTGACTCCTGAAGTGGAAGTCCTTACTTCCCACCAGCACTATTGGAAATCAGAGTTATGCTGTGTTTAAATCTTCATCTGGAATTGGAAGCATGTATCACAAAAAGATGAAGCAAGGAGCAGCTATGAACGGCACGCTGTCGATGCAGCCCAACAAGTCGCATATACACACTGACTACTCACTGCAACCTCCCTTCTCCGCTGACTCCGATTACCAAGCCTTAGCTCAAGCTGCTTGCTGGATAATTTCCTCCAAGAAAACGGCCTGGTGCTGCTAACTGTACTCCTCCAGAGGTCACAGACTTAGCGTTTCTGTGCTGCGTGAGGTTACACAGGGACTTGCACAGCTTGCTTCCTGGCTATGTTGTGGACACATTATTTGGGCAATTTGTGCATGTTGTCAGTCAAACTGTAACGCTGGTACTGTGCCAAGGAGCTCTGCCTGTACAAGTTATCTGCAGCTTCTGTCACCAGATCACATCTCTTTTTCCTGGCTAGTATATTTTATAGGGGTGTTTAAACTGGCCCAAGCTAACCTCCAAGGCATCCTTAACCTGATGGGATTCCCCCTCCCCTGTCAGCAGACAAAACTGAACATACACACACACAAAAACTCCATGAAGGTCCATGATAAAGGAGCGAGTCTGCATCCAGTTCAGTCACTGGAGGCTCCAAGAGACTCAAGCAGGACACACATCCTGTGTCCTTAACGCTGAGGATAGCAGGATTTCAAGAACTGGCTGGACAATGCTGTTTATTTAGTTGGGTTACTCAATAGGAGGCTTTGCCTCAAGTACTATCAAGTCAGGAAAACCAAGTTTGCTGTACTACGGAAGTGGTTTACCAGATGACTAGCTGTACCATGCCAGCCAAATCAAGAAAGGTCACTTTTAATGCCTTCCTTAAAAAAAAAACAAAAACGAAACCAACAAAACATTCAAAGGTGGTCCAGAAGAATATGATCCATTAAACTGGAAAATAAAGACAAAACTCCTTGAGGAGTTTGTTCACTAAATTTTTAAAATGTTTTTAAAACTCCAGTGCATCAGTATGAATGGTGCTAAAATTAAGACATACACATCTCCAATCTCTTCCTTGTCCCTTCAATTTTCCTCCAGGAAGAAGCCTGGGTAGGGTTGTGCAATACACAGCACACCTCCGCATCAAGCAGCGGTTGTTCTACATGTTTCTCCAATACCTCTTTCTCCCGATAGTGTGTTCTCTCAGTCACAGTATATGATCTCACCAAAGCCATTCATCCTTACTGCAGCACTTGCAGATATTAAATTCCCCGGACAGGCTGACTAATGATACAGCAGGCTGGGAAGGCCCCAGGTGCTCAGGGAGTTGAAGGTAAGAGGTTTCCTTCTGCGGAGCCACGCTCTGCCACGAAACGGGTAATAGAGTGCGACACGAGCAGCTCAGAGCGAGCGATCTGCTCCAGCGGTCTCTGTTTTGCAAAGGGAAAAGTAGGGATATTAGCTGTTTCTGTTCCTAGCTCCTCGGCTTTGACAGCCAGGGACAGGGTGCTGGACGAGCACGGTGTCCCCCAGCCCAGCAGCAGAAGCAGCAGAGCAGACAGCACGTCTGCCACTAAGCTGTCACAATTCACTGCCCAGCTCATTAACACAAATTGAAACTGATGTGGTTTAGCACGCCAGGCTGCAAACTGCGGCACCTGATGCATGGACGTGGTGAACCACTCCTTCTACTGGGATGCTGGCCCTTGGCACGGCAACCAGGAGGACTGTGGCTACCTCTTCACTTGCTCCTGCACGAACAGCCAAAGCCCGGGAGCCACAGCTCTCAGTCCCTGCTGCTTCACGATCTTGTATTTCCAACCACCATCAGCTGCAGATCTGCTTTAGTGAATTGCGCTGACCTGCACCTTTTCTCAAAAACACCAATTCAAGCAACTTTGTGGAAAATGAACAATTAACCTGGCTAATACAGACCTGAGCTGATTACTGTAGCTCTACAGAACTGCTTTTTGCGATAAAAACAGCTCTGCTGGGATGAAAGCCTTCATATGCCAAACCCTTTTACAGCTAAAATGGAGAACGTGTGCTATCACATCACGGACACGTGCTTATTTACACCAACTGAAGGAAGCTCGGGTTCAAAATGTTCACATGTGAACATTGCTCATCTGCCAGCATCAATGAGAATAGAAGCAGTATCAGCTACAGAGACAGGAGGAGGAATAATATTCCAGATTGCCATGTAGTCCTTCAAGTGTGCTGCACATCAGCATTTCACAGTGCTGATTTTGACCACAAAGTGTGTCTACATGGGAGGAAAAAGGAAGAATCAAAGAGCTGTTACTTGGGAATACGTTGTCTTAAATAACGTGGTCAAAATTGTCTCAATTACAATCTGTTTGCTACAGCAGACAAAAAGTATTTCATTACCGAATAAAACCTGTTTATCTTATTAAAGGTTTTAGAGCGATGAGTCTGATAAACAGGAAACACTATGTACTGGTTCCCTATGTTTTCATACTGACGATTTTGCTGTCAACATTGCCGTAAGAAGAATAAAGCTCTCGCAAGACAAAAGAAAATTGGCCATGGTGGGCCACTTCTATACTTGACTTTTTTTATTTTTTTCAAGTACTGTAATGGCACAGAATCTGTCATCTACTAGATGCTGGCAAGAAGAGCCTCAGCAGCCATGCTCCAGACCCACACTTCAACTTCTGCACAGGATCTAAAGAGACACTGCTTAAACTAGATCCGTTAAAAACCATGATTTTCCAAAATCCAATGCCAGTAGAAACGTTTCCATGGAATTCAAACAAAAATCTGTGGAAAACTACACTTTTACGCTAACATTTCTCTGCAGCATCCACAAAGCACGGCATTGCAACATTGCTACAGCACACAACGATCTAAGGGAAAAAAAAGATAGGAAACTAGAGACAGGGCCCATATAAAAGCAAAAGTGCCTACCCGTCTCCAATGATCACGCTGAAATACTGTAGAGAAATCAAAACAGTAGTTAAAAATACTGCAGAATAGCTCAAAAAGCATTCTGTCCCTAATATTTACAAGATTATTAGCAACAGGCACTGACTTTTCTGATTTGGCAGTTGAAAATATTATCTTTTGCACATATGGGACAAGAATTCATCCTCAGAATCTCTTATTAATGATATCTATTACATTCAGCTCCAATGTAACTCTAGTATCTCCTACCTTAAAGAGTTTCGCTACTGAGCTGTATTGTACCTCACCAGAAGTTTGCTAAAGGAGTAAAACTGTTTTGTCACAGCCGTGTCAGAATCTCACAGTTTATTGCAACTACAGACGATGAACATTGTGATCAGGGTTCAGAATTGCTCAGTTCAATTGCTACTGCTTGACCTTGTGCAGCCAGTAGACAAAGTATACCGGCAAGGTTTTCTGTCATGGTCTGGAAACCTGCAGCTTACCTTTCCATCAGACGCAGTGTTTATTCTGTAGTGGTACACCCTTCCTTCATATCGCAGTGAAATAGATCTCTGTCCTGGACTGCTCTCACTCTCTCGCACAAGAAAGCTGCCGTTGATACCACTACTCAGCAGGTACTCAGCAGCGTTACGTGACACTGGTCCATGATACCAGGAATGCTTCTCCAAACTATTCACTGGGGTGATGTAGTTGCTGGGTACCCAGCCTTGTCCATTCTTCGTTTGGGCCTCGCACCATTCTCCATTATGATTGTAGCCCAGGACACGAAGCTTTTCACCTTATTGCAAGAAAAAAAATACGTTTAGATATGGCAAATCTGGGAGCTGAGGACAAAGATAGGCTCTTTCTGGCTAACAGATCATTAAATAACCTCCTGTAAGAATAGATATCTGACTGAGCAGGGAGCATGTGTGTTTCTTTAAGCTTGAGTGGATCCCTCAAAGCCAAATCAAGTCACATGCACGCTTCAGGAGTTTGTTAGGCTCTCATGCAGTTCTGCACCAGCTCAATACTGCTTGAGCTTCAAAAATAAATGAATCCAGCAAATTTTATTTGAACTGAGCTGGCTTGATAGGGCTAGGAGAGGAGTGGATAAATAATAAAAAAAAAATTCAATTGGTAAGGTAAGCTAATGTGACTTGGAGTACACATAAGGAACAGAAGGACTGAGTAAAAAAAACACTGTATCTGTACAGTCATTTCTCATACAGGCACTGTGTTTTGGAGAACTATAAAAATTATGAAGGCCAGCCTCTAAAATCAGCTTAGTTTAATTTGTCAGTTCATATTCTTGCTCCTAATGGAGACCCTAGTTTTGGCAAACAGTTTCTTGCCCAATGCAAAAGCTTCAGACAGTTTTAACCTTTTAAAAGGTTATGACTTTGTGAAATATCTGTATTTGTTTAAGAAGAATTCCCACAGTAAAAAAAATTCCATAGGGTTTAGTGTATAATTCAGTTATTCCACAGCAGCTTTTCTTTCTACGCCTTCTCACAAGCTCCCAGGACTGCTCTGCCAGCTACCTTACCTTTAGTTATGCTGAGAGTGTTGTCCCCACTCGCCACAAAATCATACAGTGCAACAAAGAGATGGGGGTCATTTTCACTAGGACAGGACAGAAGGTTTTCCTTGGAGTTCCAGCGAGCTGCTTCGCTCAGACCCTGGGGCTCAAAGTCCGACACTACCGGCCTCTGAAGGGCTTCTGGAGGAGGAAGAGAGAGAGAGAGGAAAAAGCAGGTTCATTTTTGCTGATAAAAGCCATCTGGTCAACCCACGCACTCTGATTTTCTAATTTGCATTGTTTCTTGACATGTGTGCTCCTCATGCGTCAGAGGACAGATATGGACAGCTCTTCAATGCGGATCTCCTGCCACATAGGCAGGACACCCTCGCTCCAGAGCTGCCCCCCAGCCTGCCCCGAGCCCCCAGCTCCTGCCTCCCACAGCACGCAAGGGAGGGAAAGCTCCTCTCCCTCCCTCCAGCAAATGCTGCTCACGTAGACTGTTTGCTGCTTGTAAATCCTTTGGCTCATGCCTAACTGCTGGAATGGCTAGATTTGAAAACAAACCCAAGACCTTTAAAAGGTAAATCCCTTAATTATCCTATAAATGAAATCACCAGAACGTGCAGCACAGAGCCAGGCAGGGCGAGATTTATAAGACATGGTATTTAAGAATGAGATACGTACTTCTGCTGTTCACAGTGTTTTTAACCATTTCTCTTCTTATTTGAGTACAAGGCTGTGCCTTTTTTGTTATCCTCTCTCCTGCCTGTCGCTCTCAAAATGAGAGCACAGCAGCGAGTGTACTTCTCACCATGAGCTTTCCCCATTTTTAGAAGCCCTGAGATGCCTCCAGAAAAGAAAGATTCCTAAAAACTGAGTTTCCCAGGTGAGTGAAAACCAACTACCAGTTTTCTGTACACTGCAGCACATTAGGCATGTAATAGTAAATATCAGGCAAGTCCAAGTACATCAGGGAATTTCCTTCCAGTCACTCTGGCAAACCCTCCCCTCCGGATCATGATTGAGGAATTTGGGGCAGCGATGCTCCAGGTAGCTGTGCCCCCTCACTCCATCGTGCCACCCCCAGCTGTGCTGGCAGCCCTGCGGGTGACTGTGTTGGCACAAACCCAGGAGAATAAGCTGTGAAAAATCTTGGGTTTTGAAGGGTTATTTTCCATCTGGATGAGTTTGCTGAGTGAGGTCACAGCACCGCACACAAACCATCACATCAGTGCAGCTAAGGGGACAGGAAACACAGCACTATCACACCCAGCCCCTTCCACCACAAAATTGCTCTTCATTACTCAGCACCAGCCCCTGCCTGCTCCCCCCCTTCACTGCCAAACCCCTCTTCTGCAAACGCAGCAGGGCTTTGGAAGGAAAAATCCCAGGCCAAGTGTCTTCTACATTATCAGGTCACCTGGGAGCCCAGTTCCCTCTTTTAAACTTGTAATACTAACTAAAATATGCTTTTAACACTATTGCTTGTTTGGTCTGGAAATCTGGTATAAGCTGCACAAGTAAACCAATGAAGAACTGACAAGACTGACAACAGAAAACCTTTGGAAGTCAAGTGTGAATTGGGACAGGCCCAAAATACATTTCCCAATAGGGAAATGCTTAAAAAACCCCAACCAAACAACCCCAACCCCACAAGCAATAACATATCTCATTATTTTCTGAGCTTTGGTGGTGAAAGTGCCACTACTCACGCACAGACAATCTGGCATCCTCGATGCGCTGGTCAGATCACCACCGGTAAAGCCTCTCTGGGTCATTATTTATGAACACATATTGCCCCATCCCCAGAGACATTTGAGGTCAGGCTGGATGGGGCTCTGAGAAACCTGATCTAGCTGAAGATGTCCCTGCTCACTGCAGGGGGGGGTGGAGTAAATGACTTTTAAAGGCCCCTTCCAACCCAAACTATTCTATGAACATGAGTACTACTGTATTCTTTGGAAAAGGTAAGATCATACATGTGGGCAGAAAGCAAAATAGCAAGTATACACACTGTTGGGCCCGTTTTTTGAGCCAAATCGTATCTGCAGGGAGATATATTTTTATAGTGAATCAGAGAAGTCAATAATTCTGCTTTCTAAATGATTCCACTGGCTATACCACAGTCAGAAAAGGTGGTACTGTGTTGGGTGTTTTTTTTAAATTAGCACCTTGACACCCTTGCTTTCGCCTCCTGCTTCCTGCAGGAGAATACATTTTAATAGCCTGGGTTTGCTTCAAGAGGGACAATGAGAAAAGAAACAGAAAATCCACTTTCAGAAAATTAAGCTATAATCATTTTACCATGAAAACGCTTTGATCCTGTCAAGCCCATTAAGCTCCCTTATCAAACACAGGGCGCTGCAGTGACTGGAGATACTCCAAGGAGTTACACCATCAGTAAACACCTGGAACAGACAGACAGCAGAGAGCTGCAAGTAGCAGATACACAACCTCAGCAAGGAGCAACGCCATGATGCTCTCCCCCAAACATGGTACAAACCAGTATACGCTGCATAGCGGGATGGACCATAACCTCCGTTAGGAAGGAAAATGCCTCCCCCACGGGGGACTGATTCAACAGGAAGGCAGGAAATCCAAGGCAGGCTCCCCTCCAACTCCAGCACGATCACAGCCCAGCGAAGGACGGCTCATGCACGGCCACGGATGGGGATGCGGGAGGAAAGCCAAGCGCTCTGCAAGAATCCCTCCCTCGTGCCCAGGCCGCGGCAATGCTGGGACTGACTCATTACACACGGATGCCAAGGTATGCGCTTCAATTCAGAGCATGAGACAACACTGTGTCAAACACCAAAAACACCCACGAGCTGCGGTGTGTAAGTCAAGGAAGGCAAGAGCAAGGGCTGTTAAATAAACATACAAGAATTTGCTAAGCTGGAAAAACACACCAGCCCCCCAGTGAACATATAGGATGCTACGCGCAGATGGGCTCATATCCTCTGTATCCTCCAAGTCGACTCCCCCCTGCTCAGCCGCTGGCACCCCGACGGAGGTGCACGCTGCGTGTGAATGCTGCCATGCAGGAGAGCATGACTGGGAGATGCACGACCCAACTCTTGGGCTAGGTTAGGGCTGGTGTTTCCAGAGGGTCAGAAACCCCAGTTAAGAATTGGGAGGGTGGTGACTGAATGAAGCTTGAAGGGCAGCAAGAAAGGGAGAACGAGGCCCTGAGTCAACACGGAGAAGAGCGTAAAGGAAAGAGCAGAGTTGTGGTGACCCGAGTGTAGCAGAAGCTTGATAGACCATGACAAAACACGCTTTTAAAGGTCTGGGCCCCAAGAGGAGGCTGTCAGCAGACTCGGGACACAAAACATTGAAGCGAGAGAAGCAGATAGGACATGTCCATCTGGGAGCCACATACAGCTGCCTGTCAGCAGGAGTTATCCCTCTGAGTTATTCCCTGGTAAATTCGCCCAGACATTACAGTCCTTCAGAGCAGTAATTAGACATTGTTGTTCATACATAGAGAGGATCTTTTTCAACACACTACAGCTTCTTCACCTTATACTGCTGGTTCTAATGACAACTTTAACAGCACTGCTGAATTCTTTAATCGGCCAGATTCCTCCTAATAAATCACCCTCCTGTAAGTATAGCAGCCGGGCTATCCCAGCACAGCGATGGGGCAGGAAGCGAGCGTAATTCAATCTGTTATCTCTGTGCTGTGATTCCTTCCATGCATCCACTTTGTCTTCTGCTGCATCCCAGCAAGACTGTAATTTATTACTTTGATCATAACATGCTCCAGATGACACCTGGATTCCTGGGAGGAGTCCCAAGGCAATGCTGTAATTCAGTTCTCCACTAACACGAACTAAATGACAACTCTTAATTAAAAGTGGAGCAGACTTCGAAGTAAGACAACAGCAGCTTTTCTTTTGAGGCATTAGCCATAAGACTGTCTTCACTTCCCCCCAAATTAAGTTTTTACCAGGAGATATTTATGTTTGCACACTAAAAGGTTTCATAAGCGTAACTATCTCCTGCTAATTACTGTTTATACGAAGTCATGAATCATTGTTAGGGACTGCGTAAGGAGTTCTCAGATATGACCAATTCTGGTCTGGACCAATGCAAGCAAATTTCCTTAGTAATTTAAGGGAAGGGTTGGAAAACAGGCAGAAGCACTGAATTACACTCGGCTCCTCCACAGCTGACTGCGGGGCAGTCCCGAGGGAAGGAAGAGACCCCCTGTCTCCCTACAAAACAAACATCCTGTGGACTTACGAACCGTGCTGGCATTTTTTCCATGAGGTTTCTAGAGCGAGGGAGCACGGAACACATCTAGTAACCTCTTTGGAGGTACAGCACACGCTATCCAAAGCTTCTCCTTTCCCTACATTCTCCCTACTCTCCTTTTCCCCTGGAAGAAGTGATGATAAATGGCAGAACAGCTATGCAGATTGAATACATCCAAATGTTCCTGACTCTTAGCACATATGATGGAGCAGCTGCCTCTCTGTCCCAGTATTTCCTTAGTGGCCCTCATGGATTCCCTATGCCTGATGGAATATGGATTTAAAAAAAATAATCTGTAAACCAGATCTTTTAAAAAAGAAGGAAGGTTTCATGTTTTATTTCAGACTCATCCCCTTCAGTGAGATCACACTCGGCCTCTCCTGTCACCCGCTCCGCAGCACGGGCCATATAACCTTCTGCAGCAAAAGCTATCGCTGTCACTTCTGCTCTTGGCTGATATTTGGAAAGTCCATGTTGTTATAGCCAGCACACAGACAAATGATCACTTTTTAAATATTGTGTACTTCCATACAGAGGCAAAAAAAGTGCAAAACCAGATGCAGCCTCTTCTCACCCAGACCCACTCCCCCTGTGCCAGACCAGTCTCCCCAGTTGCGTAACCCTACTTCCAGCCCCAGTGAGGTGCCTTTGTCCCGCAGGCAGGCTGCACCCCTTCTCACACAGCCACCAGCAACCTCCAGCACTCTAAATACTGAAAACCAAGTCTGCTGAACGCGAACACGAGAAAACAAGGCCACCCATGGCTCCTGCTGCATTGCCCACACGCAAACCAGCCCTCACAGTCAACTGCAGTGTTTTATCTTGTCTAACCCTAAGCATGACTTGATGATGTAGCTTCTCCCACTCCTCCAAGAGAAGATTCTGTCATCTTGGGGACCTGGGGGGTTTTGGTTTGTTTATGTTGGTTTTGGGGATGGTTTTGGTTTGTTGGGGTTTTTTTGAAAGTTCATTCTTATATTAGCCTGTAGGTTCCACTTGAGTTCATTCACTGAGTCTATTCCATTTATAACCCATTAGTGACATGGTAAATATCATCTTTCTCCAGGCAGCTAGTCACAGTTGTAGATGTATGGAGTGGAATAGTGGGTATGGCAGAAATTTGGATTTTATTCCCAAATCTGCTACTAACCTGCTACCTGACCCTAGATTATAACCTCTGGGAGAGGAAGAGGAAAGTAACTGGATCCAAGTGAATTTCAATGACACTTGTGTATTTCTGAAAACTTTTACCTTTACAATTTTTGTTTTGGTTTCCTTACTAAGGGAGCAGAAGGTTTGCCCGTTTCTGAGCCCTGGGGAGGGTAAGCACCAAGCGAGAATCATCGAGATTTACTGGTTTATTCCCCTATTTTACTAAGCAGCCCCAGACTGCTCAGAGAAGGACAAACAAATCTGTGGATGATCAGTTTTTAGGTCTGAAGAACATTACTGCTCTTCCTATGAAATGATAATCCTCTCCTCACCACAACCCATGGCAAACGGTCGCAAGCACCATCAGCTAGATCTAGTAATAAGGATGGGACAGGGGAGAACCGCTGGAGCACGTGCATAACTAGTAAGTCATTACAAAGACAGAAATATATTTAAAAGCAAGAACTCTGCTGAGTGATGAGATGAGAGGCCAAGAGGTGATGAGCAGAAGATAGCCAAGGAAGAGAGGAAACAAACAGAAGGTTCTTCCCTGGGAGGCAGCAACGCTGTCTTAATGCACTCGCTCTTCCTAACAGATTGACTGAAGACCTGCCTACTGATTCCAGCGACACTGGGGCAGGATGAGTCACTGGCATTGCAGATCTGGGTCTGGTTCAATACGTGCCCAAACTCATAAAAAAGAAACTCTCCAGGAACGGGGCAATGGCTACGGGCTGCTGCTCCTCCCCAGGCTCATCTACTCTAACTGTAACAAGACACGCTTAAGAAAAAAATTAAATTCAAAAAAATAGAGACAATCTGACAGCTGGCAGGACAGAAATCATTTCAGTTAGAAAACAAAGGACTTTACTAGTGCCCCCAAAACAGTTTTTAAACTTCACAGAGAACATTGACAGATTTTAAACAAGGCTTCTGCCTTTCGGTGGCAGAGCAAGCCCAAAAAGGCAGCAAGACTATTTCAGCCCCTATTTGGGACATGGACACGTTCTGTTTTCCAGATCAGATTGGCAGCAGTACGTGCTGTGCCTCTTCCCTTCTACTCTTTACCCTTTCTTGGTGTGAAGTGGGTGAGGAATTATTCAGTTTGGCAAAGGCAGAAAGGAGAAAGCAGATGACAGAAATTCAGATCTCTTACATTTTAGAATAATATTTACTACTAGGAATAGAAATGAGAGCAAAAAATGTCCAGCTCAAACATAATATGAAATCTCAGCAGTCATTAGAACCAGTTTAAACTTATTTTTTATCAAGTTAAGAAAAGGTCTCAACTTTTTCAGCAAGTAGGCAAGCCAGCCTGTACACAGTGAAGCGCTCAGCAATGGGATGCAGCAACTGCATCTCTTCCACACCGCCACAAAGAAGACTCTACAAACAATCCTCATTCCTGCGAACTAACAGAGCATAAAAGCCTTTCAGAAGAGGACCACCATGAAAAACCCCCACATTTCTGATTACTTAGTGAAAACACATGTACACCTACACTTGTGCCTGACTCTAAATCAGTCTTACACCAAACCCAACCTCAATACAACGTTTTCAAGAAGTGTGTTTAAAAATACAACAAACAGATTTGATTTTGTTACAGTCCCCATGCTATTCATCAACCAAACACTGCTGTGTTTTTGTTAACACATGAAAACCAAAATAAGAAATTGAATTAGGTAAAATTTAATCTATCCTCCTGGCTGCAACTGGTTTTCCATGCAACTAATGGTTCTTTCATCCTTTAAGCAGTTATGTTTACGGTTGCATAGTAAAGAAACTTTCAGCTTTCCCCTCATGTCCTCAACAGCTTCCCATACAACTAAGATAACAAGAGCAGAGTTAAATCTTCCAATGATATCATCTTCACCTCCTTAATCCTTTCAGAAGCTTCAGCAACTGTGGGACGCACATGGGAACGGACTGGCCATTGCACGCTGCTCATAGGGATCCAGGAGCCGTGGTCCCCAGTTTGCAGTCCTTGGCAAAGCCTGCCCCTTCTAAGGACGGCAAGCTTAAGTGGTTGCTATCAAAATTAACAACTCCATTTGTAAACCCCAGTTATCTTCTTAAGGGTAATAATGTGAGCATATTTTCACTTGTGTCCTTGGAACAGGGGTTTGGGGCAAGCCACTGCTACTCTTTTGAGGAGCCCTCAACAGGGCTTTCAACATCACAATAATTTTAATAAGAAAGCTGCCTAGGAATACCACATGGGCACCTTCAGCTTTAGAAAGGAATAACACAAAAGCATACTTTTTTTTTTTTTTTTTTAAACTTCCCTTCCACCTCTGGATGAGCATAGACTACAGATTCTCACTTCTCCCCCTGCTCTTCAAGAGATCCACAGTGGATCACGGTAAGTCCTGGCCTGCCTACATCCTAACTGACTGTCACAGCATTAAGGTTGCAGTTGCCACATTTGTTCACCTTTAACATGCCACTTGGATGCTGGCTTCAGTTTTGCCCCATGCTGAGCTGAGAAATGAGACTGAGCTACCTTGATAGAAGATCATTTAAAAGTTGTTTCGATGCTCATTTCCCATCACATCATGCAACCACAGTCTCAGGGAAGCTGAAAATACTACAATATTTATTGTGTCAATGATCATGTTAACTGGACACTGCCTATATGGCACCAGTCAAACCATGCTCTAATCCTGTTACGCAACTGCATTGTAAATTGGGAGGGGGGAGTGGTTGCAGCACACACACAAAAGAGAAAACTTGCAAAAACAGTCAGGGTAACACCCTTGTAACATCATCCTTTAGCATTCGGGTCTGCAGGGAAGAGAGGCCCCAAATGCTCTGCCTATTCTCCCAGGGCTGTGTTGAAAGATCCAACTGCACAGAAAGGAGAGGCTCAGCATGGCTCAAAGCTCCTCCTCAACACACAGCCTTGCCGTGCCTGAGCAATGCCAGAGGAAGGGGACACAGAGGTTTTATAGACCTAAAAGAGCACAGAAGAATTCAATTGCATAGGAAAGATCAAAACTATTCAGACGCATCCACCCACTGTTAGGTTTCTGAAACTTTAAATAAATAAGAAAGTCCTCTAGAAACTGTTCTTTGATTTTGCAAAGCAGAAAATTTTTCCGACCCGCTAAATGCATCTGATGAATACAGACTCTTGATCGGAAATTTCTTCAAATGGGTTTGCCATGAGAAGCCATTTGTAGATTTTGAGATTCCTAACCTATGAATTTCCGAGGACCATTCCTCCACTGAATATTCGAGAGTTGAGCAACAGCAACTTGCGATAGGCCCCGGGAAATCAGCTGCTGCCTTCCGTGCCTCTGATTTGACGAGTTAGCACGGTCCTCCTGGCATGCTGATTATTTTTACTGAAGCAATATCCAGCAACACAAAAGAAGTTGAAGCAGCCCAGACCGCCCCGGTGGGATGGACACGCACAGCAAAGGGGCCGGGGCTGCACGGGGGGACCCATAACATCGCTCTGCAGGCAGGGTACGAAGAATTTGCTCAAGGTCACACCAAGCAAGACCTCAGCCCAAAGTCCCCCGGCCCAGGACAGTGCCTGTGTCACCCAGGCTTTCAGTCTAAACTAGTTGGGTCCATATGTTTAACATCTCAGTGTCTACAAATAATCATGGGTGTGACTCAAAAAAAAAAAATCACCTTTTAAAAGCAAACACGCAAGAAAATTCAGTTAAATGAATGCCTGCGGAAAGCCAACTTAAAAGGGGATAACCAAAATGAACTAAGAGATTACGTATTAACGCATGCTGAAAATATTTGACTGATGGACTCATCTAAATTTTCTTCCCAAGCCTGGAGTTGGTTTTACCATCCTCTACTCACATCCAAGATAAGGAAGATCCTTCTCAAAGAAAAAAAAAAAAATAAAGCTGAGGCCTGAAGATACGGCTTTGTTTATGAGCTCGGCAATAAGATCACTTGACATTTTACAACCATAAATGGTAGAACCGCGCTCCCTTTGTATACTGCAGTTAATGAAAGTCACCTGGGGTCTGGATGCCGCGTACACCGCTCGGTTCTCTCGCCCCCGCACACGAAAGCCTAGCTTAAAGCTGGCCAGGACCAAATGCCTCCCCAAGCCGGGGCCCAACTTGCAAGCAAGGGATAAAAACTTGTTTTTTGGGATGATGGCGGGGTTCAGGCCGTGTCCCCCCACCCCGGGAGCACTGCTGCACTCCTGGGGTGGGGGCACACGGCCCGACCCCGGCCCCTTTGGGTACTCACCTTCCAAGTAGCAGCTGGAGGAGGAGGAAAGCCCCTTCTTCGATTTGCAACCCACCAATTTCAAGCAAATCTCCAACATTTTCATTTGTTAGAGTTTGGCTTCGGCTGTCTGATTTCCCTTCCCCCCCACCTTTTCAGCTTCTTCTCGCACTGTCGAATTATCTGGTAAAAGTCTAAAAAAAAAGTCTAAAACAATCCGGTAAGAGTCTAAAAAAAAAAAAAAATCCAGGAAAAGTCTAAAATAAAATATCCAGGAAAAGTCTAAGAAATCCAGCGCTCTGAAAACCATTACAAGGGCGAGCCCAAGAGGCGGAAAATCCTGGGGCCCCGCATCTCCTCTCCCGGGGAGTTAACTCCAGCCATCTTCCCTCCTTCCCAACTCTTTTGGCGGGAGAGAAGAGGAGGGGGTGAGGGGGTGGGGGAAAAGGAAAATAAAAAAGAAGAAAAAAAGCAAAGCCAACCAAGTTGGGCAGAGTCACTTCTGCCCGCACTTTGCGGCAGCTGCCCGCATGCTGCCGGGCGCTGGGTGCAGGCAGGGCTGCTGGGGCTCCGCTGCCAACAAAGGGCCCCCTTCAGCCGCTGCCTGCCTCCATGACATCAGGCAGGCGAGCAACGCCCTCGCTCCTTAACCCTCCTCCTGCCTGCCTGCACCCTGCCTGCACTCTGCCTGCCTCCTCTCCCAATGCCAGAGAGGTGAGGGTGAAGAAAAAAAAAAAAAATCAACAAGTTTCCACTGCCTGGGAGAGCCCTCCTTGGTTTGGGAGGGGAGAAAAGGCAGGATTAAGGAATAACGCTGCTGCTTTGGGGCTTGTGGTGCTTTGTGCACTGCTCTGTTAAACCAAGTGAATCGGAGGCAATAGTCAAAGTCTTAAAAGCATGTTGTTTCACAGCGTATTAAGGGAACTGTTTAAATACTGTGCCTCGTAACAGGGAGAAGCAGACTGAGCACTATGCCCGTTCGTAAACCAGCGCAAAAACTGCAGGGGAGCTGGAGGTGCTTCCCATAGCATCTCTGTGATAATTACAGGCAGCCAGAGTCAAATCTCAGCCGATGTAATTAGACTCACAGGATACTACTCCTCTTGCACAAGGGGCCAAAAGTTTTCACTCTGCCACTACCTACTGCCCTTTTCCCCCCACAAACTCTGCATTCCCCTTGCAGGTTTCTCAAGGCTACGTGTTAATTACTGCTCTCCAGTTTTTTAATATTTTTGTTATGTTACTTTCTAGCATTATGTGTGTCTCCTTTCTAAAACAACCATCATGTCTGTTACGTGTATTTATATTCTGTATGTATATACATTCTATATATATGTCTTTATATAGGAGATAGAAAATTGAGGGTGTGTATACAATTGGATTAATTTTTTTTTTTCCCCACTCAAAAATACCCCTTCATTTCCCAAATCTTGGGGTGCTTTTGCTGCTCGGAGCAAGGGGTGCTGAAGGGTGCAAAACAGAGAGGCTGGGGAAAGGGCCTGGGCAGCCGACCCTATCGCAAACTCCACTGCAACGCCTGGAGCCCTTGGTGCGTCTCACACAGGATCAACAAAGGAGCAAATCTTCAGTTTTGTCCCTGAAAACTTCCCTCCACATCTGACAGTTTATTTTGGCAAGGTTACTGACTAGCTAGTGCTCCTTTGCCCTCCAACGTTTTCAAACATTTAATACTTTAGGGGAAACTCTGCATGCTTCCAGCATCTGAGGACCATGCCTCCAAAACAGCAAACATTGCTCAGACTCTTTAAACGTTATTTTACAGCATTACTTTGCCTCAGACTCCTGATCCATGGGGTATACGTGTGAAAGACAGCTTGGAAAGAAATCCTTGGTCTCTCGACCCATACTGAACTGCAATAACAGTATTTGTGTTTTTTTAAATACCACAAGCCACACAGTTTCTAGCAGAGCGTGATGTTCAAAGTGCTTTCACGCTTTTTTTCCCAGAAAAGATGACCATGGATATCCCTTTTTTTTTTTTTAAACAAACCAGGAAACACCGAGACAACTTAAGCATTGCCTCAATTTAGTTGAGCGAAGAGACATGAGGCTACAGATCCAATCCCCCACCTCTGGCAGCCTGCACGTGCATTAGACAATGATGCCGTTCTCCCCACGCTCTCCCTTCCTCCCTTCACTTCTGGAGGAGGATTTCTATTTTATGGAAGCATGAGAGTTTCAAGAAAAAACAACACCTATCTACCTGTTCCCTGGCCGCCTAACTTCAGATGAGGCTGCAACAGTGAACTTGGTGTCAAATAGCACTGGGGGGGGGGGGAAGCTGAGTTAAAAGCAGATTTGGAGGAGAAAGGTTATATAAATCACAGGAGGAGCTCCATCATCACGTGTTTAGGCCCAGTGTCATGTTTAGGGAACTGGGATGAAGTAACATTGTAAGAGCAGATCAGACGTCTTGCACGCAACGTCTTTTCCATGTGAGGAGCATCCCTATCCTGCTGCAGCTGCAGGAACACAGAATCCCCATAGCATTCCCCCCGCAGTACAAAGGCTGCCCCCCATGAACACCACCCAGCCATTACAATTAAGGTTAATACAATGAGCGCCGGCAGAATTAATGCGGATTACATTCCTGATGAACTCCTGGGGTTCTTATTCCAGAAGAAGAATGCCTCATCTCAAATTAAATTAACTGGCTTGCAGAAAAACTTCACTGTAGGAGAAATGCACCCACTCAGGGAGTTAAACACAAAGAGCTATCCTGGGATAACTTCCTCTGTAGATAAACAAATTAATTCCCTTTATGTTTCCATGCTGACAAGCTTGTGTGGTCCCTCTGCTTCAAACTCCATCCTTCAATGTCTCCTCTTCTGTGTCATGGCAAACTAGGCTGTAAATACTTTGGAGCAAATACCCTCTGCTGTTCCTGCATGCCATGAGACTAACTGGCAATACAGAAATAAAAGCCATATTGGTAGCATCACACAAACTCTGCTGCTCTTATAGCTGACATCTAATTAATCCCTTTCATGTTTGTTTGTTTGTCATATACACATATTAGAATAAAATCAATCATGAAAAGCATGCAGACTTTCAGACTACAGAGGGACTGATGCAACCTTCAACTCAGGCTCTCTGTTGCAGAATAGCAAAACAATCTTGGTTGGGAACAGACTCAGAAGGTCTCTGGTTCAACCTCCTGCTCAGAGGGCAGCTCTCTATCTAGATCAGGTTGTTCCAGGCTTTTTGCAGCTACACTTCAACTGAGTCTGCTGGGCAGCATGAAACACTTTTTATTCTCTTATCTCTATCCAGATTTGCCTTGCTGCAGGGTTTTAATTGTTGCTTCTCCTCCTTTTGCTGTGCACCTCTGAGAAGAGTCTCCAGCCACCAGCTGGGTGGTTCTGGGAGCGCTGGGACCCCTTCGGCCCCCTCTTCCTGACCAGGTGAAGGCAGCTCCCTTGGCCCCGGGGGGGCACTGCCTGCTCCAGCCCCTGCCAGACTCCCTCCAGTTCGTCATAGTCTGCTACAGAGGAAGGAGGGAGCTGGACGCCGTACTCCAGATGTGGCTTCACAAGTGCCAAAGAGGGAAATAATCACTTCCTTCGACCTGCTGGCTCTGCTCTTGCTAATGCAATCCAGTATCCATTAGCCTTTACTGTTCATGCTCCTACAAGAGCATAAGCCTATTTAGCCAATTAATTGCCTTCATGTTTGAGCTTCTTCTAGCAGACAGCTATTTAGTCTTTACTTTCTTAAAGCTGTCCAAAATTTGAGGACAGATTTTTCCAAAAGAGAACGATCACACACATGCACGACAGTGGCAGCGAAAGGACTGGACTCCATGAGCAGAAAGTGAGTTTTGGCATGATCCCACGACGTTAGCAGCTGGAGTGAATTTTCTTGCGATACCATTAAAAACAGCTTGAGTGCTTGTCATCCATTTAAAAGCAGAGCTTAATTTTATTTTAAAATCCTCTTCTGAAACATGGAAAGATAACAGAGTTTGAAGCCCCAAAGACTGGGCATTTTTTTTGATAGGCACGTTCAGCTGTTTTGGGATGGAAAAAGTTAACCTCAAACAGAAGCAGCACAAACAAGTGTTAAAGCAAAGGAGTAAGAAAAAGAGCAAACTCTTGCTTACAGTTATGAGTTACCCATGCCTTATCTTGCTCTTCTTTAAATGCAGCTGAGAATATCCCCACAGGTGTTAAAGACTAACTCAATGCTGGTTGTAAAGCACTTTGGATGTACGGAGCAACAAAATGTAGAATCACATCATTTGCAAGATGCATTTTTCTTAGTAAGCGATAAGGTTACACGTGATTTGGGGCATTCACTAGTCACTGTCTTTATGATTAAAAATAGGTCCATGCCACAGAGCAGTGCCATACAATAAAGCTCTCTTCTGATGACATCTTTCACATAATGAAATAACACGTTCTAATACCATTACCTGATTAAAAATATCTGTGTGTATGAAAATGACCAAAGCAGCCTATGTTGAAATCCATGAATGACCACGGCATGCATTATAGACACAGCTGTAACAAAGCTGGGCTTTGATCCGACAGCAAAGGCAGTATTGCCTCTTTTCCTGGGGGCTGGTCCAGCTTTGTCTGACAGATTCTAGTTTTCCTTCGGGTTTTCAGATCCTCCACCATTAAATGACTCCATCCAGTCTTAGATACAATGCACCAAACTTCTGGGAAGATACTGGTGTGTATTAGATTGAGAGGACTAGCAGCTTGAAAATCCTTGCTACCAAACTCTACCTTCTTGGCACATGCAGCACAAAACAGTGTCTGGCAGAGTCTTGTAAAACTGTTTGCAATGAATACAACTTCAGTGGGTCGTGCAGGTTAAGCCGTGAGAGCTTTACTATGGTATGCCAAGGAAAGCATGGCAGAATGTGAGTTCCAGACTGGCAGGCTTAGGGCTGAGCACACATCCCACACCCAGCCTTTTAAAAGCCACCTCAGATTTAAATAACTGTCTCTTGAGTCAATCACCTCTTAATCTCAGTAATTGTTCATTGACACTTTCTAACTATTCCAAAGGACAAGTGAAAACAACCCTTCCAGGATACTCTGATGTTCTCTGCTTACTCGGTAATGACAGCACTACACAAAAAGGCAATTATGTTCAGAATTTATTCGTAATACCTGCCACCTAACAGGTAGAGGGTAGAAACGTCCTTGTTGGTGTTTACACATAGAATGACTGCAGTAGTCTGTTAAAACCTTCCAAGTTTGCTCATGCACCTAAGAAGAAAGCCCAAGCAACCAAGACACTGAAGGATCTCTGACTACCACTTATTTTGGTGATCACTAGGAATCAGTAATACCACTGGCATTAGTAAAGCCAAGACTCAGGTGGTTTTATCGCTCTGCCCAGATGAACCTTCATGCCTCCAGTGTAATGCCACCTCCTGTTTCTCCAGCACTGCCCTACCTCAGAACCACTCCACCATTGCCTGTTTTCTTCCAGGTTTTTTATGTAGACATCTCTGCCTTTTGTTTTCCAGTTCATGTTCAAAATTTTTTTATAGAGACCAGTATTCTACCTTTCCACTGAAGCTTCTTCTCAAAATTCAGCTGACATGTTTACAATAGCAAGTTAAAACAGCACATTAAAACCAAAAGCCTCTTGCTAATATTCTGATCACTCTACAATAGGCGTTATTGTAATTGTATATAAAAAACCCCACACACGTGAATTTGCACAAAGGCTAGTTAACACCTGAGGGCAAAGAGTGTTTTCCTTCCTTCAGAAACCATCTAGCACAGCATGAATGGCCCTCCAAGAGCACAGAGAGGTATCTGCACATACAATGAAATATTAACACTTCTGGCACTTGGACTTAGTAAGACCCACTCTCACAGGAAGAAACTTTTTAAAAAAAAAGCCAGGTTACAAAAAGTCCACTGTACATATCAACAGAAAAACAAAGGATTTTGCAATAAAGCATGTGCATTTGTTGGGTTTTATCCTTGGTTTAACAGATGTTTGTTATTTGCAATTTTCACAAGTGAAGGAGGCAGCAGAGAAGTGGTGGGATTTCAGAGAGAGGACATTCAACTATTTGAAATTCCTTTCAAGCAATAGGGCAGAATCCTTCTTTTTAAGGTAGTAACAAGGCAGAGGGTACTACTAAATTCCTGCAACAGTGGTCTGTCTTCACCATACTCATGTAAAAAAGCAAGATGGGTTGTGAGCTCCAGAGGGAATTGCCTGGGGTTTTAGCATTTGAAACCTGCAAGGTTAAATCCAAGTCCAAAGGGGCTCTTCACAAATCACTGAAAAAGTTTCGGGCCTCATCCATTAAACGCTTTTTGAAACATCTGCAGGCAAAGAAAAAGAAAGAGGCATCTTGCACTTTTCAGATCTGAAAAAAAATAAAAAATAGCAGCTTACCTTAAAGACACAAAAATTACAAACTCCTGCTTACTATAATCACTTGACTTCCACTGCTTGGGCAGTGTATTAAGGTTGTGAAAGAGGGAGCAGGAACTGACAGTTTCTGTGTGATAGGTAGAGTCCCATCAGTTTAGGGACCCTACTGAAGTTCAGTACTTTCTACCAGACCAGAGCACAGAGGGCTTACAGACAGCCAGGACACAATCAGAAAAGATACATACTTGGAAAGTATCAGAAAATAAATTTTAGAGAAGTTTCTTTGCCAAATACTGACTCAGATCTCCAGTGGGAGCATTTCCGTAATTCCTTTAAGTGAAAAGGCAAGGAAATGTAGATAAAAAATAAAATTAAACCAAAGAGGTTAAAAAGGGGAGCTCAAAGCTGATGACTTCATGGGCTATCTTGTGTAATTCTGAGCACGTCTGCAGGAAGAGCCAGGAGGACCAGTAAAACTTGTTTTAGTCCCGACAGTAACTAAGTGGTTAATTTCTTCCATTCAGAGCTGAAAAATCTGCCAAAGCAGAAGACCAGGCCTAAGAGATCAAATTACACATGAGGAGGGGGTGGAAGGGGAGAAGAAGAAAAGAAAACAAGTATTACTGAACCGCTGCTGCATTAGACCCAGCAGGGATTAGGAGGAACATGGAGGCGGCGAGGTTTATCCAGCACTATCTCCGCAGCAGCTGGAAACACACACACTTGGTTGTTACCCACATCTTGTCATTCACATTTTGGGAACATCGACCTGTACTGAACACCTTAACTCTGGCCCATATGAAAACCTTTTGTGCATCAGTTATTGAATTCATATTACTGGAACAGTTGAAACTTCTTTCTTCTACTTGCTGTCTCCACCCAACCTATGCAGTCGTGCTGCGTTTTGTCTCCCAAGTGGAGAGTTTAACTTGGGCACAGCTCTAGGAACGTGTCCAGCACACTTGCTGCTGCTGCCACGGGTACAGGAATCACCAAAGTACTTGAAAAGCAAAGAAAAAAAAATCATGCATAGCAGACACAAATAATAATCCATCAATAAAATAATCCATCAAACCTAGTAGCAATTCAATTCCTTTGCCTTGATCACGCAATGGAGGTCTCTCAGCAGTATTAACATTTTCACAGCTATTTCAGGGCAAGCGAGGGCTCCTTACCCAGCCATACACCGCTCCTCTAGTCCTTGCTCACCTAAGCTGTTTCAGCATTGAATTCGGCAAAGATTACAATCATTTTTTGCAATGCAGAAAATTTCAAGTAACACACACAGCAACTAGACTAGGATAAATTCAATTGCAAGGATCACTTTTCTCTAGGGTTGTAATCCTGAAGAGTTATGCTTCTGAATGGTATCAATATTGATAGTCAGAAACCTTTACAGGATGACAGCATACACGTTTCCTGACACTGTCATGGAGCTAACTTAAAAAAAAATAAAACCAAAAACCGCAAACAAACTCCACCAAAACCACACAGTGCCTTCCAATCAGGAGTTCAAGACTCTGCTAATTCATCCACAAGGGAGTATATATTTTTTGAGAAAGTAAAAGCCTTTTGTAACTATACAAATATAAAAGCATCTATATAAATATTAAATACTATAGAAGAGAATCTACAATCATTGATTTGAACTACAGTGTTTATCCACCCAAAGATTCAGAGCTGAAGTGCCTGCTGCTGCACAGCACTAATTGCTTATTATTCCCAGTACAAGAAATTAAATATATACTCCCAGAAAAGAAAAGCTTCCAGTTAATTAGAACTGCCTGCAGCAATGGTTTCCTCCAAACAGTTCAGCATTTTATTTTGTTGTCAGGACACAATATAAGTTTTACGAGTCCTGCTGGGACTATGACGTAAAGGCAGGACCAGTATTTTCTCTTGCAAAGACTAGGGCCAACGGGCAGAAACTTCAGACAGAAACAAGTTATTTCACTGCGAATCAAGGCAAATGTAAAGGTGTGTATATACACCTCCATCCTGGTCCCAGCTGGAGCAGGGATGCAGCAGGAGGTGTCCATTTTACTCATGCACTGAGCGTAGACGGATGCAGTTCAAGTGCTCGACCTAGTACTAAATTTTCACAAGGGTTTAAAACACTGTTTTTCAATTACCAAACATAAAAACACATTGAAAGCAGCATTTAATTTGATTTAAAAAAAAAAAAAAAAAGCTAGGTAACATTCCCTCTAGGTTGCACCAGTAAGAAAAAAAGAAAGCCTGATGCCAAATTCATCAGGGCAAAGTTTCTTAAATTAAATTCTTTCAGGATGAGTTTCCTTGGTATGTGTAGAGTCTAATGCTTGTCATGTTTGCATTTAGATTTAGAAAATGGCAGGAGACTGTGGAATAACTCCACAATTTCTGCCTTTCCAGGCAAAAGAGGCAATATAAAAGAGGAAGGTGTAAAAAAGAAATTAGTGCTATTGATCTCCAGTAACTCCAAACTGCCTCTCCACATACTTTGAGAAATCCAAAGTTCTTTTCTATTCATTCCTTCTTTACCCTACCTGCCCATCACCATTGGAGCCATTCACAGAGCAGATATATTACATGTGGTCTGAGGTTTACAGCTGTTGGCGTGAATAAAGATTGTAGATTCTGTCTGCCCGCATACCAGACAGAAAATAAAGAAAAGTGCAGAAGTATAAATGAATAGCAACAGTCGGCACCCTATAAGCTATCCGACCGTGCTCCACGCTGGTCCTATAGCTGCCACATCTTGCATTTCAGGCTCAGCTGAGTTACTGCACTGAGTTACTGGGACAGAGTTAAAACCTGTGTGAGTCATTAAACAAGCAAAAAAAAAAAAAGAGAGAGAGTAAAAAACCTGCCACTGCTCTGAAAATTTGTACAATGGAGCAGGAGGGTAGGAAGCAGAAAAGTGCTACAGGCAAACACTGAGATTAGATGGGAAGAGATCATGCTGACACGGAGTGAGGGCCCTCAGCCAGTTAACTCCATCTAAATCCAGACTGCCTCAGTCCCACCTTTCCCATTACCTCCCTCCTTTTGTTGGCACCAGTGCTCACACAACCGTGTGGTGACCCAGTTCAAGAACGTGAAGACTCCTCACTACAGGTTCATACAAATAACAGCACTGGCATCATGAAGGGGCCAGGAGAGCTGTTTCTTAATTCAAAATACTGAGCAAGTCATCTGTACGGGCAAGTACTGAGTTGTACAGACAGCTTAATCTTACTGACCTTTCCCACCGAAACATCTACAAACCAACCCAAAAGAAATAAACATTAATGTTGGAGTGGACCAGATATAGATGGATTTCATTAATCATTCAGAGACCATCAAATGGACACAGAGGCATTCAGCTCTGGGAGGCCTGCTTCCACCTGAAAAGGAAGAACTTCAGCCAGCTTCGAGTAACTGGCTGTGCTCCAGTCTGGATCTAGGGAAGGCAATGCCTCAAATTCCTAGAGAGCTGACAGATACCCAGATAAGCAACAGTGCTGCAATAGAGACAACACGCTCTGAAAATACGGCTTTGGGAGAAACCCTTTCTTGGCTAGAAAGTTCCTCTGTAGCTCGCCTGTAAGCCTCTCCTGATTCTGGGGGTGTCCCATGAACTTTCAAGTAGAAGATACCACCACCCTGTAATTAAATTCACAGTTTTTCCTATTTCTGATCAAACTCTAATCCATACTGAAGCCTCATGTCAGTGATATATGGATCAGCTAAACTCCTTGTTATTTCTACAGATTGCAAGCCTCTGGTACAATCTCTTGTTGTATTTTCTTGTTCTAACTTTCTCCATGAAGGAAAAACCATGCAACATTCTCAGTAAAAATAAACAATATCCAACACTTTCTGAAGCTGCGTCTCTCTCCCAACATGTTGCAAGAGGAATGGAAAAATACCACATGTTGCCCAGGTAGAATACAATGGACACTCCTTTGTTTGACTTTACCAGATGGTATCCAATATAAAATTTTGGGTTTACCTGGGTGACACCTGAAACGTACTGCAGAAAGCCCAGACTTAATTTCAGTAGTTCATGGTGTATCCAAGACTCCTTGTGCAAGTTCCTCTGCCTGCCCAGCCAGATACGTTACATCAAGTTATTACAAGAATGAAGACTAAAGCCTACAAAATAAGTGAACTAACAAAAGCATTCTAGAACACGTACCACTAAAGGAGAAGGAGGGCTCTGGCTTGAACCAACAAAAGGTGGGAAAACCCAGAGCGAAAGCCAACTGGTTTTTGTTAGGCCACACGTACCAATTTCCTCCTTTCTCTTGGTTCAGCTCAGTCTTTGCAAGTCTCATGCCTGGACTGTGGCCAGAGGATTTTCACAGGGTGAAAGAGCTGCTGTGTTCCCCTAATCCCTCCCTCCAACATGCACTGCAGTTAGGGTGCCAGGAGAACCTATTTCAAAATTAATCTCAAAGCAGAGAAAGGTTTGGAGAAAGAAACAGGAATAGAAATCTCCAGCAGCTCTGGAGTCAAGGTGGGGATGAAGCCAATGCATCACTTCACAGTGCATGGGTAACAGAAGATACTGAAGAGGTAATGCAAAAGGATTTTAAGCCACGCAACACACCATTAATAAGATTAAGAAAAAGCACAGAGGAAAAACCCCCACAGACTGTGTGATCTCTCATTTTTTAATTGTACCTGAAGTGTTATATAAAGGATGTCACAACGTCATTGGGAGGATTAGCAGGTTACTGTTTCGGAAAGAGCTGATAATGGCTCAGTTCACTTTTGCTTACACTGTCAAGCCCTCAAACGGGGTCTGGATTTTAAGATGAAAATAATTTTAGGAAAAAAATTAATAAGTTAAGGGAAAATTAACCATTCAGCTTAATCATATACTCTAGGAATAGACATGCCGCAGTTTTATTTCCAACTCTTCTTCAGATTTCTCCTGTAATTGTAGATAAACCAATTACCTAACTCATGCCTCCGTTTTTTCCAAACATAAAAGATTTTCATGCCATCTGGGTTCTGGACAAGCTAACTACAAATCAGGTCCCAGCCTTGAGATCCACTGTTAGAAGGTACTATATGAATGTGAAACATTCAGTAACACACTGGATACACCAGCTTCCAGTTTATAAAACACATTTCTCATGTTGTTTGAGGGAACTCGCATTCTTTCCATCAAGCGGAGCTGCCTTGCAGCAGCATGGCTATGGCAGAGGGCAGGATAATATAAAGACTCCTGACGTTGAACTTGATGCAGGCTTTTCACAGCTCGCCCAGGGTGCGTTCAATATCAACAACACATCCTGGACAATCTGTGAAAAGCTAGCACATGCAGAAATTATAACAGACACGAAAAGGAGCTAGATCCAAGGATAACAGACAAATTTTCCCCCACGCCCCCCAAAACGCTTCGTTTATATCCAAGAGAAAGAGAAGGGTTTTGTGTGTTGAAGCACCAAAAAACCTATTCCATGGGGGAAAACCAGGGGAAAGCAGATATCTCGGATGACAAGCTGTTCCACATAAATGTACTGGGACTCCCCGAGGTCTGTAACACAGACGGAGGAATAACAGAAATGTAGTGAGCTCTAGAGCCTAACGACAAAAGTGCTCCAAACCACTTCAGTCTTGAAAGCTGTGAGGAGTCAACAAAATTGCAGTACCTTAATTGGAAAATACAAAGGCTTCCACGAATGCCTGTTAACACTGATTACTGCCCTTTTCTGAATCTGCTCTCTTCAAGCTTCTTATAATATCATAAGAAAAAGCAAACATGAACAGCAATGAGGAACAGCCCATACTGAAACCACTTCCAGGAACAGGGATTGTTTAAACAAAATACATTAAGTGAAACCATCTGTATTAAGGGTCAAACGCCATCTGAGGCTGAATGTGCAAAAATAGCCATTTTACAAAATTTGGGCAATTATCCCTTTGTTGTTTTTGTTTTTAATACGAATAGTCAATGGCACGGAGGTGTTACCAAGGGGGTAAGCTTGAGCAAGGAATTTAACTCTGCAGCTCCAGAGCCTATGGTGCCAAGAAACCATTACTATTAATCTTGGTGCTACCCTCTCCAGCGTGCTCAGAGGAAGGTTTTCTCAATCCCATTCACCGAGTATCCTACTACCGAGCAACGTGTGGTGCGGCGCAGGGGGTTAGGCAATCGTCCCTGGCTCGGTCCCCGTGGGAGGGGTCCTCCCTAGCCCTGCGTCAGTCCCTGGTGCCAGACAGTCAGTTGATCTGAATCACAAGGGATGCTGCTTTCACAAGACTTGCTGGCAAACGATAGGTGATAGAAGAGGTTCAGGGAAGGAAAAAAGGCAATTTAAAGTTACAGAGTGATCAAAGATGTGTTTTAGCCCGCTTCAGCAGGGGAAGCTAGGGCTGAAATTCAGTAGGATTCAAAGATGGTTGGCCATTGCTAAGGATAATAAATATTAAGATAAATATTCAACATTTATATGAAGCTTGCAAACAGGCACCTTGTTAAGACTGATACATTGTACTGTTTCAAATATATTTTGATCCTTTCCCACCCCAAAGGATTCATACAAGCCTCATCCAACTTATCTGAAATCTAACTTTAATCAGAGCAGCATGGAAACCACAGTGCCTCAAAGCAAAGTGAACGGCAGCAGATCTTGGACACTAAGCTCCTCAAGTGTTTATTTAGACAATGTAAATTGTGAACTGATATCACTATACAAAGAGGGAAAAGTGCCACGGAGGCGAACCAGCCCTCAGAGATCCCGTTCACTGCAACAGAGGGAGAACATTCAAGTATGGTCTTAGTTACCTGGCTGGGGATTTGATAACATCCAATTAACTGCAGAAATATTTCCGTATGCATCGCTAGTGAAGTCAGACTGCAATCAAATATTGCAGTTGCAAAGGCAAAAAAATCATTAATCATTGTTTCTGGAAACCAAGCAGAGGGTGATGATGGAAAGGAAAACTATGATCCATTTGTTTTCAACAAAACTGCCAACAAGAAGGCGAAAAGAATATCAGGGGTTTTTTTTAATTAACATTTACATGCTAACATGTAAATGCCTGGCAGCTTTTTAAGCAGACAAATATTTAAGGGATCCAGCATAAATGCAAATGTCAGCTATCAAAAGTCAAATTGCACAGCTATGATGTAATGAAATAGCTTTGCTTTATGGGAATGAGGTCACAGGTTTGAAATATGGCCTTAGGTGCAAAAAAAAATAAAAATCTTTCATAGAAGTTGCGAAACTGTAATGCAATTACTTGCCTAAGTCTAAAATTCTATAGATATTTAAATTCAACTCTAAAGATATGAATGAGTCATCAATTTGCATAACCATTGCTGGGGACCATATTGCTCTTCAATCAAAATGAACTAATGAAGCTCTCATGGTCTGAATGTAACCGCTACAGCAGAAGAGTTAAAGCTAAACTATAGCACTGAAGTGCGTGCACATTACAGTCACAAAACATGTTTATATTCCTGATAATAATTGTCAGAATAGCCTACACACATAGAAGAATACATAGGTCAGTACACAAGCCAGTGGAAGCAAACTCAAGGAACTGGTATATTCAGAGCAAATTAGCAAAACGGGGACTGAAGGCCCAGCGAGGAATCCCACTGCACTTACCCAAACGACCCACAGTTTGAAATGAGCTAACCGTAGAGAGACAATGGCAAACCCTGGGAGCTGGAAGATTTTTTTTTATTTAGCTTTGCAGAGCAGGATGAGGCCAGGCTGGCGGGACAGACAGGAATGTTCATTCAAAATGCTTCAGCACCCTGTTAAGTAACGCAGCTATCGAGCCACCCTGGCAGGATTCCTGAGGGAGCCCAGACACTGAGCTGCCCCCCTCAAAACAACCAAACGAATGGAAGAAGCCAGGTTTTCTCATTTTAATTTGTTCTTGGCTCTCCAGAAATTGGTTCTTTTATTTTCAGAAAAGCCACTCTGGAGGATCACCTTACCTGTAAGGGAGAACTAGCTTTAATGCATCTTACTCTGTTGTGCTAAGATTAAAAAAAAAAGTAAAATCAGAGTTCAGCACCTTGTTGAGTTACAAGTGCTCTGTCCCAACATAGAAAAAGCCTACCCGGAGGGGAGATTTGTCAGGGGTTTTTTTTGCTATGTTCTGTTACCTCTGCTGGGAAGAACAGCCTCAGTCTGTTGATCTTGTAAATGAGGAAAACTGACTCTCAATTCTGAAGCAAAAATAATAGGGATTCAATAGGGAATATATAAAGCACAAGACATTATCTTTGATTTCACTATTATGCCACTGTATGGATACTTTTTCCCCTCCAGAAATATATCATAGAGATTAATTAATTTGTGGTTTTGAGGTGCCCAAATACTACAGTGGTTAGCATCACAGAAAGTTTTCAGATAAAACAACCAATGCACCAATGGTATCACAACAGACCTTGACTCTTTCACCTGTGATAGGAACCAAAAGCATTTCAAGAGCAGCACACCTGATCTCTGAAAAAAACCTCCTGTGAATCAACATTTGGTTTGAAGGAAGGAGGTATCCCGTAACCATTTTGTGTAGTTGTGGGTGGGTATGAAGAGAAAGAGCAGCGTCCTTTAACAGCAAACCTCCTCATGGTGGTGGAACCAGCAAGTGTTTCTAACGTCCCCTGCGACCCAGCTAGGATCTGGGCACGTGTTGGAAGACCACACGGTGGTTCCTGAACAGGACCTTGTCTTCCTAGGGCAGGTGAAACAGCCCAAGAGCAATCCCAACACAGCTGCACTGCAGCAATAGCATAGCTTGGAACACTGCAGAAACCATCCCAAATCTGAAGGCGGTTGAAAATGTTGAGGAAAAGGATGAGCAGGGGCCAAACCAAGAGGCTGCCCCCCGCCTTCCTTCCTGTCCCTCCCAATAAGTTATTTATTAACATACCAAAACACACATATCAATGAAGAATTCATGGAGATTCCCTGAATACCAAAATACTGAGTATAATGGCAAGCAGAACTAGCTTAACACCCTCTTCCAGTTCCACACCCTGCCCCGGGTGGATCACTCTTGCAAAGCTCCACTTGTATTTACAGCAGCAAAGTCCCTACTGAACCCATTCATCACCAATGCCTTCGACAAATGCAGACTGTCTCTAAACAGAGCAGCGGCCCCAAATGCTGTATCTTTAAATTCATCCCCATTTCGTTTTCCAAGTTTCTGTTTGAGCCGTTACAGCTCCCTCAGGACTCCACTGACTCACTGCATTTTCTGGATGACGCAAGCATGCTCTTCTGCACAGCTTCAAAACAGGCTCCAAACATTTCCAGTCAGAAACTGGCCACCAAAGAACCATACAAATCAGGTGTTCTTCCTGAGCAGGCATTGCCTCTGTGAAGCAGCTTCAGTTCCTATCCTTATTAGAAATATATCAATCACTGACACTTCTACTCCTCAAGAACACTTCTAGGAAAGCTTAAGTTTCCACTATGAAATCCTGTGGAAAATAGTTTGCTACTGACTGAACACCTACAAGAGCTGGATCACAAACTCCTCTGACCCATCCCACCAATTCCACCAACCCGTCCAGCTCAGCCCCTTCTCCCTGTCAGTTTGTGGTTCCAGTTCCGTCACTGAGTGTTCATACAAACCTCTGCTGCTGCTGCACCCTTTCAAAGCACCCCACAATTATAAAATCCCTCTCAAGTTCTCCACACTGGTTCCCGGTTTCTCAATTCTACATGCCAGCAAGGGAGGGCAGGTAAAGAAAGACAAAACTTGTTCCAGGAAGGAATGTTTAGGAAACACTCAAACAGGCCAAGCACTTGTGCCAGGGGGTGGACTCTATGAAGAGACCCGAAGCCACCACAGGGACAGATGTATGCAAAACCACTGGGTCGGGAAATGCATCTTCCATGACTCAAGACTGAACTCTCTGTCTCTTCCTTGTGAATCCCTTCATTCAGCTCTTCGTGCTCCCCCAATCACTGCAAGTCAGCAGACAGACCTTTTATGTACATTTTTTTCATACAGGAATGGTAACAAAACCAAAACAAACACTGGGCTTCTGACTCACGTTTGCTGCTTGATAGCAAAGGCAGCTGAAAAATTTTTGTTTCTGCTTGTAGCTTTCAGCTTTTATTCACTCTGAAAAATTTCACTGTGACAAGAGAACTGGAAGTAACATAAAAATGTAAAACTGAATAATGAAGTGGAGAAAAAATTTGGAAAGAAAGATGAGAGTGCCTTGTTTTATCATCTACACTAACATCAATAATACACAAGAAAAAGCGATCCTTGCTAGAGAGCCTGATTACTCCCTTCAAGCCAACTTAAATAAGATAAATGTTTAAGACAAACCTGTTCACTCTTCACTCTCTACAGTATGCAACAAGCAAATCTTTTGCTAGCAGAGGGTTCCTGACTACTGGCTTGCAGGCTCAACGCAGGCAGTCACAGCGAAGGGAGCATCACTGGACCTGCACCCCGGCAGGCAAGGGATGTCCAGGCAGCACCTAACATTCATTTTCTCACACTGCAGAGTAGCACAACCAGCACTGTTACAGACATTGCAGTATCTGCACCAAGAACATGGAGCAGACGGGTGGCTTGGAGCTACCAGGAGAAGAGCAGGCAGCAAGCAGGCAGAGGGACTGGAGCACATACATGCTAAGAAATGCAGGATGGCTTTACGTGGTTAGTTAACAGAGTTCAGCAACCAGTGCCCTGGCTCCATTCCTACTGCAAAACAATGACTTAGAGGATATTTGCAAAATTAGCTTTAATCCTTGTTTTCAGTCGTTCAAAAAAAAAAAAAAAAAGCACATACAGCTTAGTGTTTCCTGTACAGACGTTGGGAGTTTTATACTGAGCCATACATTAAAAAGGTAGAGTGCAAGTATACTCAACCAACTTCATTTAGATTTAGATTTTATTGGTATGTGCAGTATCTTGGAACGACAGAGAACTGACATCCTGCCAATTCATGACAAAGAAAGCAGATTTTCTAAACAGATAAATACACTCAGTTTTAAACTGTGAACTGAAAACTGTATACATGGCATGCTTTTTCTCACAATCAAATTATTGGATATTTATCACAGTTCTATAGCTAATTCAATTTCTTTTTCTAAATTTTTTAGTCTTTTAGTTCACTCTTAAAGCAACAGAGAAAAGAAACAACGAGCCACAAAGATACAACTCTGATGCAGGACTAATGTATTGGTGTAGGAAACTGGCCAGCTTTTGAACTGCTTGAAAGCTTGTTTCTTCCAATCAGACTGGATTTGCAGCCCATGAAGCAAGGACGCACTAAGGACAGTGATTAGAAAAGTGTCAGGAATTATGATTCAGAGAGGTGAATCACCACCAGCTCCCCTGGGGGGTGGGATTTGGGATAAGCATATTCAATTGTAGCCCTACGCAAGATTACACAACCCTGGGCAGCCACCAGGATCGTTTACTTGGAGACAGAACTCAGGTCCGTGTTCCCAATCCTCTCCCCCCGCGGCACAGTGCAAGGCGCCTGCTGCTCTTGCTGGGTTGTTTCCACTTGCAGCTTGAGGTTTCAGTTGCCCAGAAGCCCACACACCAGCATGGCCCTGCTGCCAAGCACATGATAGAGCCCTGGCATGGAAGTCATACTTGATCTTCTCAAGAGTTGTTTGTTATTCAACAGCCACAGATTGGCCAACTTTACTCTTAACTTCACAGGGGAAGAACAGCAGTGGTGTGCTTTACTCCACTCTATTTCAGACATTACCTTTATACAGCACAGACTTCATGCTTGCCCAATAGTTTTATCTCTAGCAAAAGCACATCCTGAGCTCAGACACCACACTTAGCCAAATAATCTGTAACACTTTCAGAAAGTGTATTTTGATCCACAGGAAGCTCAAATAAGATGCATTTTTATTAGGGTCCTTTGAATCATGGATGTGCAAATAGGGAGAGAAATTCTGCAGCCCATATTTGAAGACAGTCGATGGCTTTTTGCTCCAGTAGAAATTGTGGAATTTGGCCTGCGGTGCTTTACCCAAGAAGCCATCCGATCTCATGACTAAGTGCATGTGAAGCGATGGGGGTGGTGGGGAGGAAGAGACACGCAGGAAGATGGAGCCCTTATAGTAAACATCTGAGCTGTCTGGAATAAAGGCTGTGCTATTAAAATGAAGCCGCTGCTGGTTTTCCAGTATCTTTTCCTATGTTTATCTCAGTTGCCATGGCTTTCTTTTGAATCATCTGAACAAATTACATACACATGTCCTGGGCCACATTATTTCCACTCACTCCACAACTCCAGATCGACTTTCACTCACCTGGCAGCTGCTCACGCCAAACAACGTCATCCTGGCTAGCGACGGAGCGCTGCTTCATGGACACCGCTGATTAGAAACCGATGTCAATTACTTCAAAACAGCTTATTAATATTTCAGGAAATGCAGAAAAGAGGAAGAACACGGAAAAAAATGGCATCGTGTTATCCTTCATGACTTGGGTTCCAAGTGGGTTGAGTCTCCAGTGTTGACACGACCGAGTGCTCTTTCAGGTCAGCTGGAGCAGACCAGCTTCAAGCAGCAGAAGCTGCTCCCCTGCTCCTCCAGTGTACCGGCACAAGCGAGATAGGAAGGAACGGAGTAAAAATTCAGCTCTCCAGCACATCAAGCCATATAAATAATCCAAGTCCTTTGACTGTAGTCATGTTCCAACTGTCCCAAACTAATTAGTTACACAACCCAAAAGTAAGGTACCAGTCTACTGAAAGAGGGCCAGACTGTGCCCTTGGTGCTGCTACTCCATGGCTCTCAGAAATACACTTTATTGTGTTGGAAACTCCAAGCTCACTATGACAACCCTAAAGCATCCTACACCTTCAGTAATAAATATCTGGTTTCTGAGAATTATTCTCTGCATTAGAAGATTTACAACATGTAACTGTGCCCTACCTTAAACATATATCATGAAAACCAACCTATATCACTGGTGCCATGTCAAAATCAGCAATATGGGGGATTTCTATCCCTCTACCCCCTTCTGCCCTCTCCAAACCATTAAGAATCAAGAAGCCGAGAGCTGACACTGTCTGAAAACGGTGGCTGAAGCAGCACTGCAGACAGTATCCTTTGCCCAGACAGAGGATATAGGGCTGCTAGAGACATAAAGACGGCTTAGAGAGACTGCTGTCCTCTAATGTCAGAGATCAAGAGACATGCACACTGTAAGGAGCAGCTGGTAGATCCCAGGTTGCAAAAAAACCCCAAGAACCCCTTGGAGTTTGTGTTGAGAATGACCTTTTGTCTGGAATTGAGCAAGATGGAAACATAAGGGGATTGCTGTTGTGGTTTGCAGAAGCCCAGGATTTCTCCTGCTCACCTGCCATCCAGCCCTCAGCTAAGTGAGAAATCTTGCTCAACTTGTCAGCAGTGTGCGGGCACCTGAGCTTCCCGATCACACAGCTCAAAAATGGACGTCTCACAATGCTGAAAATGGAAAATGATTTTCTAAAACATCAATGTTCCTGGTGGGAATTTAAGAAACAAGCAGAATCAAACAAGGAAACTGCCACTGCAATGTTTATGTTTTAATTGAAGACTTGCATGAGGTGAGAAGCACACCCTGCATCAGAATCTCTCTGCTGCCTTCAGCAACCCCATTAAGCTGGTTTATTCTAGAGGAAATTCCAGTACTTACCAGGTATTCTTTAGGTCGGTCTTATAATCCTGGGATATAGATGCAAATTAAAACCAATGGAAAAAAAAAGGAAAAAAAACCCACTAAAAGACCAAGTGCCTTCACTTTACTGTGTGGGTCCACAATTCTGCACTGAACTGAACACAACACAAATTATCTCATTTTGTAGCACACCAGATTTCAGAACCCCAGTAAATTGATCCTAAAGTGTTGAGAATACCAATTTGCTCCAGGACTGTACCTGCTAGAAAGGTTGTCCTGGCACCAGCAGCACAAAATCTACTAAAATAGTTCAATACTAGATGGGTTCAAGAATGTTTGAACAGCCAAAGTGTTGCCATACAGAAGCATGAAAAGAACAAACTGCTAATTTTTTTGTTTTCTTCAACTGCTCTGACATTCTGGGAGAATTTTACCAGAGTTGAATGGAAAGAGAAGCTAAAATACAGTGGAATGAAAGGGTTAAATGTGCGATAAACAGAAGGAAGGTGGAAAATAAATATGTGTGATTTTGGTGACCAAAATAAATCCCAGCACAAACACATGCAATAGTGGTCATTTTCTTCTCAAAATGCAAGCCCCCCCCCCCCCCCGAAGCGAAGGATACATTGCAAGACACATCTTTTGTGAGCTTATAGCGACTTATTCAAACATTTGCACCAGCTTTTCTTGATCACAGAAGATAAATGGAAAAAAAGACCTACAACCTCAGCACCTCCACAGCTCAGACAGCAATTGGTCTCTGTCAGAGTAATTGTACCTACTGTCCTTTATTAGGAACTGTATTTGAAACCTAGATAATGACCAACAGATGATTTTTCAAAGAAAAAAAAAGCCAAAAACCTCCTGCTTTTTTATTCTTTAACTTTAGATAGAGAGTACAGAGAATGTAAGTCCTGAGCACTACCAGGAAATTCAAACCAGGCTGTGAAAAGAAGATTTCAAAGTTTAAGTAAGGACCTGTGTGCCCGGTCCACTGGAAGAGGGGAGAAAGGGAGACGTGAGGGTGGGAAGAGGAATGGGAAGATGGAAAGCTTGCAGAAATCCTGACCAGGAGGGCAAGCACTGCCCAAGTCCTGCCCTGCCGAGACATATCTATCTATACTTCCCACCAAACAGCCCCACCTCTGTCCATCCCATGGAAAAAGCTGTACATGAGACATGAGAAACAGAGAGCTACTGCTTTCAGCCTCTCCTTGCACCCATCCCTCCGCTCCCTGGTAGACTCTTCTCTCCACAGCATACAAAATAAAGCTTCCCCCAACACCTATAACTTTTTGGCCTTCCAGTTCAGGAAGATATCCCGCAGTTAATCCAGCACGATGTATACGTGGACTGATTAGCTCTACCAGGGCAGGAAGGTTGACAGCTGAATTTTCCCTGCTTCTCCCTCTATTCCTGGGTTAAATTTGGCTGCAAACTATTAGGTATGGACTAGCAACCACATGGACAGAAAGACAGCTCCCAGGAAACCTGGCTAAAACTTACCTTCTTCATTTGAAAAAAGGCCAGCTAATGGATTCACTGTCTAGAACAAATTAGCAAAAACCTCACCGGCACCTGGATTGTGCCTTTGTATGGAGAGACAGAACAAGGTGGCCTGAACAGCCTTTGAGAGGCTGCTCACAAGGTGTGAACAAGTGGGTATGTGTCACCCTGGTGACAACCCTTCTGAGCAACGCTCCAGCGATGCAGACCTGTCATTTACCGCATTCAATTGCTCCACAGAAAAGTCCTACCAGCACATGAAGTTCCAGGGAGTGACTTAATGGGAACTGATAGCATGGCATTTAGAGCAAATTGGCATTGGAGAGCTAGGTAGCTACACTTCTGCTTCACGTACGAATAAATTATTATACACCAGTACTTATTTACACTGAGATTTGCTGCAGAGAAGCAAATACTACTCGGTTAAGTTCAAACCTTCATTTCACTGATGATGGTTTTATTTTGAAAAGACTGTCACCAAGTGGCAGAGCTATGAACCGCTGCGCCTGGGTCAGCGTTTGGAAAAGCAGAGCCACAAACACACCATGGCTGAAGCGACACAACTAAAAATTCCACCGTCCCAAGACGCCCTGTGCGTCTAAGCACACTGATGGAAATGCCGGGATAGATCATGCAACAAAACCAAAAGAAGCCATGAAAAAAATTATGTAAGAAGGAAACTTCAACTATTGTGAGGTTTGTTCTTTAAGTATAAAAACCTGATAAATTCAATTTCAGATCCTTTCCTTTGAAGCACAAAAATCATTGACAACAAAGTCTAACAATACTGTTTCATATGAAACAGCCACCTTGGGGGCTAACTAGAGGCACACAGGAGAGGCCAATAAAGCATGCGGCTTGTTTAAAATAAAAGGAAGGGAAGACACAGCTTCCTACTTTAACCTACAACTTGAGTCAAAATGCAGTGCTTTACATCTGACATGAAGCGATGTAAGTTATTTTTAACTATTATACTTAGTGTTTTCCCAAAGCACTAAAAAAGACAATTTTTAATAATACATACATCTACACAAAAGAGGCATTTGAGGAGGACTCTATTAATCAAGCCGGAGCCTGGCTGGCTAAGCTGTTAGCAAACGGCACCAACATCACGTCCGTGGGGACAGAGGCTCCTCAGCTGCATTAGGCACATCCCGATCCAGGTGGGAAACACAGGGCCTGTTTGTTTCATCTGATATCCATAAATCACCATCTGCAATACAACAGTAGCCAGGCTATGCTTTTTGTTATTCCTGTCAAGCAAAGAGGCAGAGTTTCTCTTAAATTGTCATAGTCTTAATTCATTTGAAGTTGTTGATTTCTCTACACAGAACTGAAGGGAAGGACAGGCAAGGGCATTTCCAGGAATCACTAAGATTTACATCAGCAACAACCCATCTTTGTGGGTCATCGGTGGATACAGATGAGCGGAGCACGTGATACCCAAGTAGTCTCTGGACAACTGGCTGTCAATGCTTTAGGAAGAGCTTTGATATATCATAGCTAATGCTAAATCAGATCTCTGGGTATAAACTTTCAGCAAATGAAACTTGTGGAGATAATTTAGGCTACCTGCGCCTGCTTTCCTGTTAGATACCTGCCTTCTAATTTGTTTGGGGAATAAACCAAGTTAGTTTACATAGAACTTTCTTTGCACTCTCCACTCGTTACCCAGAAATCCATAACAGTGTTAAAGATCTGGGAAGATTTTCAAGAGTAAATTGGAAATAGTGACTTTCTTGCAAGCCTCCCTGTACATAGCTGATGTTTATTTAGGCCTGCTACAGGGTTTTCTCTTCAATCAGCAAAGTTTCCAGTCTCAGCTACAGAAATTTGACAGATTTCAATCTCCTGTTGCAGGCTGGAAGACCCAGCTGCAACCGGTCTTGATGGCTGAGGATGAGCATTCACCAGCTGCTGGGAGGGGACCCACACAGCCCAGGAAGGATTTGCACTGAACGACACAAAGAGAAGACGGTGCCACATTTCTTCTGCAACTGACAGCCCAGTTAGAAACGGTGTCACTTGAGAGAGAGGAAAACATCAAAAATGTAAACTGGAATCTCCACACTTCTGCTGTAGCTGCACAACACAATTTGAAAACCATGATCTGCTACGCTGACGCATGTTACCCATTACAGCACCAACATACCTTCACCCCAGCTCAGCACGGCCGAGGAGCGGGCTGACTTAGCTCCCACCAGATGCTGCCCCTCGGCTGCTTCCAGCACCCGCGTTAGCCAGCGCATCCGTGGGGTACACGCAGTCCTGGCTGTGCACAGACACACCGAACCGATGCTCAGGGGCAACAACTCAGACAGGGACATCTGCGGTTTCAGGAGGTTGTGTGCACTGAGAAACTTGACACATTCCACGCAGCGCATGAAACAACGAGATGGCAATAATTTACTAATTGCTCTACTCTAGATTACAATAATGATGCAAAAGAAACAGCTGCCAGCCACTCCCTGAAATAACCAATCATTTCCACCATCCTACTTGTCTCTCAAAAACAAAAAAAATCCCTTTGCCATCACAAACCGATCTGGAAGCTTTACAGCTCCTGGAGGAAATCTCGCATCACGCCTAGAGACCTTTAGAAAAGCACTGGCAGCAAAATAAATTATTTACAGCACTATTTCTGACAATACAATCTCCATAAATGATACAAGATTGAAGGGTTTAAAAATGAGTGCTTGTGGCATGGGGCCCAACCATGTGTCTAATAGAAATATTGATTAACTCAATTTCTACAGACTCTGTAAACAGTCTGATGAAAAGGGAAACTACAGCAAAGGAAAAAAAATTATGCTTGCAAAGTAGGACAGAGCAATCACTTCACCCATTCAAACTAAGCCAAATTAAAGCTGGTTTGGATATTTACGGAATTATTTTCTCTTTAAAAAAATCCAATCTACATGTTGTTTACCTGATTCTAATTCATGACTTATTTCATTTCCCCATTTCCCCAGAATAACTCAGTCAGTCAAGGCTTCTGGCTTCTAGCAAGGTTCCTGCTGTTTACTTAGGTTTTCCAGCTGGGTTGAATGATATGCAAAGAGGTCTGAGGACTTGCTGGAAGTCATACAGAGAGGAAAGTCAGTTGGCTCCGCTAGCATAATAGCCCTGCACTTTTACAGCTCCCAGGACTTTGCTCTAAGCACCAGGCTAACCTTCTCATCAAAAGATACTAAATCTGTTCTCAACATTTCAAACATTCCCAGATTCTTAGGAAAAGGCACTTCCCTCCATAAAGAGTTTGAAGCAATTCTGCTAAAGGGTGTGATGAAAATCTGAAGGCACCAAATGCACGTGCTCGCAATTAGAAAATTCAGTGGAAACTGCTAACGTGCAGTTTTCCACTTTCAACAGCAGAATTTTCAAATGTATTTCGGCACACAATTTAAAAGAGAGGAAACTACAGGGGATGTTTAAATAGAGTATGCCTAAATATTTTAAGGGAACTATTTTCATTTTGGCTAGAATTTATAGGGCAAAACATCCTAGGCAATCCACAACGGCCATCAGTCTTCAATTCGTCCCAATCTGGACTACCTGCACGGTCAAGGACAATCCGTTGCACTTCTCAGTGCCTCAGTTCTGCAGAGCTACAAGGAAGATAGGAAGCGTTCACTCAGGTTCTCCCACCCCTACAATTCCACCAGGACAAACTGGTCTGCTAAGCAGGGGCTTGGGAGCATATTTTTTGGATCGGCTGCAGGGCTTTTGATTTGTGGGGTTTTGTTTTGTTTTCCCAGAGCAGCACCAGGGACACGTACCACTTGAAGGGCAATTTACCTCCCTTGTGCCATGGCAAATATGCTTGACATAAACAAACTCCCTTGAAACTCTGACATGACAAAAGCAAGGGCTGTAAACTTCTATTTAAACACAGCACTGACACCAAGAGAGATTAACAATGATATTTTGGAGAAGAGGCATTTTTGCTAGTAATTCAACACCCACTCCCATTCATCGGGGCATGAGCATTACCATACATCCTCCAAGAAATGCAGGGCCCTCCAGCAAACCACTTTCCCACTTGTCACTTCACCCCAACAGGCCTCCTGCCCTTCTCCATTTGTAATTCTGTCATCTAAAAACCACTCCTTTTCACTTCCAAGCTCTTCAAATTCATGCCCTGATGTTCCTCAGCTCCTCTTCTCTTCCATCCCAGAATAATTCAGGCAATTGTACTTCTGAGATCTGATCTGCAAGCTCAGCTCTTCTAGTGCCCTTTGGCCCCAGCATGGCTCCTCAGCCTTTTTTTTTGCTCCTCCATTGCACCAATATTGCGTCATCTTCCATTTCTCAGCTTGTTCTTCCTTAAACTTGCTGGTTCTTTTAAACCATCACAGTTTATTCTCATCTTTATTTTCTCTCAGTATTACTCTCTCTATCTATGCTCCTAACGGACATCTCCTACTAAACCTTAATTATGTCTCGTACCAACAGTTGTTCTCAGGCTGATGAGCACACCCTAGAAGAAAGCACAAGGCAAAAGGTCTGGCCTGTTAGACATTTTGCAATAATCCAAAGGTCACACATAAAGACGCGTAATCCATTATCTGACACTCCAACACTATGGATTTCTTTTTCTGTTTAAATTACTTCGGAAGAGGTTACTCTACCCTTAACAAGGATAAGCATCTTCACACTGCGAGGTTGCACATGTCTAAAGCCTGGTAAGCCAACAAAGGTAGTTAGCTATTTTCTCCCACATAAATAAAATTTAATGTCAGTCATTGATTCAGCCAGGCAGTTTTCAGGTGTTCTCCACCTCTCCTGCTACATGAGCTCTACGTTGCTGGGACAGCAATGCTGGCTGTCAAGTTTAGCACACCTGGTATGCACCAGTGACAGGATGAGAGCCTTTTCTACGTGCCAGCCGCTCCTGTCACACCATTTCTGTTGTGCCATGGTGGGCTCAGCCCCAGAGCCGATCTGCAGCCTTCAAGCAAGCAGTGAAGCATGCCTCAGGTCTGGCTTTACCATGAAGCAGTCATGCTGCTGGGGTTACCACGGTTCCCCAGCCTGACCATGACCCAGCCAGGACAGGGGGTGGGGATGGAGAGGCCAAGTTATGCCAGGAATGAGCCTGGGGAATGCAGTAGAGGTCACATTGCAGAGCGGGTACCGACACATGCCGCTCGTTCCAGCCCGCGGCTTGCTGAAACTCCTGGACGGAGGGCTCTCCCAAAGCCTGGGAAACGCGCAGTGGGCGATGACCTGCACCCACTGTATCTTCATCCTGCTTAGCATATGCCAAATACAATAAGATGCATTAAGTCAAGTCTTTGCTCTACCCAGCACATGATGTGATTGGCAGAAGAAATTTTTTTCCCCTCTAATTCTGCTGATAGTATGTAATTCTGTTCATCCCTTTAGCCTTAGCCAAATATTTATGTCAAGCTGGGAAAAAAATGCCAGGCACAGAGCAGGGGGCGGAGGGAAGGCAATCTAAAAAAGGCTTATAAACCAATTTCAGCGCACAAAGCACTTCTTACTTCTGCCCAGTCATACTCAGATTAACAATAAGGCACTATGTTGCCCATTCCTTTTTTTAATTAACCATCAACAGGTTAAACAGCCAAAGACACGCTATTACATAATCAATAAACTTAGGCACTAATTCCATACCCACAACACAAATGTTTTACTGGGTTAGGATAAAACCTCGATTGCTTGTTACACGCATCAACTATCTGCTAGTGGGGGGCAGATGGACCCTAAAGTAGTAACGATGTCACGTACTCGCAAGTACTCATGCAGATCAGCCAGCATGCCTGAACTGCATCCGATTTTTCAGTCACATTGCTGATCCCAGGCAGGGATCTAGCACGTACATCACTTTTACCACTTACCCAGTTCTGGGTGAATGGGAAAATTCATTATTCATTTAATTTTAAGTAACAGTCAAAGGGCTCAATCAGCAGCAGGTGCCCCAGTGCTGTGCTAACGCAGATGAGGAACGGCTTCTCTCTGATGCAGAGGTCTCAGTGCCGTAGTTCTTGGGTTAAGAATATGCCATCATTTTCTTAAGGGATTCAAAAGCAGAAACAAAGCCATAAATTATTTTCTAATTGCTTAGCAGTGAACAAAGGCAGAAAACGACCTGCTGCGTCCCAACTCTTCCAAAGGCACACGTGAATAAACAGGACTGCTGGAAGTCTAACAAACTGACAACCCATCCCAGGGAACACAGAGAGGAATGTTTGCCTAAACACTGCCTTTCAGCAAGACTGTAATCAAAGAAAAAAACCATGTATGATAAGAAAGATTCCTGGTGGTTCTGGCACAGTGATTATTTTCTACGTAATTGGAAAAGTTTGGAAACATTTGAATATGCTGTTTTGCTGGCATTCTTTCAAAAAAAGGAAAAAAATCCAAATGGCTGTAGTTCAAACAGCAAACAAAGCCCCAAACCAGTTACTAAACCAAAGCGTTATGGATCCACAGGAAAAAGAAGGACATTTCTTCACATTTTCTGCACTATGAATGAAGAGATAATGGAAGCCTATACAGATATCTGGTATTAGCCTGCCCACAGGACAAGGGTATAACTATTACAAGTTAAAATAATCAACTTGCTTTCATCGAGGAGTCAAACAAAAGAGCAGAGAGAGAGCTCCAGCTGCATGTCTCAGCAGGGACTGGACTGGGCAACGTGACACCGTCAGATATTACGTCCCGAACATTAGCCCTCCTGTGAGGAGCACTCAGGAGGTCTGTATTCAATGACTTTGAAACTGATCCATGGGCCGCACCAGGTTTGCAGGAAATCATGCCGGCTTGCATTTTCCAAAGTGACTAGAGATTAAACAAAGAGGCAGAAAGATTGTGAAAATAGGAAAAATGGGAACGGCGAAAACACCAGTCATAACAAGCGAGTAACAGCAAGAGAAGAAAATAAACTGGCCTTCTTTCTAGAGAAATTAAAAGCTTCTTACAACTATGGGAGTTACCATTTCAAAATCTGATCAAAAGACAGCATGTGCTGAGCAGACGATGCTCTCCTCACAGGACGAGTCCAATAAATACTGTTTCTGAAACCCCAGCGAGCATGGGGTGCTCCTGTATTGTACATCAGCTCTCCCTAGAGGCAACTGCCTGCATGGAAAGGACTTAACCTTGGTACAACTTATCTCTGCAAGGGAAAGGCAGCACAGTCTATGCACACTGGGGTTGGGTTTTAATACACATTAATACTGTTTATCTGAACTAGGCCAACAGAGGTAGCTGTGGAATATAATGAGATTGTGATGGAAAGAAACACACAGCCTGAACTTCTACGCCACAAAACAGCGCTAAGCCAACAATTCATTAGTTATTTTTTCTGAAACTGGGAGGGAGAGAATAAGGCATATCTACTGAAATACGAGCTGAATCACTCAGCAGATACTTTTCAGATGCATGGGAATAAAACGTATTGCAAGGCATTATTAATGTTTATTATGTAGGTCTGTTACAACACAGTTTATCACCAGCTATCTTCAACAAGCTCAAAACCCTTGCCTAAATTAATTTGGAGTTTTCCAGAAAACAAAAAATGCGGATGCATCGCCTGAAGGGGATCTCGCAGGGCTAAGCTGTGCCATTACTCCAGCAATCGAAGTCTCCAGGCTGGCACGCTGCTGATTTACACCCATAAAGCCCCCGAAATGCCTCCATGTGCAAGAGCGTAGCAGTGGAAGGAACCATAATGCATAACCCCTTTCATTAGTCATGTTGACAAATCAGAAATAACTCAAGATATCTTAATTACAAAGCCTGAAATTCACTTTCACAGCTCACCAGGAGTAGTGGGAAGGGAATCAATCCTTCAAGGGAAAGGAACGAGCTGGTTAAAGTTATTAGGAATGGTAAAGGGGCTGCAAATACTGGCTTTAAGTCGATAAAAGCATTTTAATGAATCATTCCTAAGATTAAGAGGGTTTCCTACATTGTTATTTTATTTTCGAGATGGTTGTTATCCTGTAACAACTGAAATAAAAAGATCATCCTGAATTTCCCCATTAGCACCCACAAGTCCTAGAATAGGCACCCCAAACCCATGTAATCTGAGTCACTAAACCAACATCCATTTAAGAGCTTGTGGCATAATAGCCCTATTGAAGGCGGTTCTGGAGGGGGACTCTGTGTGTTGACCCCAGGCAGACATGGCTACATTCGCCTGAAACGTAAAGGTCTGGCATAAAAACGTGTTTTGTCCAGGAGGCAGAGAAACGTGCCCCCAAACACACACCTCCCCAACGAGAAACCCTACGTCAGTCAGCTGTGTAACATCAGTGCTTTAAGGCATTAAACAAAGTGAAACAGCAGTAGGAAAGCCTGCTCAAGCCTCCCCAGAGCAAGCAGGGATTCCACCAGCCACTCAGGAAAGACCTAATATAAGCTGTAAAACTAATTTCAGCTTCAAATAGGGAGGCTGCTCCTCTATATATCTCTCTCTCTAATCGAGCAAGATAGCAAGCCATCGGGACAGCAGAGGAAATCTGCTGTTCTCCTCTCCTGGAAAAATGTAATGACATGATGGCAAAGTGTTTTTTATCAGCTCCCCAGACTGCGAGAGCCGACTCTGCACCATTCATCAGGAGGAGAATGGACCAGGAGAACAATCAGAAATCCATTAGCAAGCTGCCGCTCGCCTCTGTGGCTGCCTGAACTCCCGACCAAATGTCAGAGAGCTGAATGGCTTATATTACTTGAGAGGAAGAATGGATCGGGGAATTGTTTCAAACCGATAAAGATATTATTACAATTTTTAGCTTTTATTAGCATGAGGGCAACCATTTGCAATTTACATTGTTCCTTTAACTAAGTTTCTCAAATCCAGGACAAAAGCTTGCAGCATAATTAAAATGGAGAGAGATCTGCTCCAGTACTACCTACCAACTCGCACTACAAGGAGAGCGGTGCGGGGGGGGGAGAAGGAGAACTGGAAATGGAGGTAGGGCTGCTCATTGGTTGTGTTTAATATCTCGGCTTTTACTGCCTGCATTCAGAAGCCAGAGCTCAACTGCTAAATACTGCAGACTTGCAAGAAAATAGCAAGAATTACCAACGCTGCCATTTACTAGCAGGGGAGTGACCCTGTAAGAATACATTAGCTCATCATCGGTATTTCATCCTGCTCTTCTGCTAAGCTGCAGGCTCATTTCTGCCGTAAGTAACGCTTTGTTGTCCATGTATCACAGCACGAGACAGATCCAAAACCAATCTGCTCAATCAAAATCTTCTCCTTTCCCAGATACTACTTCTCTTAGATGAACAGTGATTAGGCCATTTAAAAAGCAATGCAAATCACCGGGTCGTATATACATTTGTACATTAAAAACAAATGTCCGTACCATCTTTCTCCAGTGTTATTTACAACGTGTCTGAAAGCTATTATCTGGCACAGAGACTAGAATAAGATATTCTGAGTATATTAACAGCATTATCACGTATTGAAATTATTTGTGCAGATTCACTCCATTCATATACTGTTGATGCTTAAAATATAATGAAGAATTTAAAAAAGGAAACTTGCATACATACTAGGAAGTAGGGAAAAAATAATAATTAAAAATAAATTAGGAATTCTCCAGTGCAAATATTTCCAACTGCAGACTGATTCTCATTATCATTCATCTGCCAAAAAAACTCAAATTAAAATATCAATCAAATGTAGTGATCCAGGTAAAAGTCTTAAACTGCACCTTCAGTTCAATAACAGCAATTATTGTGTCATTGTTCTCAACTTGTTGAGCTCCTCAAATGAGATCAGAAATGACTACAGCAAAAAAAAACCCCACTAAATCTCAAAAAAAAAAATCCATCATCCACAATACCTGAATTACATTTGAATCACAATATTTTTACCTCTACAACAGATAATAGTAAAATGAAGTGAAGGCTGTCAGCATTTCTGTTATGAAAAGCTAGCCATAAAAACTGCTACTGCAAAGTCTTTTTATTTACTTGATTTTTTTTCTATTTTTCAAGTAAAAGTCACTTTGAAGCTTTGAAGTGTGCTAAACCAACATGGCAGTATCAGATCCTCGAGCACTAAAAGGCTACTGAGCAAGGCCGAGATACACTTACTGTGACATTGGAAGTCCAATGTGCGTACGGTGTTTGTTTTAAGCCGGTGTGTGCCCAGCTACCACAATTTACACACCGGAATAGATCAGTGAAACAGCAGCTGGTGTCATCTTAAAGCTGTTTATTTTCCACCAAGACCAGAGGAAGCACATATCCAGCTGAGCACCCTCACAACTATTAAAAGAGCACTTTAATCCACACGAGTACCAGCGACTTTCCTTCGTCTCCACAGATCAGACTATGCATGCGGACATTAAAATACTGTAAATAGCAGAAAGGACTCGAGCTAGTGGCAAAACTCTTCAGCCACTCCACATGCCGTAACATGCAACTCCAGGTCTATCAGCACTCCTGGTGCTTTACGAGTTGAGATATCCTTAGCAAATTGCTTGCAATGATACCTGCTAAGTTATCTTTATTTCAGAAAAAGCCACTTTAGGGGTATTTAGACTCTGATCCCTCCTACACCAAGAGTGAGTCTTACTTAAAACAGAAGTTAAGAACTGATGGAGGAGAAGGTAATTTGCTTTACTGGAAGCAGGTCTCAGTTGCTCACATAACCCAGCCTGGCCGGGATCAGCCATCACTAGCATCCGAGGACGGCTGCGTGGCTGATACCGGATGAGATGACCCATTAGTTATGGCCCGGTTCCTACAAGACACATGTCCTCACTGTACTCCGCAAGCACAGCCATCAGCTTCGCTGACAGCCTCAGCAGCTGGGGAAGCGGGCAGGACATACTAAAATGCCCTTTCTCTCCTAAAAAAGCCCACAACCCTTACAGCAGGCATCACAGCCAAGCGCTCACTGTCACTACCCGCAGATCTTCTGACCTGGGGACTCTTCTGCCAGGGATCTCACATCGGCACCTTTTGAAGTGCTATGTTCATGTAAATAAGCCGATTTTTTAAGAACAAATTAGTTGAGCATATTCTAGGAAGTTATTTCATTTGTTTTTGCTCCTGTTCATTTAGTCCAATCTGCTGCACCTTCCCTTAGAGAGGTTATTAAATGCTCTGCTAATGGCCGCCAGCACTCATTTAATTCTTCTTAATGAATGTATGAGTGAGTAGCGGAAGCTATTATGTAGGGCTTAATAAAGGGCGGGAAGGAATTTCCTAAAATTTATTGCCACAGGCTGCTGCTTGAAGATAAAATAAATGGTAATTGCTTGGAACAGGAAAGAGGAGGATGATAAAATGTCCCTCGACGTGGGGTAAAAAAAAAATATCAAGTGCTATGAACCAAAATCTCAAAGCCCGAAGGATCGCAAAAGCAAGATGGCCTCCTCCCGGCTTGTAGCTTCTTGTAATCCTGAAGATGTTTCCTTTGAACACGGACGCTGAATGATGAACTCTATCTCAGCTAGAAGGATTATTTTACAGCACTAGAAAGACAACCATTTATATATATAAAAAAAATGGCATTAGTTCAGACAGCATCTTATGAAAATATTATTTGCAAGAAAGGGACAGCGTGGAAAAAAAAAACAGACGGACAATGTTTCTGGACTATTGAGCCCAGCAATACAATCTTTCCTAAAGTACAGGGTTTACGGTATGAAGGAGACACATAACATTTTGCTACAATTATGTTTCTTCTTTCCCATCGCTGTTTTGGTCAGGGCTGATGGAAGAAGGGAAATTGCGGAGAGGTGGACCTGTGCATTGTTTCTTCAATTTCTGCTACTGTTTGTTAAAATAAATAAAAATCAGCAGGCTGAACTAGAAAGAAGGTGTCTGAACTGGAAGTTGTGAATGCCTGTCCTGCACCAAAGTGCTGCAATCACACCGCCAGCCTCCCAGCAAGCTCCAGGTCAAACCTCAACAACTGGCAAGAACAAAGCGGAAATCAAAGACCCATCCCATGTAATCGCAATCTAAGAGAAAAGTACAGGTTTTCAAAACGAAGCTTTTTATTATAACACGCAACAGTCTTCTGTCCACCACTCAGACAGTATGATCCAGTCATACAGATGAGTTTGGATAAAATCTTTGATCGGTCCCATTGACAAAGGTGAAAAGCAAGTTTCCCAAGAACGGGTCTGATTTTTTGTTTCCACGAAGCAGCTGGAGGTAATATTTTGCACATTAGAGACTGTCAAAAATATTAACTAAAATCAGACTATTCACAAGTTACACAAACTTGTATGTTTAATTAAAGAAGCAGCAATCTGAGATTGCAACGCTCTTGCGATTAGAGGAAATAGCTCAAGAGTTACAGGCTGTGGCGGGAGAGGGAGAGCAGGGATGTCTACACGTCACCTCATCCGAGTGCCACCAGCGTGCCAAGCACAGCCGCCCCAAAAAGGACACCATCAACCTCTAAGCACCATCCTCCCAAAATGCAGCAGGAATGAACAACTACACAGAACTATAGAAAGATGTCAAAACAGCAAATTGAATGGGCAAGGCATCTATTTCCCTTTACATTAAGGGGTAGAAAGAAAGAAAGACTATTTTCAATAGCAAGCTAATACATCCAGGAGCTTAAAAGGTGACCCAAGAAGAAAAACAAGATTAGGTTTGCTCTTTTTTTGCTGGTTAGGGCACAAAGCCCCTCTCAGAAAACCACCATTTTTCATGCCAGCTTTGACCATCTTAAAACCAGAAAAAGAGAGGATAAAATCCAATTTTTCTTTTTAAATCCTTGGCAGGTCACCTGCAAGTGCAGGCCAACAGCTTTTCTAGCAGGTAGTAAGAAAATTATGATTTGCTTTTCTAAACCAGAATTTCAGTTCCTTCAGCTCAACAGAAGGATTTTCATTGTCCGATAGAATACAAATCAGCCAACCTGCAAGAGCATCCCATTTGACGATGAACAGTTGCTTCTCCAAAAGAAAAAGCAACAATTTGGTAGAAACAATTAAAAAACACCAAACACCCAAAACAAAAAAACGCACCCCAAAAAATCAGCTTTAGACAAAAGGTGAGCAGCTACACGACGAGTGTGAAACGTCAGGGGACATACTACACAAATTTGCTAAGGACAGGTGGCTGTTGGATAGGCATCTACTGGAGAATGTTATAAAAGAAGAGTTTAATCTTCCCTCAACCCCAGTGAAATATCAAACCGAATGTGCATAGCATTGTGTGTATCTGCACTATTACCTGTAAAAAAGCAGCGCTTCTAATTTGAACCAGCAAACAAATTATCCCATCCCTGAGTACCTTCAGGCACTTCCACCCTTTTCTTAACCCACTTCCACTCCTATGAAGAAGTCTTATTACTTATTTACATGGGCTTATAGAGCAAGATGTTGCAGCTTTATGATGATAAAGAACATAAAGACAAAGGATCTGTATTTTGACTTATGAACAAACCAAGCAGGTACTTGTTAACTACCATGACGTGCACTGCTGTTCCCTGTTACAAAGAATACAGCATTTCATTTGTCTCTGCACTGGCGCATCCATGCAATCACTACCTACACAAACCTCAATTACCCAGCGTGAAAATGTACATTTTGCTTATCCAAGGACAATCCTCACACTGAGGGGAAATGACTGGAAAAAAATTCTCAATTATTCTTTCAAACGTAACACTAGCTGATGCTAAGCAGAATGAAAAAGTTGCATGCAATGGGCTTTTTTTTTCCAGTTTTATTTGGTTTGGTTTTGATAGCAAGAGTTTTCATTTCTACTGTGTGCAAGAGCCAGATGTGGGAGGAAAAGCGTAGGTGGCATAAGGGAAAGTAGGAATGAAGATCCTTGTTGCGGTTTATCTGTGGTACGCTACGTTTCAAAATAACAGGAGCTCTGTCATCCAGGCTGGCTCATAACCGCCCCCGCAGCAGGAAGCGGCAGAAAAGCCCCGAAGAAGCCGTGCACATTTCCGTCATCCTCCTCCCCCCGTCTGCCTTATCTACTTTTACTTCTGTGTCTCATAAAACACCCCGAGGCCAACCCCCAGTGAGGCCAGCTCCTCCAGCCAAACCTTTCATAAAACACTCCAGGTATGATCCTGGGCTAAAGCAATTCCCTCGCCACAACAGCAAACCCAGGATGCTCCGACTGATGCGTTAGCCTTTGAAATCAAGAGTCAGGATGGGCGATTTGTGGTTGGAGGTGCTGCATGGTGCGAGATGAATACGGGCAGCTGCCAGCACCCAAGTCCCTGGTTCTGGCGGGGCTTCATTTGGGCAGGACCTGCATTCACACAACTTTGCAAAACAGCCAGGCCCACAGCAATACTGTCAGGGTTTAGGTGCACTGACAGAACTTCCTAGCAAAAGCTCACCCATGCCCTTTTTTTAGGACTTTGCCTAAAGTATTACACTCAGAGATTATTTTTTTTAATTTTTTTTTGAAAAAAAACCACTTTTTTGATGGGGAGAGAGGAGCAAAGGAAAGTGCCCAACCTACTCCCTTCCAATTTGTTGTAGTCTAAAGAAATCCATTTGCCCAGCTTTGTATTCAGCATCATTGCGATGATAATTTTTAGTTATACTGCATATTTGTATCCATTTCAAATAAATCAGAATTTCTTTACAAGTCAGGAATGCACCCTACTATTACCTTTTAATGCATCTTTCCTTAAGTAAGACCTTCCTCTCCCAAGGAGGCTGCAAAGCTCTCATGGATTCATCCCTTATGCACACTGCACAAATGGGTGCCTCCACGCCAGCTGGCTATGGATATGACCATAGTACACACAGAAGCAAGGATAAAAAGAACTCAAATCCAAGTGTGATTGTGTAAGACTGTAGTAAAGAGGTCTCCGAGGCAGGAAAGAGCACCTTTACTTGCACAAGGGTAGTTTTACTTCTAAAATTTTTAGAAGTAGTACATTTTTAAAATTCAGCTGCTAGCAATTCCAATTTGAGAATCATAAAAAGTACTCTATTAATAATTGAAACATAAAATGCCTGTCTGATTCACTCCAGTCCTCAGTCCCCCTCCCCAAAGGGCTTGATTTGCCTTAGGGGAGCATTTCACAAGCAGCACATCAACGTTCCGAAATACAACTTCATCAGATGAAAGCCTCATAACCACAGAAGAGCTGCCGTCCTTCTAATTCTGGAATTTAAAAACGGTGACATCCACGGAGCTATTTAAACTAATTTAAAGGTAGAACAGCAAAAATATTTGTGCCCAACCAAGCACTTCAGATACCATTGCGGTTTACCAGCAATCTCCCCATTTCAGCCACAACATCCATCCTTTATCAACCAGCAGACAGCATTCCGCCATCGCTGCCGTGACTCACTGAGACCAGGGTGACGAGGCATCCTCAGCACTGGGTGATTCAAGACTATCTGGTGGCCATGAAATGCATCTCATACCAGGGGCTCCAGATCATCAGGTTCTGAAGTCCAGCTGAAGCCCACCACTTCCTAACTTGGAAACGTTGCAGATGAGGGAGATGTCTGAGCTGGAAAGCATCTGCTCTGTTAGTGTTTGTGTCTTTCACCTTGATGTTTTTTAATGCCCCTGTAGTTTTGCAGGACTAAATGATGCAAACACGGCCAATGCACCATAACATTCGCTTTTCTGGGGAAAAGTAACCTAAGTTACCAAATTAGAACAAAAACACCTCGCTGGATTTATGCTACTTAATTCCAGTGAGTGGAATGCAAATATTTCATGTTAACATTTCATGGTTCTTTGAATCCTTACCTGATACTAAATGCAGCACTGATCATTATCTTCATTTAACATTCTTCAAATCCTGTGGTTTTACCTATGATTACAAAACCACGCTACTGCTCAGTGAAGTTCGCAATTACTCTCAGGAGAGGTCTCCTTAACATTGCGGCAGGTCTTCAATGAAACGTCATGCAGTACCTTTGCTTTGCAGGGGCAGAACTGCAGTAACCGAAGTAACCAAAATGATTATATTAGCATTTAAAGCTAGTATTTGCCTCCAAAAATCCAGTCTTTATTATTCTAATTCATCCTTTTGCTTGGCTCAGAATATTACCTACCTATTTAAGAGGTGTTATTAGCACCGTGCATTCTGCTAAACAGAAACAGCCTTTAGGATTTGGCCCTCTCCAGACCCATCGCTGCAGCAGTTCCGGAATGAACCCCTAGAATATGTCTGCAAGTTGTACTTCACAAGCAACACAAACCACACAGTGCATCTGGTGATGTACTTGTCGTCATACGAAGCCTCACTGTATGCCCGCTCTCTAGCAAAAGCAAGGTAAAAAGCACCAGTAATTCTTGTAGTGAGGTCTAATTAGACTGAAGTTTCCCCAACAGACTTTTTTCCTAATGACATGGAATGTGAAGGGTTGAGCAACACTCACACTGTCTTATGTGATCACCTTGTAACAATAATTACTACTTAATACCTGAAACATGATAGCACCTTGACATCCAAACCTCTGTGTGGGAGGCCCTATTCAGACATAACAGACAATCTACAGAACCCAAAGAAATCGCAGCTTCTATATGAACATCAACAGTATCAAATGATAGGAATAGCTTTGCCTTCTCTCCAGTTAATTTCCAGTAAAGGATATTTATTTTGTATTAAATAGCTGCAGATTTGGGGAAAAAAAAATAAATCTATATAGCAAATACATTTGGTGCAATCCACCAACAGTCTTAAAAGAAGTAGAGGCTTGATTGCAGAGAATTTTAAATGCATCTTCTTATCCATCAAGTTAAATATATTTAAGAAGAAATAACAGCTTGGCATTAATTCAAAATTTTTCATTTGATTTTTCCTAAGTTATTTACAAACATTAGGTGTAGCCAGACAACAATAGCTCTAACAGCTCTTCCAGTAATTCTGACTAAACTAGAATGTACCTTTTAAATGAACATTATGTGTTGTCAGATTTACAGTAGATATGAAGAGAACTTAGAGCTAATCAAAATAATAAAAACCCATTCAAGCATATTTATAGCTTAAACTATTTTGCTAGGTGCACTAAATCTTCTTATTATAAAATTCTCCCACCCAAAAGAGATTTGACTAAAACAGAGTATTACTAGATTACAGCTTCACTTTTGTTAGTATTGTTATGACTTCATAAAAGTTTAACTCCACAATTAGCTTTGTGATAGCAATTCTGACATTCAGACAACACCAACTGTGTAAATAGCTGTAAGAAGCTGAATATTGTTTTCAGTTATTCCCTAAGCATCCTTGCCAGGAAAAGCTCACATGTTTAGAAATGCTGGACACAATGCTACAAGAGGATTTACAGAATCAATTTCTATACTGAGAGGACCACACGACGTAATTTAAAAAAAATAAAAAATATGTGTATAATTTTAAAAAGTCAGTGCGCATAACAAAACAGGTAGGGGAATGAGATCAAATGCAGAAGACAGTGATAAGTGAAAAGGAATACAGCACTGAAAACTATTTCTGTTGTTTTAAAAAAGGAAGAATGGGCTGAAATGGAGGTTGAGGAGGTGAGTGAGCAAGATTTTCCCATTAACAGCAAAAGCAAACATTACCTACCAACCTCTTTTTCATCAGCCAGCAAGCTCAGAAAGATTATAGGCTCTAAAAGTAACTAAAAAGACTTGACAGCCACTATTTCTGAAATTCACAGTTGTCACTTCTGACCCTGGCTCTTGCCATTAGCTTTTGCTCGTTTCCAAGACGCTTCTTAACTGCAGGGGGTTTGTTTTAACCAGAGCAAGTTATTAAAAGATTCAAAGAAGACACCTGGTGGCCAGTGCATCAAATGACAGTTCAATTTTCTCAAGGTTTATAATAAAGGTATCAATCACAAAAATCCAAGTGAAACCAGTTGAGTTTACTGCAGAACAGTCCTGTTGATAACCTGCTGTGGTCATGCCAGAAACTGAGAACTCAGGAACAGCCTTTCACCAGTTACTTTAACTGAGGCAGCACCTAAGAAGTGGCCTTTGAAATTGGGCAACTTGCACCCAAATGAAATAGCAAACGTTTCCTGAAAGCCCAAACAATTTCCTATTGAAAGTTTCCATGTTATCCCACTACCATTCACACACTCATACTCTGGAAAAACAACATTATTTATTCCAGGAACACAGACCCACACAAAAAAAGGCCATGAAAAACCATCAGTTACACCAGGTGGGGATTGGCAGCTGATCAGATCATCGGATTCACTGCAACCACCTGATGGATTTGATGTGTGCGTGTTGGTAGATTCTGGATACATAGAGTAAGTGAAATTTCCTCCTACACTGCACCAGTGCGACAGGAAACACAGGGAACATGTCCAGGTCACCCTGTACTTCCAACGGCAATGGACATGGGACAGGGAACAAACAACAGGACAGCAAAGAGTGGAATCCTGTACTTCAGCAAGCTTTGCCATTCCAAAACCCAGGCATTTGACAGGCAGGAGAAAATGTAATTCAATATTGTCTTCATCACACATTATACCCAGCTTCCGAGGCCACCACTCCCTCTTCGATGCAAATGTGGAGTGCAAACCACAGCAAAACAAAGTTCAGCATATTACTATTTTATAAGCTTTAAGGAGAGACTGGACCAAACAGGATTTGTTACCGATCAGACAGCACTTCAAAGGATGAGTCTACAGAGAGGCAGACTGGACACAACTCAGGCCCTGGAAAGGCATACGAGGAGTACTCAGTTGATAAGGTAGGAGTAAAGTAGGAACTGAAGTCAGTCTAAAAGATAAATGCAGCAAAATGCCTTAGAAAAGCGGCACTAATGGATAAGAAGCTTCTCAAGGCAAGCAACATCTAGCAATATTGATTCTTTAATACACACAATGAAACCAAAGTCTTAATGATTAATAATCTGTTGTGAAATTCTATTCATTAGGTAAAAACAGAGCACAGAGATGACACAACATAAATCAGGCAGTCTCCTCACTCATGAAAGAATGATGATCTCGCTTGCGTCCGTGTAAATTAGCAGCAATCACTCTGCAGAAAAACAAGCTCATGCTTTTCACAACCTAACTGGTAACAGCAAGGGAGAAATGCTGGGAAAGAACAACAAAAAAAAACCCCAATCTAACTTCAGGCCTAACTTCAGAAAGTACATTAGGCAAAAACTAAAGCAAGCTGGTATTCAGGACACACACTTGCCCCATCATTACAGGAAGACATGGGGAAAGGGACTCCTCCCAGAGTATAAATCACGATTTTAGCAGATTTGTATCAAATTTTGCCATCAGGGCAGTGCAACTTCCAGCCCTTTTGCAAAAAGTTATGCTTAATATCTAAGTGCAGAACTGGCATTAAACATGCAAGTTTAAAGAAAGAACAAAGTTGAGAACCTAGGAAAGACATAGTCTTAGGTGGCTTTACTTACTAAAATCATCTAGATTCCTCTTTTTGTTCAAGATTCCTCTTTAAACTGATAAAATGGATACTCTGGTAAGCAGATTAGTAACATCTACAGGTTGTTTAGATTGATCTTCAATCAGCACAGAGCAAGATAAGAGTTGGCTGACAAGACAGTCAACAAAAGCAAAGCAACAAGAGTCCCTCTCACTTCTACTGAAACTGCTCTGCATGTTGCTACAGTAATGGACTTCTGGGATTCACAACAGACCTTTTTATAAGGACACTTACTACTTCTCGCAAGAATGGCACAGTAGGTCTGAAATGACAAAAGACTGCTGGGTGAAGACACTAGCGCTCTTTATACGGCTATCAACAGACACCCCAGATAGAAGGCAGCCCCCTCCCCTTGGGGGGAAAAAAAAAAAAAAAAAAAGGAAAGCAACATCCATCTGCAACAATAACTCCAGAAGGACAGTAGTGTTTTAAACGCTTCCTTCAGTCTGCATGAATGTACATCAATCAGAGCATTTTATATAGCTGAAAGAGACGACACCTATAACATACTGAACATTCACTCCCACACAGTACCATGGCAATACACGTTTTAAACCTTACAGCGTGGATTGAGTACATGGATGGAGCTGCAGTAATGTTCTGGGAAATCTGGGGATGCTAAAATACGCCAAGCAGGGACCGAGGCTTAAGGCAGTGCACTATGTACCTTTACTGAGCACACCACTGGTATCAGGTGGATGTTAAGAGCTGGACTAATCAATGCGGCCATGCACCCAGACTGCCTGGTGTCAGTTAACAGCATTCCGTATCTGACACCTTGCCAAGACACTGGTTACAGTCACATCCACATGAGTAAACACAGCACAACTGCCCAGGACTGACAATACTCACCCATTTATTTCTTGTCTGTTCCTATAAGCACAGCTGGAAACACAAACATATTGTTCCAAGACACAACACAACAGCATCCTCACCCTTAAACGATAATCAACAGGACAAGACTTTCCAAGGCCACTGTCACCTTTCTGTGCCCTCATGGTTTGCCATGTGCCACAGATCCCAGTGCACAGAGCACCACAGATGAAACTCAGCGTTCCCAGCTCTCAGCAATGGGGTTCTACCAGCTCCTCACTTTCAAGCTTAAGATTTAAACTCTTCAATTTAAAATACTGTGAGTTTGTTGGTAAATGTCGAAGTGCACTGAATGGGATGATCACTTACAAGCATTACAAGCTTTCTATTCTAATACCCTGCAGCTTTCTCTTGCCTCCCTGTCCTGATCTGCTCACATAGCCATCCTATTAAAATTTGTAAATGAGAATGCAGAACCACCACAATCTATGAATGAAAGTCTGGCATATGAGCAACCACTACCTAATTGTCGTGAAGGAGATGAACTGCTAAAACGTGGCAAGTTACCAAAGATTAGTCAGTGCACAAAACAGAACAGCTTTTGCCCAGGAAAAGGATTAGCCTTTTCCCCACCATCATCTTCCACCTCAGCATGTGGAAAAGCAGCTTAGCAAGTTTTAGGTCTCTTTCCTAACAAATTCCAACCCTAGATCAAGTTTTGTGGAGGAGCTTCTTAGCAAAATCTACTGGTATTTGATAACTGGAGCAGGAAAAAAAATATAGCAAGAGCTTTGTATGATGAAAAGGGATATAGTCAGAGGCAGTAAACAAATCTGCATTTGGTGTGGAACAGATGTCAGCATTAACCAGACCAATACTGAAGAATATCGAAGTTGGATACATAAGCAATGATCTCAAAAGTTGGGGATAAGTCTCTCCTAATAGAGATGGAAATTAAAGTTTGGGAGCTGCCAAATCTCCAACCTAACAATGAAGAAAGTTTTGTCAGTTTAGAACGCAGACCTGAGATATTGAAGGCAGGCTCTAAATAATGGACTCCTATTAGACTGATGCTAACGATACAATTTCAAGTGAATGCTCTAAAACGCAATCGGGAGTAGTAAAGCAGTTTCTTTCAAGTCTCAGGTTTTACAGTTGGTGAGGCAGAGACAGAGTATTAAAATGCCCTAAGGAACAATGGAAAGAGATAAATGTAGGGTTTGTAACTACATGGCTTTAAAGAAACAGAGTTCTAGTATGGAAGGACTCTCATTTAAATCATTTCCATGTATGGGCAATTGACTATCTAATAAATGTGTATTGCATATAAAGATATATTGAGCTCATCTATAGGATAATGGATAAGGAGTACAAAGTCATATATTATTGCTTGATCACAGCCTGCTCTGGAGCACCCTGCTGACAAAAGTATATCCTGAAGCCATACAGTTATTAGTAACCTTTTACAACAAAACAATAAATAATACCTCTTGGAATTATGTATTTTCCTATGTAGCATGAAAATGATCAATAATTCATAAAAATAATAAACACCAATATAATTGTAACAGTATATGTTGTTGTATATACCCATATATGCTGGTCAGTCACTAAGTCCTGAGGGAGCAATCAATTACAAAGTAATTTACTCATTTTCACAATTCAAACAGTTGAAACATGAAATTTAACAACATAAATAAGTTAGATTATTAAACCTAAAGACACTTAAAAATCAATGTTTAATTAACAATACAGGCAAAGATACTTTTATTTGTGGTTTTGTTTTTTTGTTTTTTTCTTCTAATAGCTAATTTCATAGGTTATATCTCCAACTGACAGCTTTGGCAAGCTTATGCTATGGATCTATTTTGTACAACTACTTCCTAATTAAAGCACTAAAACTTTCAGCACCCTTGTAAGAAGAAAAGTTCAGATGCAGTATGAAAGAGGCTGTAAGTAGGCTGACTCCAGCTATATTCAGCACTAAAGGTATATGAAAAATGGATCCAGTTCCTGGAGTTCATCTCTTTACAGTAAGGTAGACAGCTCGTTTCAGCTTCCCTATCACTTATCTGCTGGAAGAGAAACTATCAGAAAGACCACATTTTATCACTACGAGAGAATACAAAAAGAACATTCTCGTGTAAGTGCTTTACGAACTACGTTCTAAAGATACTTAAAATAAAACTCAAAGCTGAACAACTATCACTTCCCGGTAGCGTAAAGGTATAATACGGATTAAAAATGAAAGTTCCTTCTCTTTCTACCAATTTTACAGTTGGCCATATTTATATTACCTTGCAGAATGTCTCAAAGTTTATATAACTATGATAACACAAACAATGTATTATAAGACCAGGTTGATATCTATCAGTTATCCATTATATGTAACAAGAAGCAGCATATAAGAAAGCCTCATACTCAAAACCTCTTCAGAAAGTTTCTTCTTCTCCCCAAATCAATTATTTCTCTGACTGCCACAGCACAACTGGCACCAATGACAGCAAAGATGTACATCAAAGCTGTAGCATCATTTGAAAGACCTATATTTCAAGCTATTATTTACCATAATTTCCCATTGTTAAATAGAAAAAAGAAATCACACTCAAGCTGCCACCAACACATCCATGGAAAGATGATGCCCGCTCCCAGTCACTATCACAACCTACGCAGCGAAGAGTACATATAAAACCCAACATTTCGGGCTCGCACAAGCAAAGACACCACTCAGGGTTTCACCCCTCAGAACACTGTCCTGCTGCTGACCAAGCAGCACTACAACAGTCAGTTGTGCAGTAACTGGAATTCAAAGCTGTGGACCAAATCCACCACCTCGCTAAACAGTTATCCTAGTATCTCTTCCTTCACCTCAGCATCACAGGTCTAATGATTAGAATTCATTTTTTAAGCCTTCAGGTGCTGCTTTTGCTTGGAGATACTGTTCTACTAAGATGCTTCAAGGGGATCTCCTCATCATTCAGCACAGCAACACCTATCCAAGACAGTTAGGGAAGGTGTGGTGGTTGCTGATCACTCCAGATGACTACTGCCAACTCCAGGATCAGAGTTGAGCCCTGAGGGAAATACACTTTAACACTTTGTTTCCTTCTTTTCAGAAGTGTGAGTTTTGCTGTCGTTACTATTCTGGAAAGGTACAAGATACGCCAGTGTGCAAACTTCAGTCTGCATTTACAAAGTCTTTCCTATTAACTGTCTACTGACTATGGCTTCTCTCTCAGTTGGATGTTCCCAAAGAACAGTGACTATAGACTCATTTCTCAGCCGAGAAAAGCACAGTGGAAGGCAAACGCTGCCTCTGTACTTTCTCTCAATTTCAAGCTTGCAAATAATCTAAGAGATGGAGTAATCTGCATCAAGATGAAACGCGTAAAATCCTGTCAAGGGCTATTCTGCTGCCCAAGGTAACTACGCTAGCATGAACTCCAGCTTATAAAACACCCTTAGTGGGGAAAGCAGCAAGACAAAGAAAGAAATCCAAAACTTGCCCATAGATTATTTTTTCCCCCCTTAATGCACTCCTCAATTGTCAACTCATGACAAAATTTAGAGCCTTTCTGCATTATTCTCACAGAACATTTGACCACCAGCAGAGCTGATTTCTGGCCGGTTGCCTCCTTGCTTTTCAGAAGCCTCTCGATTCACTGCTTTGAGTGCTACGGAGAGTGCAACGACTGAGAAAAGGAATTATTCCCTGAAAGTTATTTTGCTTTACACTGTTAGTATCTAATAATATTCACTAACCCTTTCAGCTAAGATTCAATACCGCTGAAGCAATTAAGATCATCAGCGCTCTGAAAATCACTGTCTGCTGAATGAGCCTCCATTGAACTTAGCAGGTAGTGGTCCCACTGAAACAGGGTCATGAAACAGCTTTACAAAAACACAACTGTAACAGGAGAGCCATGCTGCTACCAGCTCTGCATTTTTTTGTTTTATCCTGGGTTTTAATATAAAAGAACTTCAAACAACTACCTTTAAGAGTTCAACCACCTCTAGGGGTTTGCTTTAAGCAGCCCACCCTGAAATTTCTCCTTAAGCATTTCTTAGTTATGAAAAGCAAGAAACATGATTTTCCTGGGACAAACTAGTTCCCACAGCATGACAGAGAAACCAGATACAGTGTTGGCTTTTAGAAGAAACTGTGTAATGAAAGTACTGAAAGACAAAGATGCAAAAATTTAAGCCCTGAAAAAACACCAATCTAGTTTTATGAACTACAGCCTATGGCATCATATCTGAATGGGACTGAAAACACCAAATACTATTCTGTCCATTAATTATAAAGTGTAATGATTTGTCTTAGAAATATACAGTCTGACAATTTAAAAAGAGAGGGAAATTAAGAACTTTCTAAAATGAACTTTGTTCCCTGTATTTTTCCAGATATTTTAAGATAGTATTTTTCAGGATAGGAGCAGTCCAAACTCAAAACAGAGCAGAACAACAAACAACGGTGGTACAGCCTTCTACTGCCTGTACTTCGAAGAACGATTTCATACACTCAAAGGAAGAAACTTTTCCTTATGTGGATAAGCGAGGCTGATCTTTTGCAGTTCTCTTAACAGATGTCCTGGCCTTGATGTCCCCTTTCAAGTTTATTCTCTTCTAAATCAAGACACTGAGGTCTCTTGTGGACATATGGTATATGGACATTATAGATGCTATTTTCTTTGCAAATGTGCTAGGATCTTCCGACCTCAGGTCACACCAGCAAGAAGTTACCATCTGCCTATTCCTGTTAGATGATCAAAAAGGAGTGTTTCTGGCTCTTTTGCTACATCAACACACCAAAGGTAGTTACAATATTGTACTGCTTGCAGTTAGCACACTTGCTGTATCCCATCTGACCTTGACACTCTGTCCGAAGTAGTAAAAGCAGCAACCAAATGGGGTGGAGGAGCAGGTTTATCACAGGATTGAAAGTATGGCTTGGAAAAATCCAGCAGTGAGTTTATCATCAGAGGGCCAAGTTAGTCCTTACATTCTCTAACCTTCCCTTCATTACCTTCAGTTTCCTCAGTGCACAAACACTATATGAGAAACTAAAAGAAATAACATTGATGTAACTCAAAACAGTATTTCAGCACAGTAGTACCTACATGGGATCTCTGTCTGTGTCTTTGCTGAACACTGCACAGGATTTCTTGGGCCCTTCTAGAAACACAGAATGAGAGAAAGTTTGAAAGCAAAGCCCAGCTAAAACAAAACTGAATCAAAACTTTTCCACTAGCTAGACTGTGTTCTCAGACACAGCAAATATTGCAATTTTCAGTTACACAAAATTTAGTTTTGTTTTGTTCACAGATAAACTTCCTTGAAAGGACAAAATTGTTGAAGAAGCTTTGTCAAAATCCCATTCTCCAGCCGAAGATAGCAGACAGTAGCATGCCTTCTCAAAGAATATTTGAATTAAAAAAGCATTGTGCAAAATCAAGGATTATTCCAAAAGGTTCCAGCAAAACAATGCATTTCTGTGTCTTACTTTTGTAGACATGCCTTCAGGTTACAATTTCTTTGGTCATTTTTTTTTTTTTTTTTTAAGAAAAAAAAGCAACATTTGATACAGTCACTAAACCTACTTCTGAGTCCCACTAAGCTTTTCATCTGGCTTCTTTCCTGAGATTCTCAGTCCCCTCCTAATTTGCAGAAGACCAGCAAGTGACAGGGCTGCTGTACCCCTTACTTGGCCACTTTTAGTCTCTAGCACTTAAATCCATCACAGCACGAGATGAAGCATTAACCAGCTACAAGAAACCATGAACCAAAAGTGCTGTAAATGCACTACGCAAATTAACAAGAAACTGTTTTATTCCAACCAATTTTCACAACAGCAGTATCCACAAACTTTCCCAAAGAAGTCTTTCCACCCCTCCCCAAGTAGGGGATAATTAAAGAATGCTTGTCGCTGACCATAGCATCACCATCAGCTGTGGTTGATCTATACCCACAGCACACACAAGTCGAAAAGGATGAAACACTTTCCCAGACTGTAAACAAGAACATACCTAAGGCAGAAATCAGAAACTTGTTCAAAGTTAAAAAGTTACTTCCTTGTACTTTGCATTTAGCTGTACAATAACCTCTCCCCAGGTTTCAAGCAATCCAGTCCAAGTTATTTTCTTAATAAACAATCACAGAAGATTTGCATTAAGAAGCAAGGGAGAGAAAACAAAAGAGTTCCATAAAGTACAATACCTCTGCATCTGCACTGTGCTCTTGGATAAATCCCTATTGCATCTAGCTCAGCAAATCAAAATTAAACCAAAAGAAATATCAATAGAAACCTCTTACCATGTTCAACGAAGACGTTACAGTGTGGGCCCCCATGCCTCGATGACTCCTTCTTCCCTGCTCCTTTGATAAAGTGCAGGGCAGGCAGACTTGGCCTCCTTTGGTCCCCAAGAACTTTTCCAGGCTGCTGCCCCATAAAGCAACTATGGGCAGCCTTTCCCAGGACAAGAAGATTTTGAAGAATTCTGTGATCCCTGATCTTCCAGGTTGGGAAGGAGCTTTGAAGGAGAACGTATTTTAGGTGGGTGCGTTGGTTGCACTCGCGGCGTGATAAAGTCGCTTCAGGCGAAGAATTAAGACAAGCGCAGATTCCTCCAATGCCTTTGAAGACGGCAACAAGGCTCCTTAGGTGACTTTATGCAAAAAAAAAATGAGTAAAAGTTCCAACTGCTTAGCAATGACCAAGCGTTACCAAAGTTTCAGGTTGCCATATGTAGTGCTTCTTCTACCAGGTAAAGGAGAATTAGTTCATCTCACAAGCAAGAAACCACATGTAGGCTCACCCAGGGCAGGAAACAGCCATTCCCACCACAACCAGTGTCAAGGTTTCTTTTTTTTTTTTCTCCTTTTCTTTTGCATAGCATTGAGTTAGCAAAGGCCAAAGAGCCACGTATTTGGCTTCAAGTATCGATGAAGTCTAGCAGGATCAAGTACGCTGAAACCATGTCAGCTCGCAAGGCGAAGCAGAGGCACCCCTCGGCCTGGCAGGCTCCACACGCTCCTTGGGGCGAGGGAACGAGACGGGGGGCTGCTGCGGTCCAGCCTCACAACGCCTCGCCTTCTTCCATCGCAAGCCTCAGGTCACCCGCACGGCCACTACCTCTCCCGCACACCAGTGGAGGTGAAGCGGGCCAGCGCGGCCTGGGGGGCCATGGTGGCGTCGAAGCAACGCTGGGGCCGCCGGGCCGGCGCAGGTGGCCGCCCTCCCGGCCTGCTGCCCGCCTCAGACGGAGCCGGGTGCCGGGGTACGAGGCCGGGGACGCGCTCCAGGAGGCCGGTTCCTGCACAGCAGCCAGAAGAGGTCAAGCGGGGGTGACCGGGCCGGCTGCATCCCCGCGGGGGAGGCCGGCGGCGGGCAAGGCCCGGGCGGGCAGCGGGAGCAGGGTCGAGGTCGGCCCGGCCGCGGCGGGACGCGCGGAGGGGGCCGGGCGGGGGGCGGCGAGGCCGGGCGGCCGCACGCCCCAGGGGGGGCCCGCCAGGCCTGGCAGTAGGAGGGAGACGAAGTGCCGCAGGGCGGGTGGTGGGTACCCCAGGGGCTGCCGCCGGGGGCACCCGCGGTGCGGAGCGAGACTGGCGGGGGGCGGCTGCAGGCGGCGAGGGAGATCCCGGAACCCCCGGCGCGGCGCAGCCCCGTCCCCGGCCGGCGGGGCGGGCGGTCACATCCCCTTCCGGCCCCTCCTCCTCCACCGCCCCCGCCTCCCGCCCGGGCCGGCCGCTGCCCGCTCCTGGCCGGGCGCCGCGCCCGCCGCCATGACGGGAACCTGCTGGGCGGGGAAGGGGCGCCCCGGGGGAAATGGGGTGGGGAGCCGAGGCGATGGGGTCCGTGAGGGGGTTCCGAGGGGGAAGCCCCTGAGGAGATGGGGGACCGAGCACGAGTTGGGGGGACCGTGAGGAGAATGGGGGGTGAAGGAGAGGGGAAGGGGGTGTGTGCGTGTGTGTGTGAGGGAACAGGGGGCTGAGGAACACAAAGGCGTCTCCAGGGTGAAGCCATGAGTGCCATGAAGGGGTCTGAAGGGAAGATGAGGGAAATTGAGGGCAAGCCATGAGGGGAGTGGGATGAAGAGGAAGACAGTGGAAATAACAGGTGGAAGAGGCGGATTTGCTAGTGTAACATCAGGACACAGAAAGCTCATGTCAAATCCCTTACCCCTTTACAAAGGCCACCCAAGTGGTTTTCCCCTAGATCTGACAGAGCTCACTGGCCCACAGGCCAGCTAGAGACCCCCCTGCACATGGGTCTCGAGGCCCCTGGCCAGCTCTGGACCCTGGATTTCTTGCAGAGAAAGGGAAGAAGAGATCCATACAGGGTCAGCTCCGAGCACAACCATCAGCTTTTCCACATCCAGAGATCAGTCACCCTGCTTGCACAATGGACTTCACTTCCTCACTGAAGCTGTCAGAGCATATGCAGAACTTGATACCAAACAGCCACAGACACCAACAAATGTGACAATAAAACAAGTATTTTATTGATCTACTTCTGTGCACCATTTGGTACAAAGATTGAACCCCCAAATTCTTCAGCCTGCACTGTGGTACCCTTAGATGTGCAGCACAAGTGTTCCCTGGGCTAAAGAGCACAGACGGTGATGCTGAAGATATTTAGTTTCTCATATGTTCTCCGGTTCACCTTGGGAATAGCAGAGGGTTGAGGCAGCAGCTTGAGGTCAGGGTGTTTTGGTCAAAGGTCTGTGGCTGCTCCCACTTGACAGCGGGAGAACACAGAAATGCAATTTTGTGCAGTAGCCTCTGCTCAGGGTAACCATCTGGACACAGAGCGGCTTGTTTATACCGGCTCCTCCCTTGTGACAAATCCAAACATACTCCGTGTCTCCTACGCCATATTCAAGGTCCCTGGCAGACATGTATTTTTCATCTTCCAACAATAGCATCTGAAATGTAGCACTTCATACGGCCTGATGGGATCTTCCACCTCTGCTGCGCCAGTCTGCTCCTACATCACTAATTCTTAGCCAGGAGACTGATTCCCAACCATTTCTACTGCATTTCTCTATCAGTGACTCAAATTTCAGATACTGAGGCTGTCTGTGCTACACACAGGAGAGAGAAATTCTGGTACATTATGCTGAGACAAATCCAGGGTCACATCTCCAACTCAGCAGAATTTCTCCAGTTTATCTCGGTAATGGAGCTCAGCTTCTCACTGCTATGATCTAACTCCCTGCTCAGCCCCCATGGATTGAAAGAAACTGAGGAAGCAAAGCTGTCTGTCAACACAGGCCAAGCAGCTTGAGAGAAATTTGTTACAAAAAACAATACCAACCATCCTTTACTGAAAATGTTATTCCCTTCTGGGTCTGACTGGAGCATCCTGGATAATCTTTCCTACCAGACTACCACCACAGGTCCATGATACTCAGACCACCTTGACCAAAATACACAAAGGTAATTGCAAATAAGCAGGACTTGTGTTCTGGACAATACAGGCTGTATACACGCATCTCCCTGCCTCACCTGAGATCTACACAGATGAACATACTTATTTTTTATTTAACAGACTAGGTGAATTTATCATTTAGGTCAATAGTCAGGTGTTCCTTCTGATGCTTTGCAATCATAAGCAGCAAAGTGGGGCGGGTTCTTTGCTTGTCCCCAACCTCTTTCCACTCAGCAGTTGATCCAAAAGCATTTCCCAGAGCAGTGCTGCAGTTAATCTGGGGCTATACACAGGCAGCTGGGCCAGCTGGTCACTCCCAGATACCATAGCAAGATATATGCCCTCTTTTCCTTCTTTGTATTTTCTGTCCCCTAACCTGCTGCCAGTTTTTGTGAACATAATTGTCTCATGTTAACAAACTTGAAGTTGCCCAGTGGGTTCAAAAATTATTAGAAGAGACAGAAAGATTGTGTGAAGGCAGAATAAAATAAAAAAAATCTAGACTGTTTCTTTCAATTGAGCCTTATGTGTGGCCTGTGTACATCCCACATATTTCATAAAAGAAACTTCAATACTTTTTCTGTTTACCTTCAATTAACTGTGGGTTGTTACACCCAACAGCTGCAGTGATGTTTCCTCCATTACAGTATCTTAAAGCTTCAACCTCTTTAACAAATAATAAACCTTCGCATATTAATTAGCAGTCCTCAGGAACCCGAGACAACTGTTTCAAGACTGCCTATAATCTCAGTGGGGTTTCACTATCTTCTAGGGTCTGCTCAAAGCTTTGTATTTATACCATTCACCTCAACTGAACAGCAAAGCTGCATGTGGATGATACAGAAGTAACATAATAAGCAGTGGTAATTGGATTAATAACCCATTAGCACAAATTTAATATCACAGTGGTTATTACTGGGAGTAAAGGGAGGGGTTGCCATTCTTCATGTTAGTAAATGAATCAAACACTGCCACCAAGAAACAGAAATTTTTTTTCTACAGATGAGTGATTTTGTGTTCTCATTTCTGCAGGCAGCACTCACCAGCAAGGAAACTATTTACTAGCTCCACTTTCAAGCACGTCTGCCATGTATTAACCCTGGAGTAAGCAGCACAGGCAGGTGCTACAGCTGGTTTACAAACAGGCTCCACACCATCAGACACTGGTGACCAAAGAAATCAGATTGGTCTAAGCTGTTTTAATGGCTGCATGGGCATTTTAGTTCCTCATAAAAATGAACACTTACTAGGTTTTTCCCACCCTGCTGTCAACTATGGTTTTGTTCTTAAACCAGAGAAGCCATAGTTTTTCCTTTTCACCCTTCCCACTTAGAAGTTGCCTAGCAAAATCCCACAGACTATTTCAAGAATTAAAGAGGACACTACTTTTGCTGGAGTCCTCCTTTACATCTCCAGCACTTCCCATTTCAAAGCCATTTTTTTTATATAGCCTGCCCATACTCCTGTGCAGACCTGCCCACAGAAAAAGGGGCCTCTGGCTCCCTCACCTACCTGAGATGCCAGAGCCTCCCCTAGACCCCATCTGACTCCTCACTCATCTCTGCTGGGCATGGTGAAAAAGTCATTTGCCATACTGTGGGTCCTGACTGAACAGTGATACTTGAAGCCTCTCCATATGGGAGTCATGAGCCCCAGCAGCACATCCAGTTGCTTTCAAGATGGACAAGTACTGGTGGCCCTCAACATTTGTCAAGAGAGTGAAAAGTCACAGGGATACAGCCAAATCAACAGCAAACAGCCACTGGCCTGTACCTTTCTTAGGAATCATTGAAACTGCTCAGGAAGCATCTCCCTCCCCCGGCAAGTTTGCCACTCTGGTCTCTTGTTACCTGCTGGCTTGCAAAGCTGTGCTTGATGGGTTTGCAGGAGCTGTCAGCAAATCCCGTGCTGATGCCTTCTGACAGAATTTAGGTCCGGGCTTGGCACCGTGCTGAATTTGCAAAGAACGGCAATGACCCCTCGTGGCCAGGGAGGAAAATACTGGGACCTTCAGTTGCCCCACACATTGGAAAAGATCCGTAACCAAACCTTACCAGCTGGTGCTCTTGGTATCAGGCTTAAAAACAAAAGTGCCAGGTATTCAGGAGCACGGGAACTGGATGAGGCACATACTCTCCCCCATTTCATACATCCCCAAGGCCAAAATATCAAGAATGCTGCAGTGAGCAGGAGGAAACAGAAAGCTCAGAGCTGAAGCAGTCCAGATCTTGAGCTCATTGTTTTTCAGGTTGTACACTCTATAAATGAGTATAAATAACCAAAAAAGGTTCACAATGGGGAGAGGGCTAGCATAAGAAGCCTGGAAATAGGCTACAGTTTTAGAGACTGATATGTAGAGGTAAAAAAAGAACAGCAACAACAAAAAAAAGAGAGGAATAAGAAAAAAAAAAATGTAACACCACAGCTGTGTAGCCCCCACAGCCTGCCACACAGCCTGCTGCAGGGACACCAGCACCCTTTCCCTAAGATCTGTGTTGTAAGAACCTGGCACTGTCTCACCTTGCAGGTCTGACAGCTCATGCTCGGCACCCACGAGCACGATCCAACTCTAAATTAACCGCACTGCCTCAGCACGTTTCCACCACATCCCCAACAGCACTTTCAAGAGCCTCATAATGCCCCCAACACCGTTCTGACCTGTTAGATGCCTGCAGAGCAGCTGCTTGAGAAGCATTTTGCATTCGTGTACCAGTTCAGCAGAATTTCCAGATATCAAGTCTCTCTAGGTGGTAGTGAAGTACAGTCTCTTCACTCCTTTGCCCTTTAACCGACACAGAGTTGTTCAAGTGGCAGAGATGCAGAGAGATGTACTGGATTAACTACAGACCTCTCCATCAGCCTTCAAAAATACTTTAAAAAAAGGGAACATCACATACTTTATCTCATTGCTTGTATATCCCCAATCTGCTTATACCTAGAAGGCTCACAGCAGAAATGCCTGCATCTCCCCAGATGGTAATAAGATAAAGAGCTGCTAAACTACAGCAATTGGATAGGGAAAAAAGAGGTACTTTTCTAATTAAAAGATGCAAAGGCTGCTAAAGCATTTACTCTTTTTGCACTGTTCCTGTCCATGCAGATGTGGATAATGTCGCTACTGGCCTCATGCACAGACCTGAAAGTGTCACCATCAAGCTTTAGTTTTCAAATTTCCCAAGTTGTCTTGAGGATGTGATTGAGAAACCTCATAAAACTCAAAAATAACAATTCCCAGGTCTTGTGTGGAGCATTCCACCGATATCCCCAAGAAGTAAAGTACTATTTCACAGAGACAGCACGAGCAGAAGTCTGAGTTGTGCAGCAGCAGAATGGATTACCCATGTCCTTGCTTGTCCTTAGCCCCTAAGCTCCATAACGCTCTAGTATTTAGGTAGCAGCGCTGGTGGCAGACATCCAGCCTTTGCTATTTGTCAGGGCAATGAGGCAGAGCTGCTGGGGAAGGCAAATACCACACACACGATCCGAAGCTGCCACCTAGTGCTTACTCTGGACTGCAGGCAGAGCAGGCTGAACTAGGTGAGAAGCGACAAAGGGTGTTTCTAGTTCCTAGGAAAAGTTTGAGCAAAGAATTTTTCCTTTTGCCTGGGGCAAGCACGAGAATTTGTAACATTAGAATTAGATTCAGGGACAATTAGGTCAGGTATTTTGCTTTTTCATCCTTTTTAAGAACTACTGCACTGTGGTGCAAGCAGCTCTAATACAATACAAATCCAATATATATACACAATACATGTATAATACAAATAGTTCTAATATAGCACCAAAGATCTGAGAGGATGCTCTAAGGAAAGCATGACATCCATTCTGTACAGAAGAGTGCTAACGTTTGGCTCTGCATGCCCATGTCTAACCACTGGCCTGAGCATCTTCACCAGTGTCATACTGGGCTCCCTGCCATCCCCCAGACACAGCCACTGCACGACTCACCTCTCGGTGGGATGCTGCAGGGACGCAATGTTGAGAGCGCCACGGTGAACAATGCCAGGCAATCTACTTACAGAGGAACTCTGCACAGAAGATATGGTGAAGAGGCAGGTCAAGTCCTGCTTGAATGGGATGAGAAGCAACAGCTGAAGAGGAGATAATGGGACATTGCGACCATTCTGAGTGTCCTGGCACACGGAAACTTGAGCCAACCATACCTCTCAAGCCAGACCAAATTCATTCTGGAGAAAGACAAGCTAAGGCACACACTCCTGAATGACTGATCTGTTTCAAAAAAATTTATTGAAATGTAAAATATTTAATAGAAAACAATACTGGAGCCTCCTCAGAGGAGCTCACCACATCAGACGTAAAAAAGGGACAGGCAGGATGCACAGAGACTGAGAAGGCACTGCTCACCCATGGCTCCTGGCTCCCATGGACAGCCACATCGTGCCACATCCAATCTCATACCCTTGAGACATAGAAGCCATGAACAGCCAGACACAAAATACGGTTAGCAAGGGTGTGGATACTCCTGTCCGCTAAAGACTTGTACCTGTGATCTGCAGTCTTAAAGAGAAAAACCAAGAGCTCTCAGTCAGAAAACAGACTGGCAGATCTATGTCACAGTAAAAGAAAATCAAAACAATTTAGAAAGCCTTTGGGGAAGAGAGAAACATCACAAAAATATATCCCTTCCTATCATTCTGCACAAAGTCCAGGGGCAGTAGACACAGCAACAAGTGCTATGATACATGTCCCAGTTGCACCTGCATCTTCATGAAGGTCAGACATCAATTTTTCAGGCTGCTGCACTAAAGGCTATTGTACTTAAGTACTGTTTCATACTATTCTACTAAAAGGGCTCAGGAGGTATCCTAGGAGTTAAAATGAGGAATTTTGATGGTTTCTGAAGTGTGGAATGAATGTTGGGGACTAGAACACTGGGAAAAAAAAATACTGAGAATCAAAAGCTGCCATGCTGGGACTTCAAATGACTGCATCTGGCCGCATGTCCTATCCCTCCAGATCCAGCAACCTCTGTCGGGTTTCCAGAACGATCTCCTCCATCACCTCCGGTTTGAGAATGTCCTTGATCTGTAGTGGAAAGAAGAAGAGTACCATTGACACCAAAAAGCAACTACTACTATTGCACACTCCGTGGGGACAAGGGTCCCTGACACACAGCAATGAGCAACAAGTGAGTTTAGAGGGTTGTGGTCAAACAAAACTATCATGGCAGAGGGTCCAAGGCAAAGTCAACTTTGCCAGTTAGCAATTCTTACAGAGACCATAAGAAATCAAAGGAGATGCTACTGACAACTCCTAATCTCTCCTGAAGAGAGATAAAAAGAGATAAAAACACACCAGTTTTTAGGAAGGGGAGAGATGACTTAAACAGAAGTATAGTTCAAAAGAACATTGCATCTAGCCGAGTAGGCTGCCAGTATGAACGAAAGCAGAAGACAATTCAGATCTTATCCATTTATGAGAAGAGAATTGCCAGTGATTGTGCTGGCTGAAATCACATAGAAAAGCTGTACAGCAAGAGGTCAAACTGAGGGAACCTTCCAGCAGTGCAGGATGTGGATACAAACAGAAGACCAGTCTCTGTACAATACACAACGCTTGCTTTTTCATTTGTTCTCAAAGTGCGCTGTACCCTCACACAATCCCAAATTCAATACTGTTTTCACAAGGATCACAGAGGGTCCATAATCCCAGCAAGGGATACACCTCTATCAAAAAACCAGAACTATTTCTCTATAGGAATAGTTGGACTTTGCCAGAGGCAGAACCCATCAAACTATCCCTGAAAACGTGCAAGGCAATTTACGTTATGCCAAAGGGGAGAAGTTCCTATCGTCACTTACTACAGGACGCTTTGGAAAGCGGAAAGGAAGCGCTGCCACCTAACTTACTGGCCTCAACAGCAACTGAAGCGGCCTTTCCATTCCCACCCCACAGTGTGGAATACAGTAAACAGCACTGGTTTATGTACCTGATGAGGAAGGGATGCTTCATAGCAATACAGGATGCTGGTGTCAAAGAGCATCAACTTCTGAGTAACCAGAGCCACAATGCAGTTTCTGAGCCGTGAGATCACCTCCCGCTCAGACAAGGGAACCGGCTGAGGAAGGACAGAGGAAAAAGAAATTAATACACAGGGAAATAACGCAAGCCTACTGTAAAAAAGCTTTGCCATGAACCTAATACGAAATCTTTAAAGTCTCAGGTTATTCACGTGCCTCTGACCATGTCAGATTAACAAAACCATTGGCAGGAGAAGGTTCATCTTCCCTGAACCCTCACCTCCAGGTTGGTGGTAAAGCCCCCTGCCTCTTCATGTTTCTGCTCTGGAGTTGGATAGATCCAGATGAAACCGTTGTTGCCGAGGATCACAGATGCACCACAGGGCAAGTCATGGAAGTGAGTCTTCTGGCGTTTCACAAGGGAGGGCGAGACCTGAACAAGCACACCCTGACCAAGCTGAAGAGGAGACCACGAGACTCAACATGAGACACAAGCCACCATAAATAGCATCAAGTCACTGACATGCACTCCACTCCTGCTCTAGGAACCAGTCAATTTTAACACCTTTTCCCGTGAAACAGTGAATATAAAACCTGCCTGCCTCTGGGAACGCTGGGAGGATTAGCTAATGCCTGTGCAGTCCTTTGAAGATGAAGAATAGTCTAAGTGCTTAGCACAAATGTTAATCATATCTTGATCGTAACTACACAGCAACCATCCCTGCAGAAAAATGAGAAGCCCAATTTAGCAGAACACTTTCTCTCTTAATCCAGTCGCTATCCTTCACCCTTCGTGCAATAAGCACACTTCGCTTTCATCTTTTAAGTGCTAATACCCTTGGTCTGGTAATCCCAAACTGCAGCCTACGCTCCAATGGCCCCTTGGCTTATTTCAATGCACAAAACCAGAGATAAATGCCAACTGCGTAAAGCCTAAAATAGAGCCCTGGAGAGAGAAACAAGTCAGAGGGGCAACGGCCTGCAGAAGAGGAGCGATGAAATTTGAGTCAGAAGATTCTTCTCCCCAGGGTTTAATTTGCAAGCAGCTAGTGGGGGAAACAGGACTCCCAGGCTGTAATTGTGGACAGGGAGAGCAGCAGCTCAAAGGGCAACTCAAGAGCACTCCCTCTGCTTTGCGGAAACTCTGCTCGGTGCTCCCACATAGGAGTTAAGATTCTTCCTAACTTGCAGGAATGGGTTAGAACAACATCCTGCTCTACTCCAGGGCTATTTTTCATTTAAAATCCCTCCAAAAGACCTAATACAATTCAACCGGAGCAGAATTAGACCAAGACCAAGTGTTTCTGAACAACTCACCTTCCCGTATTTCAGACTCCGGGTGTGCAGTGATACAGCCCCATCAGAAAACACAGACTGGACCTCTGCCTGTCAGCGCCACTTAAGGAAACAAGGTCCCTAATGCTGCCCAGAGCCAACAGCCGCTGGCTGCCCCCGGCAGAGCTCTCATGACCAGCCAGGCTAGCCGAGGTCTGGCTGTTGTCCCCATGCCCCGTGGCTCTTCAGAGTGCAAGCAGTAGAAGGATACACTGATGAGGTCGCCTTCCTGCAGGTAGTCCCTCATTGCAAGCTCATCTTCTGCTGATCTCCTTCTCTGAAATGCACAATGCAAGAAAAGTTACGTGTAGCTCAGCATAAGAAAACATCAGCAAACATCAGCTCATACCTACATTGTGGGGGGACCTTAGGATGCCGTGAAAAATACAATCTGGTCACCAAAAGGAAATTAGGCAGATTGGCAAATCTTTAGATCACTGATACATTTACGTCCAAATAACACTGAGAGTAAAAAACATCAGAATGCTATAGGCCCACCCACAAAACCCACCACTACCCTTGTGCTGACCATGGGAAGCGCTCCAGAGCTTCCCAGTGCCTCAGCTTCTGCTGTGGAAGCAAAAGACAGGGCTCTGGCACCGCTCTGCGTGAACTACACTCACCAGTTCCCCACCAGGTAAATTCATAGATGACAGCAACAAGACTGAATCTAGCCTGGAATTGGTTTCCACTTTCCATCGCTTCTGCTGAACCTGGAAAAGAAAATAAATCATCAGTTGATATGCGCTCAAAAAGTGAACATAAGCTTTTTAGCGGAGCGGGAGGTCCAGGAGGTGACGGCTCTGCGCACTAGTCCCAGCCCCGTCGTGTTGAAGCCCCGCGCTCACTGTGCCTCCGTGCAGGGACACCGAGGGACACCGACGGGCTCTTCGGGACGGAGCCACGCCAGCCGGGCCGGCGGGCCGCCCTCCTTTTCCACGGCGCATCAGGAAACCCGAGCTTTACCTCCGTGATCCTCCCGACCACGATATCGCCGACTTCACCGTTGTACCTGGGAGCGGGACAGAGAGCAGCCGGTCACACGCCTCAGCCTCCCGGGGAAGGGCCCGGCCCGCACCACAGACGGCCTCACGCTCCCTGCACGGAGGAGGCGGCCGCGCTCACCTGGTTTTCAGCGCTTTGACGCACACCAGCTTGTTCACCCTCTCCACGGTGCCGGCCACCGAGGCGATGAGTTTCTCCTCGTCCACGTAAGTGCCGTGGCCCCTGCGGGGAGAGCGGCCGCCTGAGGAGAGACCGAAACCTGCCGGCCCGCGCCGCCGCCACCGCCTGCCCTCCGCCGCTGCCCCCACCTCATGTAGCCCGTGTCTGTGGTGATCGTGTCCCCCGGTGCCACCAGGTGCTTCTCGCCGCCCCGGGACGACGCGCTCGGTCCCACCGCCTTGCGGGCCACCGGCAGCCGCATGGTGATCGCAGCCATCTTGAGTACGGGCGGCGCAGCGCCCACGACGCCGTCCAAGCGCGTCTTCCGCCCGCCATATTGGCTGCTGGCGAGAACGCACCTGAAGCGCGGGCACCGCCATCTTGAGTGAGGGCAGCGGCAACGGGAAGGCGGTGAGGCTACTGGGCGGCCATTTTGGTTCCTGGCAGGAAAGGGGAAATCGTGGGCTTCACCGCTTTGGGGTCCCAAGGGAGAGAGGGGCCATGTTTAGTGCGGGCAAGGCGCCTCAGCCCAGCCGGGCGGGCCGCGGGGCTGAGTGGGGGGAGGCAGCCCCAGCCGGGCCAGCTCCCTGGGGCTCGCAGGGCCCCCGCACCCCCGCTTTGGGGGGGCCACCCCAGCTGAACGGCAGCGCTGCAGGCGAAGGGTGCATTCGCCCTGGTGGGAAGCAACACCTCCCATTTCTGGGGGTGCCCACGCACTTCTGTGCACACGCACATGCGTTGTTCCCTCCACGTTCTGAAGTCATCCCCTAACCCTCCTCCCAGGAGAAAGGTGGGCTCCTGCAGCTGCACCCACAGTCCCGCCAGTGCAGTGCGGGGAGGCGGAAAGGCAGGACGGGGGCCGCAGGCCGGCCAGCCTGTCCCCCGCATCGGGGTCCAGCCCCGATGGCTGCGGCAAGGCGCGTGCCGGCACGGCAAACACCTCCCAGGGATGAGGAACTCACCCCTGCCAAAGCTGTTCCAACAACAAATAACGTGGTTGTGTGGAAGCTTTATTCATTTAATTCAAACAACAGGCTCTCAGAGCTGCTGAGAAAAGACCAAGGAAAAAGGCCAGCGATGACCTTCAGCGAATGCTGTGCTTCCTCGGGACCGAAATCAAATGTTATTCTTTCTAGCAAGACTTGCACCTGTAGCCCAGCACAGCTGAAATATGACCATTATTTTATGGAAGATATCAAAGGACATCAACAGCTGCTGCTTCAAATGGAGACTGTACGCGTGCAGACAGGGAGGTACCAGACCAAATCATACCACCCGCTCCTGCACGTGCCCCTTCTCTTTCAGACCTGTTTTTTCCCAAAACCGATCTTTCCTCTTCCCAGCTGCACTATTTGGTCCAAAAGACAATGCTACATCTCCTTATTCACCTTGTCCTAGCCTTAGCATTCACTTGTCCCAACTGCTACATCCAGCACGTAGCAAAATAAATCTCTCCATGTGATCCATCTTCTAAATGATAAATGTTCCAAGTAATTTTTATTTAGAATACAAGAGAGAGGTACAAATGTATTTACACTGTGTACATATACAATCAAATAATATATAATATCAAAGTTTTGTAAATAATGTTTACATAAATATTTACAAAGTTAAAGTGACAGGTTGGTTTTTTTTCTTCTGGAAGTAAAACACAGTTTGTGAGAACTTTTTACACCTTAGACTTATAATTAATATTAGAATACCTTCTTTTAAGCTTTATGATACACAGCCCTCCTCTCATGTGTGGCAGGACTCCAGAGGGCGCTTAGAGTTGTCCTTGGGGACAGAGCTGGCCCAGGGACTGGTTTTCTCTGTCCCCAGAGGGCGATAGAAATAACAGCCAAAATGTTCCTTCACGGCTGCAGGGAGCGATGGGGAGCGATGGGGAGCGATGGGGAGCGATGGGGAGCGATGGGGAGCGATGGGGAGCGATGGGGAGCGATGGGGAGCGATGCTTCTGGGGCTGGAGCAGCCACAGCCCGGAAAAGCACAGGTTTCCCCACAAAACCTGCCTGTGGATGGACATTTCTAGCTGGCACGTCATGCTGGGGGTGAACCTGTGGCACATGGCCTGTCCCCTCTGCCCGTGGCATTGCTCAGAGGTGTCGGGCAAACCCCAACACACAGCTCAGGCTGGAGGAGGGCAGGCAAGGGAATTTGGGGGAGAAAACATGACTGTGTGCTAAATCAGGGCTCCCAAGGAGGGAAGTGTGCCCCTTGGAAAGGGCCACCAAGGCCAAAGCTGCCCCTGGGATAAACGGGGATGAATGGGGTGGCCGCTGTGCCAGCCAGGCTTTCAACAGGGCGCGTGTCTGCTGGGCACTCGCTGGAGCAGAGGAGGAAGGATAAGAGCTTTTTTTTTTTTTTTTTTTTTTCATCAAATTATCTGTAAAACCCAGGTGTGACTCATCCAGGCCCAGTTTTTGGGCTTTTTTCCCCAGTGTACCAGCAAACCCAGGCAGGACATCCTGCTGCGTCCCTTTGCCCCTCTCCCCCTGCCCACCCCAGGGACCAGCACCCCACCCCGCATCTCCCTGGGGAGGATCCTACACGGTGCAGCTGCGCCAGCGCTTTGCAGAGCTGGGGGGGGGGGTGTGTGTGTGTCCCCTCACTCACCGAACAGCCTGCCAAACCCCATGCAAACGGTGATGCTCCAAAAATAAACCAACACCCCCCTTCAACACACAAAGCAGCCCTGCCTCTGCCCCCCAGCTCTGCCAAGGGCCAACCCCCCCCCCCCCCCAGTTCATTGCATGTTTCAGCGCCAGTCTTTGCTGTCCGAAAACCCGCTGCCGCACCGGGGCTTCACAGCACCATGGTGGGGATGTGATGGGCCAGGGAGGCGGGATGGGGCACAGGCAGGGCCGGCGAGTGAGCCTGCAGGGAGGCGTTGGGGGGCCGATGGCGAGCGCTTTTCTGGTGTGCCCGCAGCCCGGCGAGCTGGGAGTAGGCACTTTGGCAAACCTGGCACTTGTAGGGACGCTCGCCGGTGTGCAAGCGGACATGGTTGCGGAGGGTGGAGGACTGGCTGAAGCGGCGGTTGCAGAAGCGGCAGACGAAGGGCTTGTCCAGGGTGTGGATGCGCATGTGGGAGCGCAGGTTGCTGCGGGAGTTGAAGCCGCGGTGGCAGATGACGCAGCGCATGCGCCCTGTCGTGCTGGCCCCCGTCTCCACCGCGTGGAAGTCCTCTGGGGACGACAGGGACGGTCAGGCTCTGCCCTCCAGCACGGCAGCTGACCCCAGCCCCCAAGGGCACTAAATAACCACCCCGTGCCCCTCACTGGCTCCGCTGCCCACCGAGGATGCCCATGAGAAGACATCTACACCATCCCAGGCAGAGCGGGGTCACAGGCTGGCACTTAGGGCTTTGGGATAGGGCCAGAGCTGGGAACGGGCTCCCCCAAATTTAGGTGGAGGGGAACCCTCAAGCTAACCTGTCTGCCCTACAGACAGGCACAAAAAGGGCTTTTCCCCTCCCTGGGCTGCAAGCAGAGCTGGAATGGGCGAGCGCAGGAACCATTTGCATGGGCTGATGCTCCCTCCAGCAGCAGCACCCTGTCCCTGTGCTGGTCCCAGCTTCTCCCCCTGCTCCACGGGGCTCCAGCCTGGCTCTCTCGGAGCAGCGCTGGGGAGCACAGATGGGGTCTGGCTCTGAACCCTCAAAAGTGCCCGAGAGCTCTGCTGCCTGCCCATGGAGGACATCTCGAGGAACCACCAAGACAAGCAGAGAGCAAAATCCTGGGGAGAGAAAAGCCTCCTGCGATGGCGATTTGGGGAAAGATCTGTTAAATGCAGAGCAGGGACATAGGCAGCTGCATCCACTCGTCACTGCGCAGTGCATTGGGGCTGCCTTCCTCCACTCGCCATCTGCCCTGCTCCTCCCCGCCTGGCTGGGTCAGGCAGCGACTGCTGGCCACCACACCAGCAATAGCCGTGGGCAAACTGGCCTGGAGGCAACCCCCCAAATTACTGAGGGCCTGCTCAAGCCGTGTGGATGTGTCTCACAGTCCCTGTGTTTGTCCCCAGAGAGTTGGGGGATCTGACATATCCCATGGGATGTCCCTGCCCCAATGCCCACCCTGTGGCCTCAGAGCTGGGGACAGGGTGAAGGGAGAACGGGCAGGGATGCTGCACCACAGCTCTTTCCAATGTTACTTACCATGTTTGTTCTTCTTCTGCTCCTCTTCCAGCCCCGGCACACCCGGGATGCCCAGGAAGGTGTTATGGGAGTTCCCGTACCAGACCAGGAGCTCTTGGTCTGGAGGAATCATCTGAAAAGAGAAATATAGACCAGGGTGTCGGGAGGGGATGGTGAAGAGCTCCCCGTGCATCCTCGGCCAGTTGCTTCAGACCTACGCTGGCCATACCTCATGTCCTGCAAGACCCTGCTGCCATCTGGGACCTGCCAGCGGTGCCCAGCACCCCCCCAGGCAGGCACAGCACAGCCCTGGCTGCAGCGCCGGGGGCGATGGCACGGCTCAGCACCACCCACCACCTGCACAAACCTGCACCGGGGTCTCCCCCAGGCTGGGCCACAAACAGTGTGACAGGCAAAAACGCAGCTACACAGCACACAGAGCTGGGGTCTCTGGAGCGAAGGACCCAGAGGTCCCTGCAGCTCGGGAAGACGAGAACACGGCAGCACACAGAGAAATGAGCCATGAACCGCAGCAAGGCATGAGTGACAGAGACCGAAGCAGGGAGCCATGACACGGAGCCCCGGCTCCGCACTTCTGCGGAACGTTTCAGCCCTGGACGGAGCAGTCAGCACCCTCCTGCTGTAGGGCACAGGCAGAATCTCCCACCCGACCCTGCTGGGGCTTATTTTAGCAGGTGGAAATGCAGATGTGCCAGTGATGGGCTTGTCAGCTCGGGGATCAGAGGAGAGCTCGGGGTCTGCTATCAGACAGTGTGGCTCGGGTGCGAGGCACTGCCTACATCCCACACCAAAGCCACGGTGCATACGACGGCCCAAGGAGATCTACAGCACCAGGGGAGGGCTTCTGCACCACACACACTCCTGGTTCCCTGAAATGATGGCACTTCTCCTTCCCCCGCTGTGGTTCTGCACTGCCGGGGTGGCCGGAACGAGCAGCCAGGAAACGCCGTTCAAGCCTCCCGACGTGCAGCAGCCGTGGCTGGGAAGACAGATGCTCTCACACCAGAGCAGCTGCTTCAGGCAACACTAATAACAACATCACCGCATAAAAACCCACACATATTTTTCCTTTGCAGTTCCCTAGTGTTAAAAACCTAATTTAGAAATGGGAAAGTCCCCTGTTTCAGAGGACAGCTTTCCATACACAGAGTAATCCAAGAAAAGCATCATCCACCTGAAACACAGATGATTAGTTAGATCACCCGAGTGCTGAAAACATACCTAATTTTGAACACCCAAAAGCAGTGGGAATTTGACTTTGTATGTTTAAGTGTCTGTCTGCATAAAGACCTCACTGGGGCTGCAGAGTAGGAATTTGGGAAGCAGGGGAGGCCAATAGTATTTCGCACCACAAATTGGTGTGGTTTCTGGCTGTCATTTTCTCTTAGCAGAAAATGAGTTCTTTTTAATACAAGCAAATAGAATAAAATATCGCCAAAAGGATAAAACACATTGCATAGATGCATGCGTGGTTATATTCTGCTGGAGCTGGTGCACGTATGCCAGAGCGGGTGAGCACCCATGTGCATACACTCCAAAACAATTTAAAATGCCCCCCAGGAATCTTGTGGCCTTCGCATCAAATGCCAAAACTTGCTGCTCTCCCTTTATTTTCCAGCAGTGGCAACTTGAAATTGCTGATGAAGAGGATGGGAAAAACAAACTAGCAAGTAAGGGCAGGAACGGGCAAAACACGTGAAAATATTAAAGGCAAATAATGAAAAAGGCACCCAATAAATCTGATTTTGTGGTAGGTAGGTGAGAAAGGAATCCTGAGAAAGGCATCCTAAGAGATATTGTGCTGGAGTCGTGGTGCAGCGGAGGTGGGTGCACGGCGACAGGAGCCAGGGAGCTCGGGGTGCCCACTGGGGAGGGGATGGCGCAGGGCAGGAGGCCGGTGCCCGTGCACGGACACACGTGCCGCTGAGAGAGGGCACCGCTAAGATGGGATCAGTGTTTGCATATCCCGCCCGAGACTGAGCTGTTCCAGCTGGTCTCAGGCTGATGCCGCACTCCCGGTCCAGGATTTGTGGTGAGGAAGGCGACAAGGCAGGAGCGGCGGATAACAAGTGGGGAGCTCGCTCGGGTCCGAGATGCTGAGTTTGTGCACCCATGACTCTGCGCTAGGGGATTGACAAGCAGAAAGAAACCACAAAAGGAAAATCCTCTCTTGCTTTTCCTTTTCTCGTTGGGCGCATAAACCCCAATGAGTTTGAGTAAGCGCTTGGTTTTGGACTCTGCATGTGTGTGTGCATGCACACGTGTCTGCAGGCACGCTGCACAAGTGGAAATAGGGAGCCCCACGAAAGATGCAGATCTTCCACCCGTCGTGCCCAGTTGTGACCCAGCTCCTCGCACACTCCGTGCTCCCCTTCCTCGCACTCTCACATGGAAAGCCCTGGCCCCTTCTGCTCCTCCCGGCACGGAGGGACCTGTGCCTGGGGAGCACGCCGCAGCGTGACAGCAAGCACCCTTCGTCCCTGCTTTCACCTCCCCATCACTCGAGGTTCAGCACACTCAACATTTCAACTTTGATGCTTGTGCTGAGGGAATTAAACTCATCCTGCTCTGGCACTCTCTGCTTCATCCCTGGGAACAAACCTGAAGATTGACTGTATGGGGCCTTTACATGCACCTCCCCAAATATCAGCTCACCTGCCCCATCGTCTGTGCATGCACAAGGTGTGAGAAACACAGCTGTATTCCTAACTACACCACAGCTACCTGGAATTATTTTACTTCTTTGCATAATTTAAGAACACTAGTAAAAAACAATTTCGCTGCTGTCATAACAGGCACAGCTGCCCACAAGAATATCAGGTCTTAAAACCAGATACAGCTGAAGCCTACGGAGGGGTGTCCAGGATGGGGAGAGCGGCACAGAAGCACTTAGGGCTCTGCCGCCTCTCCCCATGCGGTGCTGCGAGAGCCCAGAGGAGGCACGCAGGGCTCTCCTGCAGCAGAGAAAATACCTGTTCTCCTTACCCACTCACTCGCCTTTCCCACCCCACTGCGGCAATCCCAAACCCAGCCCTGATGCCAGCTCAGTGCAGGATTGAGCCACGGTCCTGTGCCGTGGCGCATTTGAGCATCTGCTTCTCTGTAAGCCAGCGCAGGAGCCCAGACAGCTCCGGGGAGCTCCCGCAGAACCGGCGGGTACTCGTGCTCTTTCCCAGCTCCGACCCTCTCCCAGCTGCAAGCAGCTGCGGCAGCCCACGCTCCTGAGCGTGCGACGCTCTGGTGCTGATGTTGGAGAGGGACAGTCCCAGAGTGCTGGTCTGGGGAGGAATGGGAGATGTTCCCTCTCGCGACTCTAAGCTGAAGCGGCTGCACAGGGACGCCGTGGTGGGCTACCACCTTCCTCCACCTGCAACAGCATCGGGTCGTGGGGACACTGCGCACAAGCGGGGCTGGTCCCCGCCGTCACACCACTGGCGCTGCGCAACTTGTACTCACAGAGCATCAACGCTGCCGGGGAGCTGGACACCAACCTCCACCCCAGCACCTTCCAGAGGGAGATGTGAGATGGGGGGACCTCCAGCTTTCACCCCGCAGCACAGCGGGCTGTGCCCTGGGACATCCCTGGGGCCCAGCGCCTGTCCCCGCTTCCCCACCAGGCCGCCAGCGCTTTGTACAGGAGCGCATGGATGAGCCGGGCAGGATGAGTCCCTTCCCCACGGCCCTGCTGCAGACAGCCCGAGGCACGGCTGCGCCAGTGCCGCACCCTGCCCGCTCTGCAGCTCCCTGCCCGGCTCCGCCAGCCCCAATCCTGTTCTCACGCTCCATTTACAGCCAGAGCCGCTGTGAGCCCCTGGACAAAAGCTGTGCGGAGTCAGGCACAGCTTGTACTCGGCACCTGGGTTTCACAGAAACCCCCAAACTTCCCCTGCTACAGAGAAGCAGGTTCTGCACAAAACCCCATTTTCCAAGCAAGCATCAAAACCCCTCTCCTGCCCAAAGCCCTGATTGGGCCAGGATTGCAGCTATTTTCATGCTTTACACCCCAAAACAAGCTTGGGCAGCATTTGCTCTGCCTTTGACCAGCACACGTCACCCCACGAGCCCACCGAAAGGGGACAGAGAGGAGAAAGGCCACTGGCTGCTCCCTGGGGTCTCCCTGAACCCCTTGCACTGGCCTTTCCCAGGGGATCTGGGTGCCAGGGATGGCAAAGCCACCCTGTGCTCCCACAGACACCCCGGCAATGGCCCAAAGGACAAGGGAGGCTCTGTGGGGTGGGGGGTCCCAGCATCCCGCTCCCTCCTGCAGCTGTCCGGCTGCCTCCCGGCCCCACTTACCTCAATGGCCTTGTAGAAGATGCTGTTCCCGATCTGGACCACCTCCAGGTTCTGCTCCTGCTCATTCCGGGCACATTTGATGTAGGTCATCCAGCTGCGGTGGTCCTCCTGGCTGGCATCGATGAAGTACCTCACCGTGCCATCTTCGTTGAAGACCTGGGAAGGGGGAGAGGGAGCGGTTGGTAGCAGTGCTGCCCACAACGGACCAAGCCCCTCCACCTCCTGCCGCTGGGATGAAGTCCCTGGCCGGACACAAGCTCAAAGGCAGCACGGCCTCGGGGCTGAGACCCTGCCGGCAGCTGCTGCCTGCCGATGGGAGATGCCCGAACCCTTCCTGCTCGTGGTGCTGGACTGCGCATCCGCAGCAGGGCTGAGGAAGGGTGCCCTGCTCTCGCTGGGCGGCACGGCTGGCCCCGCCGGCCCACGCTCACCCAAATAACCCAGCTCCCTGCCTCAATGCCCGTTCTTGGCAGAGCCCACCAGCAGCTCGGCCCCAAAGGGGCTACTCGGCATCCTGTGGGTGCCCGCAGGAGCATCCCTGGGTGGAGGAGGAAGGTGCCTGCCAGACCTGGCCCTCAGGGGAAGATGCTTTGCAGGGTGGCAGGACAGGTGAGGCAAAATTCTATTAGGCATAAAATTATAATAATAATAAATAATAATTAAAAAGTACAAGTGTGACAGTGAAACAAAAAAAAAAAAAAAAAGAGGAAAACCCCCTGTACTAGCTGGGCACTAATGCGCGATGTTCTGGCAGCTCAGATGCCCCTAAACCCCACAGCTTCACTCGTGGTAACTGCACCGGGGCTGGGACAAAGCAGGGACCGGGCAGAGCTGGTTTCTCCTGCCATGCGTGGTGCAGGCAGCTGCCAGCCAGGTGTTTCACCGCAACGGTGAAGGGCAGGGCATGATCCTGCTGCATGGGACACAAGCAACGGTGTTTCGGGGCTTCATGAGCTGGCTGCACCCTGAGGGCTGAAGAAGCCTTGCCCTTCTCCTGCCCTGGAGGAAGCCAGATCTTTGCGTGAACGGGGAAACTGAGGCACGGGGAGGGTGCCTGGTGGCACACAAGCACAGGACAAAGCTCCCGGGCCCCAGCATCTCGTTCCCGCTTCTCCCCAGGCCAGCCGGGGCTGGGGGTACAGGGCGTGCGTGTCATTACCTCCCACATGAGGTTGTTGTTCTTGCACAGGTCCACGTGCTCCGGCGAGATGACCCTGCCCGTGAACGGTCCCATCTCGGTGCCAGCCTTGATCCAGGTCTTGGAGAAGATGCCGAGCCCTTCCCCGGGGATGGAGCTCTGGGCGATGATCACTTCCGACGGCAGCACCAGGCTGGACAGCTTCTGCACCTCTGCGGGCGGCGGGAGAGGGCTCGGAAAAGGGACCCGCCGCCTTCCACCCCCCTCCCGCCCCACCGCCGCCCGGGCTGGCTGCGGGGAAGGGCCGGGGGCGCGCCGGAGTGCCCGGGGAGGGGGACAGCGGGGACCCCTCCCCGAGCCAGCCCAAATCCCGGGGCTGAGCCTTGTAAACGCCCAACCGGGCTCCTACAAAGCGGTACAAGGTCCCCCCCCGGGGCATTGAGGAGGTACCTGGGAAAAGCAGCCCGGGCTGGGCGAGGGAGCGGGGCTGAGAAAGGGGGTTAAATGGTGTCTATTTCGGCCCATCCAGCAATTTGTCATGCTGTTAAAGTGATCTGCATTCATTAAACTCAACTAGAAAGAAATTGCTAATTCTAAATTCATTAGTCCTTTAGGAATGCTGTAGCGGTACATTGTGCCTGAATGGTGCAAGGGCTTGTTTAAAAGGGCCCAGGAATTCCTCTTACAAAATGGGGAGATGAGATGGTTGACATATCGTGAATGGAAATGGAATTAGCCTTCATGGTAAATTAAGAGAGGAACAGAAATCCGAGAGGGGGAAAAGGGAGCCGGGACGCCCCGGCAATGCCGGGGCGAGAGAAAAGATATTGTCCCGGGCGGCTGAATGCGGGGCGGCCCCGGCCCCCTCCCCAGCCCGCGGTTTAAGTGGGAACTTTCTCAGGTCAAGCCTAAGTTAACCAAATGAATTTAAAGCCCTTCTTCCCCAGTCAACTGCTATTACACGCCTGGGGAGAGCGGAGCGCCGGGAGCCGCATCCCGCCGCCGGGCACCGGGGGCCCGTCCCAGGGACCATGGGGGGGTCCGGGGGGGGTCCGGTGCCGCCACTCACCTCCGGAGAAGGACTGAGCCAGGACCTCGGCCGTGAAGGCGGTCTTGGGGCTGCTCTTCTCCTCGAAGAGCTGCTCGCCCAGGACGTTTCTCCAGCGGCCGTAGAGGAAGCTGTGCAGGATGTCGGAGGTGATCACCTCGGCCAGCGAGAGCCCCTGAGGCTTCAGCCCGGGCTTGAGCACCAGGGCTTCGGCGGGCAGCACCGAGCCCATCATGGGGGCGAGGCGGCGGGCGGGCCGGGCTCGGCGGGGCGCGGGCGGCGGACCGGGCTCCGTGCCGCTCGGCGGCTCCCGCCCGGCTATATATGAGCTTCATTGACCCTCCTAATTGGTTATTAATGACCTCCCTGACGTTGGCAGAGAGACTGGGGCTGCCGGAGCGAGGCGAGCCGTCGGAGCCCCCCCCCCTTCCCTCCCCTCCCCGGGGGTGGGGTGGCTGGAGGGAGGGACACGGCGAGCGCGCACACACACATATACATACATACATACATACATACACACACACACACGTAAATACACACACAAATACACACGCACCGGCTCAGCCCCCCCCGGCAAAGGCAAACCTGAGCATTTGCCCCCGGCCGGCAGCCGGGCACGGCGAAAGAGCAACAAACCGGCAGAAACGGCCCCGCCGGTGCCCCACGGACGGGGCGCACCCTCGGGCACGGCCCCGCTCCCCGCACAGCCCCCGCGCTCGTTTTGGGGGTGAAACGCGGCGTTTCGGGGCCGTTGAGCTCTACAACGAAATCGGCGGCCCCGACGCCGGCGGCCCCGGCTGCTCGGCGGCGTTTGACCCCCGCGGCCCCGGGTGAACGAGCCGCCGCGGCTCCCCGCTCCTCCTCCTCCCCCCGCATCCCCGGCCCGGCAGGTCGGTACCAGCGGCCCCGAGAAGAGCCGGCGCTGTCCCCCCAAACCGCGGGGAGGGTCCCCAAGCACAGAGCGGGGAAATACGCGCCCTCGGGGCTGATTCCCGCTTGCACCCAGGGCCAGGCTCGCCCGGCTGCAGCCTCCAGCCCGGCAGGTCCCCAAACCCGCGATCCCCGTTGCATTTCCCAGGGGAAGGTGGAAAGGGCTGGGAATTGTGCCCGCGGGCGAAAGGGGCCGGAGTGGATCTCCCACGCACCACACCCCCCCGCAATGGCAACCGTGTCCTACCGCGTCCCCCCAGGGCCGGACCGCACCTCGGGGGGCGGGGGGCTGCAGCATCCCCATCTCCACACCTAAACACACTCCTCGGCTAGCCACGGTGCCCACGCCATCCCCGTCCCGCGGAGCCCCCGGAGCCACCCCTGTCCCCCAGGAAGGTGGCACCAGAACGGTCCCCACAAATTCAGTGCTCCCCTCCCTCAGGGTCCGCAGCTTTGCCGGCTCAGCAAAGGGTTAACCTTTCCTGGATTTAAACCCAATCCTGCTGCGTCGGAGCTTAGAGCCCTCTCCTTCGCCTTGTTCTTTTGATTTTCATGGGGACGAGGGGCTGTAAAGGGCTGGACTGGGGAGGGGAGGGAAGGATGGGCCCCCGAATTCCTCAGGCCCTCAAAGGCCGGCTCCTGCGCTCCGAACCCCCGGGCAGCCCCGCTGGATCCAAACCGTGCCCGGAGAAGGAGGTGGGCACAGGCAAACAGCCCCTCACCCCAGCCCACGGGTGGGTATTTTATAGGGTGAGGCTGTCGGGAGGTTTTTCCCCTTGGCAGGGCTGCCTGGCGAAAACGATGTTACAACCCAGGTGCAATTATTTCTATTAACCCAATCAAGAAGCAGCCCAAATGTCAGGAATCCACCCAAACCTGCGGTTACTGAGGGGGTTTGCCCGGAGAGAGGCAGCGCTGCCCTGGAAAGGGGAGGTTAATAACCTGCTAGGGTTTGGGTTGGGTCTTAATGTATGTAAAATTAAGTTTATTTTGGTTTTCTGGACTTTGGCTATAGGAGCCGTCAGCCGACGTGGCGTGTGACTATTCCAGGTTTGCTAAATATAACGCATCAGGTGGAAAGCTTGCACAGCACAGGTCTTCCTCCGGCCGCCGAGGCAAGCGATCCCCTCGGATTGCCTTTTTTTTTTTTTTTTTCCCAGGGAAACACATCAACCCTCAAGTTATCCCAGGACAAACAAAAAAAACCCCAACCAACCAACCAACCAAAAAATAGATGCTCTTAAAAACCCTGCGGCTCCCGTGCGGGCTGCGCTGCAGCCCCGGTCCCGGCTGCGGGGGGCTCGGAGGGGGGTGGGGGGGGGGAAAAAAAAAATCCTTCAATTTTCTGCGTGGTTTTAAATATCCCCAGCTGTTTCCCAAAGCTCCTTCCCGGTCCTAGGAAGGTGCTTTGGTGTGTGCCCCCCCCCCCCCCCCCCCCCGCCACGTCGTTTCTCTCTTTTTTTTTTTTTTTTTTTTTTAATATCGCAGCTATCCCTCCTTTTTAACATTTAAGAGGAAACAAGTTTAATATTCATGGCTGTTAATAGAGAAGGGCCATTATCGCCGCCCCATTGTTCTGAGCCCCGCACAATGCTGCTTGTATTTTCATGTGTATATTCCCAAAGTTCCTTCTGAGCGTTTAGTGAGCACTTTAATATTCATGGGTGTTAATAGAGAAGCCCTCAGTATATTGGCATATTGTTGGGAGGTGTACATATTGGTCTGACTTTGAATAGCCACAGTCCTCTTTTCTTTTGCTCTGTTTTGCAGGGTTGATGGGCCAGGAGTAAATGGGCATTTTTCCCCCCCGTCTCCCCCTTACAGAGAGAACATCTTTATTCCAGTCCCAGACTTTCTGGTTTCCCATTCAGGACCCTCAGAAATAATGTCAGGCAGAAGAAAAGTGGAGCAAATCAATCTTTCATGGTCTTTTTGAGACCAATTTGACATCCATGGACTCTTCTTTTCTTTCACAGCCTACAAGGGGATGGTCAGGATCTGGACAAGGTTGGGGTCTGATGAGGGGAGACATGGGATCATAATGCAGCAAAGAGAGAAAAGAAAAGCAAAACAAGAAAAGATTGCAGGGATGGGGTGATGGAGGAAAAATGAGGGTGAATGACAGTGCAAGAAAGGAGATTAGAGCCCAGCAGCTGCTTTTTGGGGGGCGGGGGGGAGGGGGGAGCTCTCTCCCCTCTTCCAGCCCTTCGCATGAATAGGATTTGAACAGAGCGGAGATTGATTTATAGTTATTGCAGTTGAACATTTATTGCTCTTAAAGAGTGGCGGGGAGAAAAGAGAGAAAAGGGGTTTGAAAAGCTCCTTTCTGTATTAAAGAGGTATCAAATGAAGACTGCTGAGATAATATACAGTGGCCAATGGGAATTTGATTTGCTTTAAAATTTAACTCTTGTGGGGCCGCCGCTGACGGACGCGCCGGGGATGGAGCCGGCCCGGGCGCTGCCTCCGCGGGCGCGCAGGGGCGCGGAGCCGCCGCTGCCCCGGGCCGGTGGCAGCTGATATTCGCTTCTCTAACCCTGCAAACCGCCCGGCTTTAACCGCAAAAATCTCCGGGCGGCTCCTGTGCACGGCGGGGGAACGGCTGCAGCCGCGAAATTATTATTTCTTCGTTATTACGATTTTTTAATTTTTTTTTTTTTTTTTTTTCTCTTAGCGGGGTGAAGGCAGACGGGATGCGGAGCTACGAAACAACCGGCGCAAGGAAGAGCCCTTTTGGGAGCTGAGTTTTCCTGACCTAAAACCGGAGGGGTTTCCTCCCCGGCAGCAGAAACGCGATCGCAGCCGAGTCCCTCCGGGCGCAGAAAGGAGCCCATTGTTCAATGGGAAGAAATACATTTTTAGCGGTGATTGAAAGCTCCCCTCTCGTTTGAACTCTAGAAGAAAGTCCCTGGCAGGGAAGAGCATCCCCCCTCCCTCTGCCCCGACATCTGTTTGGAGCAATCCAGGCTCTAGGGCAGAGCCGGGCTCTGCCCCCTCCCAAAGTCATTAAAAAGATATTAGTTGAGCTGAGAAAAGTCCAGCGCAGCTCCCGACCCGGGGTGGCGGTGGCGGTGTGTGTCATTAAAGACGAGTTTGGATTTGCCAGGGCTACTCCTAGGAGAAGGGACACACGGGGGGTCCGAGCGGAAAAGCTCCGCGGCCCCGGCCGCCCCGCTGGGCCCTGCCGGCTGCCCGGGGCCCTGGTGCCCGGCCCGGCGCGGCGCGGATCGGCCCGTCCCCTCAGCCGCCCCCTGCGCCCCGCCGAGCGGCCCGGGGGAAGGGGGAACGGCGGCCAGAGCCGGGCTGGGAGCCGAGGCGGTCAGGTGCTTCGGCCGCATCCCCTGCACTGCCACCGGCTGCAAATGCCCCGGGAGCTGGAGGGAAAGGGGGGGGGGGGGCAGGAGGGATCGTTGCACCCCTGCGGGGGCCGGGGGAGCCGGGGCAGGAGGGATCATTGCACCCCTGCGGCTGCCGCAGGAGCCAGGCGCCTCCGAAGTTGCTAAATGTGTCATTTATTAAAGCATTCAGGGGGCTTTTCTTTGGCGTTTGCTTGCAAACTCACAAAGGCCGAGCTGCTGTTTGGGGGTCTTTTCTGATGGAAAAAGGGCTCGGAGACCCCCGGCACAAAAGAAATCCTGGCAGTGCTTTCAATGGCCAGGACTCAATGAGGGGGACCCTGTGCGCAGCGGGCGGGGGCGAGGGGCCGCCCGATGCTGCCTGAAAGGCAGGCCTGAATGTAATGGGGAGATCTGCATTTATTTGTTGGGATCACATTTAATTAGCTTAGTACAACCCTTGAAAGACAAAGGGACCTCAATCTGGATCCAATCTGAAGCTCGTTTGGAGAGCGAGGGCTCCTGGAAAAGTCAAAAGAGAGAAAGGAGAAAGAAAGGGGAGGCTGGGAGAGAAAGGGGCTGGGGGCCCAGCCAGGTGACTGGCACGCGTGAAACAAGGGGGCCTTTTGGGCACAAGGCAGGGCTCAAAAGGGACGGAGGAAAATAGCCTCTTCCTCAGGTTTTACCTACTTAAACCCCCTGAAGGGGCCGGAGCTGAAAAGCCTCAATAGGGGCTAAGGAGGCTGCAAAGCAAACAGCGGCACTGGAGAGGGGGCTCCGGCCCTGCCGCCGCGGCAGTTGGCGGCACTCGGTTATGGGAATGCGCCCAAATGTTACCTGGCCCCGGGAACGCTCCCATTGCCGCCGCCGGCCGCCCCGGAGCTGGAGGCACAAGGGGACGAGGCGATGCCTGGGGTGAGCCTGGGATGGGGAGTCTGGCGGGCTGGCTGCACCCCGCCTCAGCGTGGGGTCCCTCGCTGGCCCCCGTGTCCCCCCTCATAGTGTGAGACCCCCCCCTCGCACCTCCACCTGCCCCGCCGGGGGCTCACACAGCACCCCTGCCCCATCGCGTAGGGCGTTTCACACAGCTGGCCTGGGGCACTGAGGGTGCCCGTGAGTGCACCCCTTGCTCCGGGGCAGCCCCCAGCATCCCCCCTCCCCGTGCCAACACAGGGCACACACGGGTGGGTGGTGCAAAGGGTGCGCTGCCACCTCCCCAGGGGCGAAAGAGGAGAGCGGCTGTCCCCAAGGTGCCACATCCACGGGACGGAGCCGAACGGACCCTCGTCCCTCCCCAAACCACGCGCTGCCTGTCTGTCCCTACTCAGGGTCAGGAGCAGAGGGAAGGATTCGGGGTACCCCTGAGCGGTGCCCGCGGGTGTTCGGTGGCTCCAGGTGTGTGGGTGGGGGGTGTTGGTGCAGTGAAGCCGTGACCCCCCAAACACCACTCCGGCACAGAGCACTGCAGCCCCTCCGAACCAGGCGGGCTGATTGCACTGCTCAGAAAAGGAGCTTTAGGGCATTATTTGCCTCCATTTCACTCTGCGGGTGGCCGCGGAGCCGAGCAGAGATGCTGAGTGCTCTCCCCTCCGCTCTCATTCGCTTTCCTGCCTTTTTTTTTTTTCCCCTTTTCTTTTTTTTAAAATAGTATTTCCAGGATTATTTTGGTGAGGGGGTCACAGCGCACAAAAGCAAACACGGGAGGAGAAAAAAAAAAAAAAAAAAATCACCTTCCCTGGCTGCGTCCGACTGCTTCGCAGGGCTCAGACGGCCTCGAAACGAAATACGATTGTGGCAAACCACGGCAGTAGCTCCTCGGCCGCCTGCACGGTGCTGCGGCTCGGTGAGCGGGGCCAGTGGCACAGGGCAGCTGGATGCCAGCCCTCGCCAAGGCAGCCCCAGCACCGCGGGGCCCTCACTGAGCTGCTGGGAAACGCTGAGTGTAAAATAGCCTCACGATGGTTTTACTGCCCACAACCAAATGTGTTGGCTGGGGGTGAAGGAGGCACTGGGGGGGGTTTCAACCTCCTCGAAGTGGCCGAGTGCTCCCTGGGAGCCCTGGCGAGGCCGCGGCCAGGCTGTGGGGCCGGGAACAGCCCCCGCTGGCTTCTCCTCATCTCGGTGGTCTCTGCACCCCGAGCAGAAGCCAAAGGTGCTCCCAGCCGTTAGAGGCTCCTCCCTGAGCAGGAGAGAACGAGGAGGGATTTGGACAGGAGAAGCAGGAAAATCTCTGCACCTTTTCCTCCGCTCTGGCTGTGACCTGGGGGTGGGACAGCCACATCCCACCCCCATCTCTCCTGCATCCCATCACCGTCTCTCCCGCAGCAGCATCTCCAGCTGCCGGATGGGGACCCACGCTGGCGGCTGTGCCCGGCCACGGCAAAGGGCACAGGTGGGCGCCAGGAGCAGGGCCGCCCCACAGACAGGTGACCCCGGCTGCGGGGCTGAGGAGGCAGGCGGGAGAGATGAGCCCTCCCGTGGCTCCTGCCCTTTCCTGGCCCTATTCTCTCCAAAACAAACAGAGCAGCGGCCCCTGCCTCCCCATGTAATGACTCCGCGGCGGTGAAGTTTAATATTCCCCGGTGAATGGCCCAAACAAGGAGCCCCGCCGTTTGGTGCGGCTCGCCGGGGCACGGCCGCCGGTGAGTGATGGCTCGCACAAAGGGAAGGAACCGTCTAATCCCCCGGGACCGCGGCACCTGCACCCCGGCCCAGCTGGGATTAAAGGGGAGCGAGCTGGCCTCTGCAAAGATCAGAGGCTTCTTTATAGTGGCCTTGAAATAGGATTTCCTCAAGTGATAAGGGGCAGAGTGGGAAGATAATCTGGGGGGGGGCTGTTGGTACCTGCCCCACGTCAAACCCAGGGATGCTCTTTTGGGTCACCTGCCTCAAACCAGGTGCCCCAGACCTGGAGGGAGGTGGCAGGGGGGACCCGGGTACCCTGTTCTCCTCGTCCCAGGGGTGGCTGGTCCCTCCCCGTTATCCCCCTCCATCTCCAGCACCCGCTGAGGTGACGCCGAGACAAGGATGGGGGCTTGGTGCCCACCCGCTCGCTGCCCTCGGCTCCAGGGGCTGCTGGCCCCTCTCGTCAATGGACCAGGGAGCTGTGGCCGTTTCAACTCATCCTCGCGTCACCTAATTCCAGTGTCCCTCCTGTAAGGAGTTTCCTAGTGCCCAGTTTCTGCTGATTTCCAGCATGGAAAGTTGTGGAAAATTCCCTTTGTGTCTTTTCCAGCCCTAACAGGGCAGAGAAATGTCCCCTCTGCAACGGGCATCCTGCACCTCTGCTACTCACAGCAAATCCAGGGAAAAAACCTCCAAACCAGCCAAATGAAGGCTAAACAGCTCCTTACACAGAATAAAACACCCGTGCGCTGCTTGACAGGGTACACCGACACCTTTATCTGCACAGAACAACCTGTCACCATGAGATCCCGATTCCTCGCCCCACGCCACAACCCTAAAGCACCAACGGCCCCAAAAATCCTCCCGAGAGCGAGATGAACCAAGGGGGGTTGCAGGAGGAGCAGCAGCACAGGTGGGACCTCACGAACATCCACATCGTGTCAAAAAGCCTCAAGTTAAATACCACGAGCTCTTCCTCCGACCACGCCATCCGTCACCCACCCAGCTTACTGTAAATATACTGTTGCTCTAATGCAATTAAATATTTAATACTTGGGGAAGAAAAAAAAAAAAGTCCCATGCCTGCTTGTCTCTTTCAATAATCATTTCGGTTTAACTCGCGATGACCATAATGTAGTTCATTCTCAAATCATGCAAAATTTAAGAAAGTATTTTAGACTATCTTAAAGTCTCCCCTCTGCTCCCAAAATAGCCTTTGCCTGTTCAGGCACACCCAATATAGAGCACAGGAGAGCATCGGGGTCATCGTAAACCCAATGAGATGCTTTAGTGACGTGCTTTTTCAGGCTGCTGCTCAGAAATGGTTTGCGGAAGGACCGCAATAAATTTCTACTTAGAACTAAGTCTCTGTGCCCGAAGAGCGGGGTGGGTGCCGCACAGCCCGGGAGGTCCCACGGGACTGAGACGTCCACACCTTCCGTGAGAGATGTGCTGCTGAAGAGAAGTGCGATGGAGCGAAGCCATCGCGTGCCTCCGCCAAGGGCTCAGGAAAGGGACCGTGCTTGAAGGAAGGGACGCGATTTGTAGAAGATAGGGAAGAGCGGGAGGTCACGAGCCAGAGAGGGTTTGGGGCTGGGGACGTCCCGCCGGGGCACTCACCTGGGATGGCCCTTAACTCCGGTTCCTCCATCCCCACACGCCGCGGTCCACAGGCAGAGCATTCCCCAAACTGAAGGTCTCCTTGTGGGAGCTCCCCGTTGACCCCGGGATTAACACCCAGGCACGGCCCCGCGGCGGGTGCTGGTGGTCCCCAACGAGGAGGAAAAGGCTGGGCCATCCCCGCCGCTGTTCACGGACCCCCAAGCCCCGAACATGGCCCATGTGCTGGTTCCTACGCGGTGCCTTGGGGACCTGCCCTGCTCCTTGCCATGTTCAGTTTCTGCCCAAGGGACAGACAAACCCTCCCCGCCACAAAACCTAATGCAGCCAGCGCTTAATCCACTTTATTTGGGGATTAAACTTGCCTAGAGCTGAGCAGGAGACTCGGTTCCTCCCTTAGAGACCACGACTTGGCTTGAGGCACCGCAGCAGCTTCTGGGCTGCAGAACACACCTGAGCCAGGAGACAGGAGGAGCTGCCTACAGACCCCAGAATGAAACTCGAGGTGCCCTGGGGTGGGATCGACCATCACACCGATCCCCAGGACCCCCTGGCCAGAGACCAGGATGGCAGCAGGGCTGGAGTGGGGTTCGGAGGAACCCAGAGGTCACCAGCCCCCGGTGAGGTGCCAAGGCGTCTCTTCGCCTCCTGCCCTGCCCCTCTCCAGCCCATCGTGGACCCACAGCAGAAAGAAGTTTAATGGCTGCGGCCCCTCCGCCCCGGGCAGGCAGCAATAATGGAAAACAAATTGCTGAACTTGGGAACGTTTCAAGCACTTTAGCCTTCCAGGACACCAGACTGCTGATGAAAACCCAGCTTTGCAGGCACCATCTTAATGACAGGCCAAATTTCAAAGGCTTGCAAACTATTTCTTTTGCTGCCCCACCCCCTCAATAAAAGGTTGCATCAGAAAGAGATATTTCCATAATTTATAGTATGGGTATTTCACTGGGGAGACTCACTAATCTGTACTTACAGATACATTTAAGAAAATGCATCCTCCCACAATCCTGTGCCATTTACGACTATTGGCACAATCTGTAATACTCAGTCTTCAATTAAGGGACACCTTAGGGTTCATTATCACACAATTGCTCCCTGTGAACCATGCCAAATGCTGTTTTGGCACAGAGCTTGGAAGATGAATTAGAAGGAAGTCTTCTCGGTAATGCCCGCTCCCAATTCCCATCAGCAGCCTTTATGCCCTGCTCTAGCCATTTTTTCCCCTCTCTCCCCTCTTTCCAAGTGGCTTTTACTATCCCATCTTTCAATGTCTCTCTTGATTCTCTGGAGGTATATTTAGAGATGCTACATCTCCTTTTCTTCCGGCTCTCAACATGCCTCCCGCTCCCGGCTTTGCAGATGGGATCTTTTCCTCTCTCCCTCCCCCCCCCCAACTGCCCTACAGCTGGCTGCGGAGCAGTGGATGGAGCTATTTTAGGTTGGAGGAGCACAAAAGTCACATTTTACAAGAAAGGAATCTCTGAAGGGGCTAGAGTTAACACCAAACTCGGCCTGGATACAAGAAGTTCCGGCTCCTTAACATATCTAATAAAGAGAACAGCCAGGAGCCGCGTCCCTCCGCACCCCTCGCCCGCCCTGGGCCAGCGCTGCTCCAGCCACCCAGTTCGCAGGGAGGGTGCAGGGTGGAGGGGGAATCCTGGACGGATTCAGCCGCAAAGACAAAGTTGTGGAAGAGCAACAAGTTCAGAGTATTAAAACCAGGGGCTGCCGCCTCCTCGGCAAGTAATAAAACGTTTATATGGCTGTAAGTCCATGCCGCTCTGGCTTATAGAAAACTTCCCTTTATTAAAACAGATCCTTCTGGCCCAAACAGCTACAATTACAGCACCTGACTGTGGAAATCCTCAGTGTCACGGTGCCAAGAGACACTTTGACACGACATTAATAGAGTTTCACTGGAATTAAGGCTCAAGCTGACTTCGCTGATCCTCCCAAACGACACAGGGCAAGCAGGAAGGCGAGAGGAGCCGGGGGCTGCGGGCTCGCTGCGTGGGGACCTCGGCAAGCAGAGAAGGAGCGGAGTCAAACAGACTGGAAATACTTCATCCACAAGACATCTTGTGGAAATTTTATTATATAGAGTGTAAAATGCAACTGTCAGTCAAATAAAAAGAACACTTTTTTTTTTTAAACACCATGCTCAACATTATCCAATTGCGTTTCTTTATAGTTAGACATTTCAAGCATAAGGAAAAATAAGGAAAGAACCCAAGAACAGTAACTTCAGTACATTTCAAAACAGAATGTCCCGCAGGGCAATTAAAAATGCAAGAAAAAATAGCTTCAATTCCGTTTTTCCTTTAAAAATACACTGTTATCTGTACAAGAAACACTACAGTAAACATTGGAAATCATATTATCCCTTTTATTAAATCAAAATTATTTAGCTCATACTGTGGTTAATACTAGATTCATTTATTTCTCTAGGTAATTTGACAAATATTAGATAAGAAAATATTTAAAAGAAATGAAAAAGCAAAAAACACCTTGGAATTAAAAAATAGTTACTACCTTTTATATGGTTTTATGTTCCACAGTGTTTGTTAAAGGTACTAATAGCAGATTCATTTTAATATTAAAAATAACAGTATTTATATTTCTGAGAGCATAGAGGAAAGTTTTTTTGCTTTTCTTTTTCTTCTTTTTTTTTTTTTTAAACAAGCTTGGAGGTCTTAGATACATAAATGCAACTAGCAATGGAGACATGAAAAAATGTATTGCTAAAAAAATTAACACATTTTTATATTACCCCTTTAGACTCTAGAAATTATACAAACCCTACAAAATGCCCCCCCACCCATAACTTGCCTGACAGCAAAACAGTAATTGTCTCAATACAGAATTCACATAATTAATTACAATACATATCATAGTTCAGTTTTTTAAAAAAGGCAATAAAATCAAAGACAGCCAAGGTACAAGAAATTAGAAGTAAAACATTTAATGAATTTACATATTTAAGAATATTTAAATACTGTTTAAAATTTTTTTTTCTTTTTAGGATTTGTTACATACCACCTAAGACTTCCAAGCCACTCTTTCTGTTGCAACAGAAAAGATCGAAAATTAAAAGGAAAAAAAAAACCACACACAAAAACCCACATGTTGAAATGTCACAGCTCTGGGGTGCGTTTTGGTGCCTGCGAATTCTCTGGCTTCTCTCCAAAAAGAATCCTGGAGGTTTGTTTTTGTTTTTTGTTTCTTTTTTTTTTTACAAATTTGGAAACAAAATTACCAGCACGTCCATAAGTTTAGTACATTACTAATTGTTCCTGATTCTTAGAAAAGTTCAGTATAGATTATCCTACAACTAGTGTTTCACAAACAAACAGAAAAGTCTTCATCAAAATGTTGCAAATCTAGAAACCTCTGTTACAAAAAGGTTTTCTTCCACAATGATTCCAAGGAAAAAAAAAAAAAAAAATTGCCACGAGGACCTTGTTCTACTGCTCCTAGAGAGGGGAAAAAAGGAAAAGTTACTCAGCGGCAACAAATTCTTAATGCTGTCGAGCCCTCCTCCCCCGACACAGACAGGTCTCTCGTTCCCGTTCCAGCCGAGCAGGGTATAGACCTCAACCGATGCTTCAAACCGCTGTCGAAGAGATCTCTGCCCTACCGCCTGCTATCCCTGAGCTCTCCTTCCAGGGGTTTGTGCCTCTTACCGAACAAGATCTCTCTTCTCTAGAGGGCCAGAGAGGAATGATGAGAACTCCCTTTCATCGCTGCTTCTAGGTCACACTTGGCGAGCGCCCGCGGCAAGCGCCGATTCCTGCACCCGGCTCGCCCCACTCGACCTCAGCGGTGCTGGAGAGCAGCGGCGGGGAGGCTGCAGCTGCCTGAGGACGGTGCTGGCTCCCCACACCGCCTGCATCCAGACCAGCTTCTGCTCCGAGGAGCCAGAGTAAAAACACGATTCGCTGGGGAGAAGCGGCGGATCTAAGGTGTACGTGGGCTCTGCACATACTTTTTGCCGAATACCAAGACATTCACTCTGCAAACCCAGCGCCTGGGAAAGCCCCGTGGGTACAATCAGGATAAATCCCACAGAACCCTCCAGCGGTCTGAGTGACAGGTGAGGTGAGATTTTACTTGGCAGCCGGTTAATCCAAATTATTTTTCAACAGTTTTCTGCTCCCTTTCAGGACAGGATGCTCCCTCCCCAGGCACAGCTCCTATCCTAGCACAGAGCTTGCAAGAGAAAAGGCAAAGTCTGCACACACAGTCCTGGATCGCATGATGTGCCGGTGTTGTGCTACCTCACCGGCCTGGCTCCATCATTCCTTTAACTCCCCAAAGTCACAAAACAGCCTGAGGGTTACCAGGAATGGTCCCCAGGAGAAACAAATAACCTCCCAGTCCTCTCCCTGTACAGGGAAATAAGACCCTGACATTGAAACAACATGACAGGGAGCAGTAAGTTCTCACTTCTGAGAGCACTTCCTCAGCCACAAAATAATCTCTTTGCTTTACCATGTGAACCCAAAGCAGAGTCCCCACACCAGGGCAAGGCCAACGTACCCAGTTCCCCAAGGGAAAGAGCAGCGGGGTTCAGGAAACACAAATACAGACCTGGCTGTGGGCCTGAGCCTGCCCTAGTGTCTGCCCGTAGTAGGCAGCCTGCTGTCTGTAATACTCTGCCCAAGCCATTGTGTAGTCCGGCTGGGAACTTGCCTGAGAAGCAGCACTGGCAGCATGACCTGGAGGAAAAGAAGGGAAAAGGGAGAGATGAGCAATTCAGTAAGACCAAGCCCAGCCTCAGGATCTCCTTTTGTAAAGCTTAAAGAAGAGCCAGCCCCCTTCCAACACCTGCAGACATCTGGAAGAGTGACACCGGCTATCTGCTGCTGGGATCTGACAGGAGAGGCTTTGAGCTGGCTTGCAAGTGACAAGCCAACAGCAGCCAGAAAGCATTAACAGACCATTCCTGTGGCTGCAGGGACACAGTCTGACAGCCTGCACCCCTCATCCTTGGCCTGAAGGCTCCAGCAGCATGGTGTCAAACACAAATCCAGAAGTCGGCATCATGCGCTTCTTAATGGAGCAGAGAAAGCCAGGCCCATGTTTTTCCATGTGCGCAGAGCTCTCCTACCCTCTCCAGAGCCCAGCTTCAGCTTTCTGGGTGTTGTTAGCATCAATTCTTTTTGTGCGCTACGTTTGCTCCAGGCAGGCCAAGTGCCAGCATGGACATGAGATCTGCTGTGGTTCAACGGGAGCACCTCTCCTGAGGTGCGACTGCAGACAGCACGACAGAGCTTTCAGTGGGAGAACTACATGCACCATCACCAACAGGAGAGGACCAAAGGGGTTTTCTAGAGGACTGGAAGCTAATAATAATAGCAGGGGATGGAGACGCAAGTCATTGGATTAGAGTTAACTCTGCTTACAAGAGCCGATTCATCTCCAATAACCCTGTTTCACTCACTCTGTTTTTTGAAATACTCCTCCCATGCTTTGCTGTAATCGGGATGGCTGTTCTGCTGCTGGCTCTGTTGGCCTGTGCAAAGATGACAACAAGGGGCACGTCAATATGAAACAGGTGACAGTTTCCAGCCAGTGACATCTACCTTTCCACTAGACAGGCCCTGGATCTACCTCAGTTGCCCAGACTTCACACTTCAGCTTCCACCTTTCTACAGCATTGGGCATCTTCAGTTCAGGGAAAGCCGAGGAAAGCTCAAGTTCCTGATTTCATCCCACCGGTGCACTGCTAAAGGGCATTAAGCCAAGTCTCCCCACTGCTGGGACCTGCTCAAGCCAAAGCACGTTGCCTGGGAGCTGCCTGGTTCGCACATCAACCACCCTAGGCTGTCAGTCCACTCCCATCTAGCACAGGGATGGAGGGTTCAAACCCGTCAGAACAGACCTGTCACCTCGACCTCCAGCCATGGAGCTGCCAAGGAAACGGCCACGTTTTGAGTCATCTCACTTGGTTTTCAGGGGTCTGCATCCTTCACCCTCACTCTCACCAGCAGAGCATGTCTGAAGGAACCCCTGCAGGCAGTGCTGATCTGTACAACATGCCCACACAGGAGCCTCCAGTGTACCAGCTGCCCCAGCACGCAGCTCCGGAGTAGCCAAGCTGCTACAGGCTGCGGAACGCCCAGGACCAAAAGGAGTCGTGAGCCCTGCACAAAGCAGGGCCAGCTCCACCTGCCCTCAGCACCACAGCCCAGGCATCATCCAGAGAGACATCCATGACACCCCCCTAACAGCCACGACTGGCTCTGCGGCACGGTCTCCAGACTCAGCACCACAGCCCAGGCATCATCCAGAGAGACATCCATGACACCCTCCTAACAGCCACGACTGGCTCTGCGGCACGGTCTCCAGACTCCCGCACTGAGAGAGACCTCGCAGACCCCAAAGCCTTGGTCTTCACCTAGCACAGACTCCCCCTCTTTGAAGCACTAAGACACCTTCAATCCAGCATATGTAAGCGCTGTCGCAGGGGAGAGAGTCCAGCCAGCTGGGTGCAGAGGCAGGATGCCCGTACTTCCCTTAGTCCCAGTTAGAGCAGAGAGCCCCCAGTCAGACACACAGCATACAAACAAACAACAACAAAAAAAGGCCCTGAACAGAAAATACAGCAATTAGAAAATTTCGGAGAGGCAGGCACAGCGAGAGCATGAGCACTGAGCACGAGCCACTACACACAGGGACAGCAGGCAAGGCCAGGAGACCCGCGTGGAGGAGAGCTTTTCCCAAGCGCCTGTGACCGTGTACAGCCCCTGCCCTGCCAGCCGGCTGGAGGGGCTTTGAAGTGGGGAGGAAGGGGGGGAATATAATGCACTGCAAGTGTGAAGTGGGTGGAGGGAACAGGGCAGCAGTGTCCTGTCCAGGGGCATAAAAGCGGGTTAAAAGACTTGACCAACGCTACAAGTCAGGACCTTTTCTGGCAGAGGTCAAGGCTGCCTCAACTGTCCACCTGCTAATGCCAACAAAGGACCTCCTTCAATGCCTTTTCTTCTAGGAGAATTACAGTCCGCAGCAGGCTGAAAGGACACGCAGCTAAATGCATTTCACAGCAAAATGTTTCCCCAGCCAGTTAATTTATTTAAGATGGGGGAAGTAATTAAAATCTAAATACATGTGTAAGGGGGTGGGGGTCTGCCCCTCCTCCCACAAGGAGGGCACTCCCGAGCCTGTCCCTAGGATGCCTGCTCGGAGAACGACTCGGCCGGCTCTTTGACAGGGCTAGCCGAGCCACGAACAAACGGGCTGCAGCACTCGGGGAAGGGACCCTTCACAAGACTGTTTTCAAATTAAAACTTAAAGCGTAAAAGCAGGTATTTACCTAGTTTCTTATAATAATCCTCCCATGCCTTGGGGAACTCCACCTGGCCTGACTGGGTACCATTGTGATCTGCAGCAGGAGAAGAAAGTGGTGAAGGCTGCTTAAATCGCAGCATTATCTTGTCTGCCCTCTCTCTTTACCAAGACCGCCTTCAGCGTGCCTGTCTACAAACAGGAACATGAAGGATCCTAAGTAGACATGGAACTAGAGAGCCAACATCTTCCATCAGGTTCAACAGCAGAAATAAAACACCTGCCCCCAAAACACAGGTTTGCGGTACTAAACCCATATGGGGAAGGATAATGGCAAGTGGGATGCTTCACTGGTCTTGGGAGCCACCAGAAACCTGACAAACTCACTGCAAAGCAGCCGTCACTTGGATACACACCGTACTATCAGTAATCAGGGGATTCGCAGTGTCTGTGCTTCTTATATCAGGCTCCAAAACCAGGAGGTGTGAGCTTGAGACATGACTATATGTTGCAAGAAGGGAGATTTTTATTTTTTTTTTCCTCCCCAGTGACTGGTGGGCAGGATAAGAGGACATTTCTGGGAGGTGAGAAAGAAGATAAGTTACTAAGGTGAGTTTCTAAAGGCATCTTGCAAGGCAAATAGCAATGCACATTTCATAAGCATTTGTTCAAAGGCTTTATGGGAAGATAAAAATGACGTTTTTTGTAACGCTGTCCCTGCTGCACTGACTGCTCTGCTTCCCAAAGCTCAGGGAAGTCCAGTACTCTTGGGGGTGCACAGGAAAGGACTGGAGTAACAATTTTTCCTGTAAAACAAGCTAATGGGAAAACAGCCTTCTTTGGTACCATACTATTCCACTCCTGTACAAAAAAGTAGTCCTTTCAAGGCCACCATTGCATCTTGCTGTCCTGAAAAGAGAATGACTATTGACTTTTTACAAGTCTGCAGAGCTCAAAGGAAAAGTCATAATAGATTGTAATTGTTAAGGAGCAGGACTCTTCCAGAGGCATATTTTTAGACACACACACACTTCCCATGCAGGGTTCCTATACCCTACTGTAGCACACATTTTAGAAGTGTACTAAGTTAGCAATGCAGCATTGAGAATTTCCAAATTTCATATACACACAACTTCATAAACATTAAAATGTGATTAGTGCTACAGGTAATCACAAGTGCAATTGCAGGTACTGCTCCTCCAACACTTCCTCTACCTTGGGCACCTCAAAGAGTGGGAATTCATACTGAAGTTAATAATCTACTTCATTGCTAAATCAGCCTTAGGACTGAAAAACACTTGTCATTATTAAACCCGTTTAAAATTACCACCCCCACCCCCCGCTTTTTGGTGCTTAGCTTTCCAGGCCATTAAAAAACCTCACATTTCCTGAAAAAACTGTGATTGAAAAGCATCTGTTGGACATTACTGACCATCACATGAGCTTTGAGATTACCAAGCAGACTTGAATCTGCTCTGTTTAGGGCAAACCACTACTTCGGCAGTTGAAGACACAGGATGATGCAGTTACCAACATCACCACTAGCATTTGCAGTTTCAATTATTCTGAAAAGGGTGACTCCCCATTCCAGCCTGCTAAAGTTTGACTAAACAGGGTTTCAGGAAGAAATGACTCTTTGAACCTTGAAGAATAACAGCCAGCCTGACGCAGTGCTGGTGGCTTGAAGTGGACAGCCCAGCAGCAGGGGTGATCTGGGTTCAGTTTTGAACTCATGACTACGGACATGTGTGCACTTTTTTTTTTTTTAATTATTATTTATTTGAAAGCTGGTTGTCTCACTTGCCTCATTCTGAAGATTTAGCACTGTGGAGTCTGAGCAGTTCTTATCAACTCCCAAAAGGAGACAAGAGGACACTACTACACCCAATGTGGATGAAGCAGGATAGGAGCCCTGTCTATCCTTTCTCCCATTTTCTGCATCTCCTTTCCTAGTCTCTCCATCAGACCGGGAGCTGAACAGTGAGAAGAGTTCATAAGAAACATTTAAAAAAGAAAATAAGCAAGAATTGACACGGTCAAGAACAAAGAGACAGGAGGGCTCACCACCACAGTGTTAGGGGAAGAGAGAAAGTGCTTGCCTGGAGAATCCTGGCAGAAGAGAGCCTAAGGCAGAAACGTTCTTGTTAGGAACGGACAGCAAGGACTGAGTTTCCACACAAAAAGAGCAGAAACAAGCAGTAAGCAGTTAAGTGCAGAAAAAGCGTTACAGGTTTCAATGGACTTCAGCTTATTCTCAGCTCAAACACCACAGCATGCCTCCACACACCTCTTCTGCTCAGGAAATTATTTTGCTGTTTTTATAAAAGTGGTCTCATGGGTAAACTCGTGTTTTGCAGGCACAAAGCAGCAATTGCAAAGGGAACACCAACCCTTCTCCAACCCAGGTCCTAGGCACCTACTTGGGACTTGCTGTCCAGGCTGCTGCCACGTCTGGTAGGTACTGCCCCAACCCTGCGTCATGAACGCCTGAGGACCACTGCAGAGGACAAAAAGGCACGCTGAAGTAGACAATAAAATACTTAATAGGCCATATACATGAAGTTGCCCACAGAAGCAAAGTTGTTACTTATAGTCAGCAACTGCTGAGTGAACATGGGAACAAAAAACCCACTGTGTAGGTGTGACTGCTGTCTTGACATTGGTATGTTCACAAAGCCAACATGAAGATATATCTTACTGACCAGCAGCACTCCTCATGATCTATGCAGTTTAGTTTCCATGCTCTCACTGCACTAGAGACAGGAATTTTGGAGATGCCAATACCTACCTTGTTTGTAATTTAATAGCTAAAATCCTTTCTGCAGTCAAGCTTACAGGTTTCCTCTCACTTGCTTCTGAACGCTCAGTCTTTAAAAGGCACCACTCATGTATCACCCCTTCAGGGCCCTCCACCCTTCTCCCAATGCTTTTACAGCTCCCAGCCATTCCCCACAGCACATCCGTGATGAGATGGAGAAGCTTACTTTTGATGAGGTGTAGCGGGTGCTTGGCTGAACGGACTTTGACCAAATCCTCCGGGTCCACCCATGCTGGTACCCTGTCACAGAATCCACAAATATTTAATGCCAGCTCTAAGCACAGGGTGGAAGTAGCTAGTATGAGCAGTAAGAAAGGGGAGAGGACAGCCTGGGACACGTTCCACTAAACCCCAGCACCTGAAAGAAGTGACTGATTCTCCAAGGACGAAGTTCTCAGGACTGTCAGCACACTCCAGGAGCTTCAAAAGCAACTCCGGTCAGCCCACAGAGGCGCTAAACGGGACTATGGCACAGTTGGAAGTTTTCCTTTGAATAGCTTGGATCCTGAGGTTGGTATCAAGCCTTCTCCTCTCGGGCAATTCAGCATAAAGGTTGCTTTTCAGCTTTACCATGCCCCAGTTCAGTATTTTCCGTACTTTCTTTTACCCAAGTCTCCCCCTTCAGTAGTACTCCAGCCTGACATTATTAAGCTTCAATACCACAGCACTGCATTAAGTGGAAGATAAGTCATCCTGGATTTACTGGAGCAAGGAGTTGTTACTTTCAGTATGACGATGTCAGGATTGTGTCATTCTCACGCAGTGACACTATTGTCTTCCCTGCAGAAAATCTCCTTTGACAGCCTTCTCATACCTTATTATTGCTGTTCTTCCCTCTCATACAGCTGCACACTACCCATGATTATGTCAGCAGTCAGATCCTTCTGGGACCACAGCAAAAATTAGTCCAATGGATGCTGGAGGGCCATCAAAGTTCAAGGCAGCTGCTAACAGGCAAATGGTTTTGAAGCTGAATAACGTAAGCATGTGTATTCTACGCCATCCTGTAAGTCCAGGCCTAAACATACCTAAGAGTGAAAACACCATGTCTGAAAGAGACAGACCAAGATCAACAGAGATGGAACTTACACCAACTTTCTCATCTATGAGATGTCTAGCGAGTTCAATTTGCTGGGGAACTCCTCTGATTGTAAATATTCGTACACCGGGGTCTGTGTTCGGAGGTGGGTTTCTCTGGAGCTCAACATGGGCTCCTGACTGCTGATTTATGCTCTTGATGTTCTCACCACCTGAAGAAAAGAAAAATAAGACCTAAGAAGGGATATTCAGCATCTTTTTCCATAAAAGCACAACAAAGTCAGGTTCTGTAACAGAATATACTTTCAACTATTTTCTGTGTGCCTCAAGGGAGGTGGGCTGAGGATGGCAACAGTGTAAGAAACCACAGTACCTGAGCTCACGTTGCTCCTTTAAACTGCATAAGCATGACCTGAAATTGTGAGCTACTGCAATGGTGTTTGGGGCAATGGATGGTGCCGTTTTAAGAATACACACAGTGCCCCTGTGTGCACATTGCTAGGCTCCCAACAAAATGCAGCATGGCTGAGATATGCTTTGACAAATCAGACACAAAAACTGTACTGACTGAATTCCAGTGGTTTTGCACAGCTGTTCACCATCCTCAAGAAAAGAAAGTCACCTGCAGCCGAAACATGCTGCTTCTTTCTTCCAGGAGGCTTTTTTGCCCCATCACTAAACATTTCATTCTGCTAAGGCAAAAAGCCACCAGCCACGTACCTTATAGCTTAAAAACAAAGCTTAAGCTTTCTCACAATCACGTGCTGGTCAATGGCTTACTGCCTTAAAGAAACCTCCACTTACTGCGCTTCCTATTCACACTGCAGCATACGCATCCCTCCACACAACCACAGCAGTGCAGGATTCCAGGCAGTCTTCCTCTATTTCAGAGTTAGTTGTGCACACAGGGAACATATCTGGCTAGTTTGCCATCTGGGTACGCTAGAGCACAAGAGTGCTTCGGGCAGCATGGGGCAGGGCTAGCCAAAGTAGATCTGATTTCCTGAAGACCTGCTAGGTCCCGGTTTCTTAATGAAATTTGCTTAACAAAAGCCTCAGCTAGCGTTACAATGGTTCAGTTCTTCTTTTGGAAGCTCACACAACTTACAGACCAGCTCCACTCAACTGGAGAAATTAAAGGGTGCAGGGAAGGAAGGGGTTTTATAACTTTTAAATCACAAACCAAAAATCACCAGCCAAAAGGACATACAGCAAACAGGAAAGAGCAAAGGAAACTAACCCAAGAATTTTGTTTGGTTTTAATTAGAAAGAGCCTCCAAAAATAATCTCCTCAATTTTCCTTGCATTTCCATCTCTATACATTCAGCACAACTTCAAAACAAACTGTGGATGTTGCAGACACTTGTTCATTTCATTGTAATGGGCTCGTGACCTTTTTAACATTTTAAAGCCTTCTTGGGGAAAGGAGGAGGAAAAGTTGCCAAAGGGCAATTAACTCTTTCTAAATGAATTTTTGAAGATGCATTTAACAAAAGATAATCGTGTCACATCTCTAGGCAGACAACAGCAATTGTACTATGCAGCCAAAAGCCAAGCCACTTATTTTCAGTCAAGCATGGGAAAGCGGTAAGATGAAGTTTCAAAACCAAGAAAGTTTTTTTTTAATGTAATGCTTTTGTCTGATACAGACTTGCTTGAAACTCTGGATTTTACATATTGAGGTGAGATCTGAATCAACAGCCATTTCATCTGCTTAACGAAAACAGAGGATCACAGTCTGGATCATGAAGGAGTGGGAGAACTTCTTTACTGGGTGATAGAGGCATAACTATAGCTTGCTACTCACACAGCAGATTAGGTTTCTCCTTCCAAAAGGGGATTAAAAATTGAAGCTTTCTGAAACTGGAAGCAAGGAGAATACAGATTTTAAATCATTTCCCCATTTAGCATTCAGCACCAAGTTGGTAGCTGTTGGGACCATCCCCACATCCGCTCCCTCCTAGACCACAGTGCAGGATCAAGTTAGTTTGCTCTCCAGGTTTGGTCAGAGGCTGCAAGCTCCTACCTCGCACCAGGACTTGGTGCCCTTCTCCTCCTTACCCTCCAGTCTGGTACATGCCAAAGTGCCCCCTCTCACCCAAGCGATCCCAATTCAGCCTCCAGAGCACGCAAATGAAGTGACGCAGTCAACATGATGCCTCACAGTGCCGGAAGGAGTTCATCTTCCCCTATAATGAGGTGACCTGCTCGGCACATGGTGGCTGTCTATAGACGCATTCAGCAGCCCACTCCATTCTTCTACCTGATGGGGGGCAGAAGTGATCCAAGAGTGGCCCCCCAGCTGGATGTGAAATCGTAAAGCAATTAATCAAACCTGCTAAAAGGCAGAGCTGACAAGAGCCAGGCCAGCCACGTTATCTGTCAATATTGCTGTATTTATCATGGAAATCCAGTGGGGGCCCAGAGAGGCTGCGGTTTGTTTCCAAGCACCACCAAACAGAGAAAGTGCTTGACATGTGTATGGTGCTCGTCTCCACCCTTCCTCCAGTCTTTCAGAAAAGAAAAGCTGCACCTACCCACCCTCTACAGGAAAAAGCTACGTACAGGATTTGCAGGGAGCTGAGCACTTATCAGCTCATAAAGGCTCACGCTCCCAAGCTGAGAAGCGATGCCCATGAGAAAAAGGGCCCTAGAGCTTCTATCATATACACTGCAGAAACTGAGCTGAGAAACTTTGTCATCTCCCTCTTTTCCTCCCTTCTCAAGTAGTGACATGCAGCTGGAAGCTGAGCAGCAGTTACCTGGCCACATTGCATACAATACACCTGGGGGCCCAAGATACCCATTGCTTAGGTGCCAACCTCAGAGACCAAGCTATGTGTGCCCAGGGGACTTGGCCAGATTTTATAGAGAAGGCTAACAGCTAAGTCCTATATCACAGGGAAAAAAGGAGGGAAAAAAAAACCCAAACACACACACAAAAAAGCTGGAAACTGCTCAGAAACTAAAAAGGGGCAGCAAAGGTTTTAGAATTGGTCACTGTTAAAGAAAATGCCACTAACATCCCCCCCTCCCCTACAAGAGAAAATAAGAATCAGGTGTCTTGCATGAACATATGGCAAGTGCAGTACATCCATCCTGGTCCAGGCCCCACAAGGCAATGCTACAGCCATCACTCACTTGATGCAAATGAAGGCTACAATAGACTAAGAGCATAGGCACTGTAAGAACACCCATTACAAGGTGGTATTACAAAGCTACAAGCACTCAAATCACCATACAACTAGTAATTAGTCACTCCAGAAAGCTTCTGATCTGGCCAGTTAAGAATCCCTGTTTTGCTGTTGTGGAAACAAAGGTAAAAAGCTACCCCGCTCCCCCACAGTGAGCCTATGCCAGGCCTTGCACTTGAACGCTAGGGCATCCAACTCTGCTACCTGCATTTATTTTTTCAGCACGCAGTGCTCTCTGTAGTCATAAATGCTCCACTTCAGTGCGCTGCTGAACAACAAGTGACCTTTTCTGATCCTTTATTAAGGATGACTAATGGATACAGCAATAAAGTTTCATTATAATTTGATTTTTCCATACATATAACTCACTTGTGGGCTTAAAATTTACTTTGCTCGATCTTTTGCCCAACTGGACTGTTCAGTGAGATCAAGCACAATCACTCTGCAATTTCTGCATAATGGAGAGAGCAGGTGTTGTTTCACACTGAAAAAAAGTTTTCAGGTTTGTGAACAGGTTTACAGCAAAGAACAACATCTGATAACAATTGCAGATACACCACTGATGTGCCCGTGTCCCGTATCTGTGTGCCTTGTCATCCAATAACGCAGCAGTTCAGGTGCCACGGGGGCCAGACGCATGGAAAGGAACAAGCGAGGCGCAGCGGGGTTGTGCAGCAGGGGAAAGAGGCCACAACGCATTTCATTGCAAGCTCACTCCTGTCCAACAGGATGGCAGGAAGCTAAATGTCACTGAAATGTGGCACAATGCACTCAAGTCTCTGCCTCCTTTACCGCTGTAGATAATTTGTTCCTATTCTATTCACCTCACCTCTGCTGAGGCTAAAAGCCAACTGTGATTACTTAAATACTAGTTAAGGCATACGTCATTCTTTCTGAAATAAGCAGATAGAAGAATTAAATACAACTCCTTTGATACATCAGTGTATTAACTCAGAAGCATCGCAACAATTCAGAGCAATAGAGCTCTTCTATTCCTGGCTCTAAGTACTGCCATTACCCGATGTGTAGCTCATGCTCAATAACAAATTGAGGCTGCTGCTGCTGCTGCTCTGGTTTCGCAACTGTCTGGCAGTTGTACTGGTTCTTGAGGAGAAAGCAGGATGACTCCTTGCCATCTCCTTAGCACAGAGAGAGTCAACGGCTAAGGCAGCCAAGGGGGCTCCGTGGCAGCGAACAGGCTCTTTGGAGTGAGATGAGGTGCACTATCCCGCTCTGCAACAGGCTCAGACGCAAGCTCAGACATGGACAAATCCTGCTACTTCACTTTATTCATCAGACACTTCAGGTGTGTGGCTAGAAGCAGCTACTGTTATTACCACATTCAGAGACCTTCCATTTTATCACATGGCACACTCAGAAATCCAGCATGACAAAATGACTGTTCTGCTTGTCCCTGATAAACTGTCCTTTAAACGAATTCTCTATAAAAAGAATCCACAAATGAACCTGCCTTTTCTCAGCCAGCTGCTTGTTATAACAAGCTTACTTGACAGCTCTGCATGAAGAACGTCTCTTACATATTGTGAACAAGGACCTGGAGAGTACAATTATGAGTGAGAGCACCACAAAGAAAACAACCACAAGTGCTTATAGCTTATTCCTATGCTGCATTCACTGGCCACTAAATACCTGCAATTACAGAAAACTCCAAAGCCTCACTGTCAGGCAGCAAGAATATGACCATCCTGAGAGAAAAATACGCAAGCTCTCGTATTTAGTGTCACCGGACCTACCTTTGCCTATAACGAGACCACACTTATCGGCTGGCACCGTGTAGGTTATTTCCTGCATGCCCCCAGGCGTTCCAACACTCCAGTCCCCACGGCCACGACCTCTTCCTCGGGCAACAGCCAAGCTTCCAAAACCATCTCGTTCCTTGGAAGGCAAAAAATTTGTATCAGTGTTTTTTTTGCTGACCCCAATGCACATTAAAAACAAAATAAAGCAAGGTAAGTTAAACTGCATCATAATCAATGGCACGGAATTAAGATATTCTTGTACTTCAGTTTTACATTCAAGATTTTGAAGCACTTTAAAGAAATGCCAAGTAATGTAGGTTAGAGTTGCCTTCCTGACTCAGGAAGATATTTATATTTTTTAAACGCATGCCTTTTTATCTGCTGAAATAAACCTATAAACAAGCATCAACTACTAAAGGACTTTTAGTTTGTGATGGGCCCTTTCCTTAGAGCAACCAATAGATCTTGGCACTGACACACAGAGAAGTTGCTTCCAAACCCTTTCAAGTGTTGTTCTCTAAAGAACTGCTGGAATTACGCAGCTGAAATGCACATTTTCCAAAACTTCCAAAGGAAGCTTTTAAGTTCAAAGACACTTAAAGAACATACCTATTTTTAGGTAACTGATTTCTCCAAAAAGCACAGGTCATGGGCAGTCAGAGGCTATCCCAACAGACCTCAAAATTTAAGTGGATCGTACAGAGGGAACATACAACCTCCTTCATGAGTCTGCCTTACTGCGTCACCCATCTTTGTACTTCTTGCTCCTGGGCAATGCACTATGTTGGTGTCTTTCTTAGAGCACAGTGACTGCATACATGAGCATTCATTGCCTTCCTCTGCCTCCCACAGCCACCAGACCAGAGGACTGGAGTCTGAAGAGGAGGCATCACTGAGCACTGCTAATAACATAGTAATTCCAAATAACATAAGAACAACTAAACATGGGCAGTAAACGTGGAGCTACAATGAGGCCTGATAATACTGCCTGAGAAAAGGAAACCTTCCCATAGTGCAGTCAGTCCATATCACATTAAAAAACCGAAACAAACAAAAAACAAACCTAGCAGCTCTGTCCTGGACAGCACCATGTGTAGTGTACCAGAGGGAAAATTTAACACTGCTGTTCTTCGGATGGTGGCATCCATTCACACAGCTGCATGCATGCAGACCACATTCTCATATAAGCACTTTCCTCCCAAGAGCCTCCAGAACCCACCTGTGCTGTGAGAATGAGCTCACTGATGATGTGTGCTGCGTGTTGACACCTCTCGGGAAGCCCCATGACCTGTGCGACTCTTTCAGAACTAATCCCATCATCTGTGAAGAGAGGTGGCAAAGACTAAATTAAAAGGAGAAAACACTCACCCGCCAACAAAAGCTTCCTTCTAGCACCACTATTGCTAGAAGCAGTTTCACATAGCAGAACTACCCCAAGAGCTACCTCTTCCCTCCACCTTCAGCCCCTCTTCCATCTACTGAAAGACGACAAAACCCAACCCACGTTGCAGAGGGAACAACATTCAAAAGGCAACACTTTCAAATGTTAAAAAGCCATGACAGAGACTGATATAATTTTAAGAGGACAAAGGCAGCTTTGATAGGTGATCAGACAGCCAAGGACCCAGAGAAAGTTACTTAGAATTAATCAACTCCTGATCCCCAAAGGCTTTAATGTCCTGAAGGAGAATTTTTTAATAGGAAATAAAAGGTTTTTTGTTATTGTTATTTTGTTTATCCATATAATTACCACTCAAGACATGACTGTTGGGACATCTAATGTTTGCAAATGAGCTGTATATAATCTTACTCCCTGAAAAACAGAAAGTGCACGAGGAAGCAGCACATCATATTTAAATGGATTTCAGAAAGAGACAAATTCCTTTAAATTAGGGAAGCCTAGCTGCAGTAACCTCAGATCAGATTCACTTTAGCAATCCCAGACTGGAACACTAGTCAGAAAGCAACAGCTCTCCATCCTCACACAAACCTGGTTTAAATTGAATCCTAACTCCAGCATCATTCTGAATCTTTTTGATCATTTCTCCATTTCTTCCTATCACAATTCCAACAGCAAACCTGGGCACAGAGACCTGATGGGAAAGGCAAAGCAGTATGAAAGCTCAGAGAACTAGACTGAATTACTCTGATTTTACAAGGAGATGCTCTTAACTATGAAGACAGGCCACGTTAGGCAGCTCCAGGCTACAGAACCATATCCCTTTAGAAAAACAAACATGTGGCCACAGATTCCTTCCCCACTAAATGAACTCTGCACTACAAGAATGCAGCTTAAAAAGACAATTAGAAAAGTGCCATCTGGGAGTCCATGAGAACTCCTCCTCTTTGTAGCCAGATTCACTCTTCTGGCAACAGAACACAATGCATTTAAAAATAAGCTTACAGGTTACACGTGCAATTTGATGACTTCCACCCACTGCCCATCCCACAGGGAGGTTAGCAGAGTACTTGTGAAGAAAACGTACCTCTATGCTGCCTCCTCCCATTCTAGAACTGAAATCATTGCGTACGCCTCGGAAGTCTGCCTGATCTTTCTCTCGGATGATCTCCAGTACCATTTCCCTCGCTTGCTACATGAGGAAAGAAGTTACAGTTAGCTTAAAATTATTCTGCTTGCCATCTCAGTGTTAGGGCCTCCACAGTGGCTAATGGTCAGGCTTCAGGCAAAGCAATCTCCATCTGCTTAACGGAAAAGCATTCTGATTTAGAATTTCTTTTACCATAGTCAATGGAGATCTGTTCTCGATGGCATCTTCCATGTCTGACAAAACCTGCCAAGTGTGCAAGGTGGCGGTTTCTTGTGTGCAACTGCTTCCTTCAATCTTTCAAAAAGGCCCTTTAGCTTTTAAAATATCTTTGATGGTTGGGGTTTTTTTGGTTTGTTTTTAAATTAAAGGAAGGCAAGGCCCTTTCGTACTGGATAGAACTGAAACCAATAGAGTAAAGTAGCAGCTGTGGTAGCATAGCAGAGAACTAAGAGCTAGAGAGCACATACCAAGAAGGCAGGTGGGCAGCAGTGAGCTTATTGACACTCAGAAAAGTTAAGACCAAGTCTGCAGCAATCCAGCAAGACATTTTCTGAGACAAATGAATATTCCTCCTACCTACTTGCAGCCCTCAAGGCCATTCACAAGCTCGCATGTAGCCCAGCTAGTAAAAGCATACCTCGGAAATAAGCCAACAGTAGTCACCATTAAAAAAAAAAGCCTACATGTCAAACCCAAAGCCTTTGTTTTTATATATTAACAATCAAGCTTTTGACATATTGGTTCTATTTCCAAGTTTGAGGGACACTGGTGAATCTGACTCCTTTCACATTTTTACATATTTTCCATGCCCCTGTGGTATTTTTTACAGAAGGAAACAACTCAAGACATTTCAGAGATGCCAACACAGAAATAAGGGCAACAAAGAGATTTCATAGGTATTTGAGAGAGTTAAACACTGTTGCAGCATCCAGAGAATCCCACCAAACCCAAGGATTCATCGAGCTCCTTAACTGCTTTCTAAGCATGCTCAACTTTTTTAAGTGCCTCAAAGATCTTCCAGCCTATGCACTCTCCATGATTGCTTGGCATGATTTATGGCACGGAAGATGTGACAACAGCAAACCTTGCAAGGCAGAAGAAACCATCTGGGAAGTAGCAGCACTTAAAGTACGATTTGGTTAAAAGTAGCAAGACTGCCATTAAACTCCTTTTTGCATATCTATACCTCCACAATAAGAAATTTGAAAACAAAACAAAAAACCCAAACCCCCAAACAAATCAGAACTAAAGCAAAACCAACCCCAAAACATTTAAATCTAATAGCCCACTTGCAGTAAGAGGTTTGAAAAATACAACCCAAACATACTACCTCTGAGCGACATCAACTGTTGCAGCAATTTATCATTAGGGAGATCCTATGAAACAGAACTATTTTTATTAGAGACAGGAATGCTAAGCTAGATTTAAGTACTTAGCAAGGTATGAAAAGCACTTGCTGAGAGTGGAACATGCCACAACTAAACTTTGTAATTCTTCAATTCAAGCATTCCCATCATGCTGCAATCTTCCAGTCTCCGGCTGATCATGGGTTTTTGCTTTGAACCGCAGGTATGAACACATCTGTAGAACCCTGACACAAGGAGACTGAGGTACCAATATTAAGCAAACCCCTTGGTTTCAGGAGTTGTTATAGGATTTATTTATTTTAATTACCCGCGTCAATTGGCTGTCTGAGATAGTTTTGTGGAAGGTTCACTTTCTTAAATGAGTGATTCACTAATAACCCATTTGCTCAAGTAACACGTAGCTATGATATCTGCTTTATGGACTGGAAAGTGTTTCAAAGCGACTTTCTCCAAACCCTCCTCCTCTTCTCCTACCCATGGCTAGTATCTATGCGGAATGAGAGCTCCTAGGTTACACTGTAAACAAGCCAACATTTGCTAGTCTGGTGTTTTAACTTGCTCTTCTCAAACTTCATCAACCTTACAGAACAAACAAAACCAGCAAGGATCATCACTTTTACAGTTGGATTTGACTCCATTAGATGTTCATAAATATGCTAAAGTTTAAATTTCTCCTCCAGTTCTCTGGGGCAAATGCTTACTTTTATTACATACCTGTACTTTAAATGCATCTCCAGTAATACGGAGAGGTTTATCTGCTCCAGTAGGCAACGGGCCATCTTGGATCATAATCATTTTCACACCTGTTCGTTCCTGAAGAAAAAGCACAGAGCACTTTGCTAAGCAGAGTCCCTAAAACAAGGGACTAATTTTGGTTACTAAACATTACGAAGTCAAATCAGCAGCTTTACAGAATGCTACTTTAGCTCTTCACGGGTACTTACAGCACAAATTCAGTAATAGTCCTAGAGTGTAAAGGACTGCCAGAAAGTGTGCTACTCCTGAAGTTCTCAAATACCTGAAACCCTTGCAAAAAAACAGAACCCCTGTACCTCAACAACTGATTTTTCAGCCCTTTCCAAAAATCTGTAGCTGTCTGCATATAATAGTTAAGTGACCAGCCTTAAAACTATTGGATGACAGGCGGCCTAATCAGGGCACTCAAAAACTACATTTTTGACCTAGGTGCTTTTCTGAAACACTCTATTCTTTCAAAAAACTTGTACCAGATGGAGGAGTAAAGAATGTCTAGGAACATAGATTTATACATAACACAACGCTTTTAATTAGAAAGGGGTGGGATGAGAAAAAAAGGAAGACACGCCAGCTTTATCACAGCAACAAGAGAAGCACAGCACTCTACAACAGTATGGCTGGCATTAAAAACTATTGCAGCAGCAGACTAGAGATAGCCTTTTCTCAGCTACAAGGATCCCCTCCTAAACAGCACGCACCAAATGTTATCTAAAGCACATGAGTTTCTTTCACAGTTCTGGCAAAACTCCACTACATGCGTAGCTGGGGCCAAACCGATTTCTTTTTTAACACAAGATTGGATTTGAGTCCAGCTCTCCGAAGGCAGAAGAGTAGTCCCTGCTGTAGAAGGTTAGAGCGTTTAAGGCTCTCCATTTCAGCACGCTCTTGTCGATCTAGAGAAGCTGCAGTAGGGAAGACAGCCCTAAAGTAAATGCATCTTGCGCACCTGCAACTGTTTTATTGTTTCACCTCCTTTGCCGATGACTAGACCCACTTTGGATGCCGGGATCAAAATCTCCTGAATCGTACTGTTGCCATCAACATCGTTGTGAAAACCAGGTCCGTTCCGACAGCGATCTACAATCTGCCCCAGTAGCCGTTTTGCTTGTCTTTGGAAAAGAATCGAGGGAAACAACCATTAGACAACATTGTTCCATGTGACCAAGAGACCAGGAACCATCGAAATGGGAAGCGATCGGGGAGAGGAGAAGAAGTGAAAAGATGGAGGAAACCACAGTTAGCACAATGTTTGCTGCTTCTTTTTTTTTTTTTTTAAATTCTTTGATGTATATTTTCCCCTATCATGATTACTTATAAGCAGTTTGTTTTTTGAAAGGGGAAGAGAGAAGGAAGAGCAGCAGCATGCTCTGACCTCTTTGGAAGTTAAGGATAACAGTTCAGCTATAGGATTTGGGGTGCTTATTTTGAATGAAGACGCTCTAGGTTCTAAACTTTTTCAACACATATACAATATTCAGTAAAACTCAAGCTCTGTTCTCCTCCTTGGTCAAGACAAAAACCACACACTGCTCTGATACTAACAAAGCACATTGGTTACCCACTCTCCGATCAGTCACAGGCAACTGCCTTACTCTCCTCTGCCTGCTCTTACCAGCAGCACCAGAAAACTGTACTAACACAGCCTCTGCTCTAAGCAGTAGGTGCTGAAGCTACACCGCGAAGTGAGGCAAGGATACTGCAGCAGCAACCAGTGAAAGGCTCTACTCCTGGTGAGAGGAGACACACAAAGAAGCATATGGGATATTAAAGATCCCTTCTCTAAAATCTTTAATGTGTCAGAGGTAACTGACAGGATTTCCCTTTGTCTTGAAGGCTCCTAGTACCAACACATCCCTTTCCTGCCCTTCTCCCACAACCCTTCTCAAAGTAGGTAGAAGAAAGTCACCAGTTCCCTACTGAAACTAAAGCAGCGTCTTCCCCTCTCTCCACTTCATACAAAGCCGTATCAGGCACCCTAAGAGGACTGTCTTCTCTCTGGCGATTTGAGGAAACAGTACAAAGTCATCCCTTGGGAGCAGACATTCACCCAAGACAGCTCAGGGGTGGTGATCTGAGCTGCAAACAGATCAGAGCACTGCTTTCTTGCAAAAAAAGGCAAAAGGTAGAATTTCTGGAAGCCCGCTTCAAATATCCTGGAAGCATCTTAAGAGGTTTCATTCATCTACATATTTTTCATAAAGTTCTTTTAGTGACAATACAGAGACTACAACAGTTAATACGCAATGTATTTCAGATGAGAAGGGGTCATTTGGAAATTAACCCTATTAGTTTCACACTGGATACAACTAATGGAAACACTCCTCACAAAACCCTTCACAAAGAAGTCTGACTTCTAGATTGGTTTCCTTACTTCATTTTCTTTTTCTACAAGTAGCCTGAAAAAAATAGTTCAAACCGCCAACTTGACAAGAATTTCAACACAAAAATAAATTAAATTTCACCTAATTCAATGTCCTCAACAGTTTGTTCTGCTTCACAAATTGAGTATTCTCACTTCTTAACATTTTATTTGTATTTTAAAGATAGCCTTGGACATGACTACTTTTAACTGCTTATTTCAGAAACCATGAAGTCTTAACTGTACCTCTCCCCCATTTTCCCCCAGCTACATCTCAACAGGCATCCCAGATTTTTAGTATTTTGCTCTTGTTCTGAAATACCCTTTGCTAAAGGGGGAAAAGCACTTCAATATCAGCAAGAATACATTGCCTGCCCTATAATGTGAGCTTGCCAATTATATTTATTCTGGCTCACTGCTTGCAGTATTATGGTAGAATGAGGAGATTTAAGTACCCTTAGATCTCTTAGGAATGGAAGAATGATGAGTGTCTTCTCTTTAGAGAGAAAGTGTCTTTGCGCCCATGTATTTTCACTATCAAATGCAACTCAAAGATTTCCAGATGGATTTTAAAAAACCCACCTACCCAAAGGCTGGGGAGAGAAAGAGCAGCTCCATATGTTAAGTGTGTTCCTGTAAGCCTGAGGATCCTGGATCCAGTTCCAGCAGGAGGTCCTCAACTGGTTTGTGAGAGTCTCAAACTCAGCTCCTGGGAAGGGGGAGGGAGGAAACACTGTCCCTAAAGTTTCTATAGGTCTAAAGAGTAGAAACCCCTGCTGGCTGGCCACGTGTCTCTACCATGCAGGGATCAGAATTCAAGACTTTGGTTCAGTTCTTTGCTTCTTGTTGGCAGCGATGCAGAGGCAAGCACACCCATGGGACTCATGCTGCTCTGCAACAACACCAACACCTCCAGATTATTCTGGAGTGGCACCAACAGGCTTTGGAGGCCTCATGCAGCCCTTCTTCAGCTGGAGGGATGGTCACATCAATAGGAGTAGGGAAGTGAAGGGAAGAAGAGAAATGCCCTTCAACAGCTTAGCTCAGTATCCTGGAAAGCTGCAGTTAGAAAACTGCATCCTAGGTGCCCTAAGAGCAACCTTACCCTGCGGAGGGGAATTCCATGGAAATTTCTGCAGAGGGATCAAACTGCAACTGGAAAAAAAGCCTCTGAGATGCACAGTTTAAAGCATCAGACCAAGAGGTTCTATGCTCCAGAGACCCTCAAGTTTCTCTAGGCCAACATTTGCTGGTGTGGCTAACCAAGTAGCACCACTGACAGAGCATAGCATTAGGGAGAAGAGAGAGGAGGAGAAAGGAGAGAAATAAAATCAGAACTCACTCAATGCTCTCTGGTGTCCCAGTGAGTATACAGGGCCTCTCAGGCATCCCACCACTGTCTACAAAGGAAACAAGAAGGAAACTTTTAATACACGGTATTTAAAAAATGGCAGCTGTTTCAGTAACTATCAAGCACTAATGGAAATGCCACCTCCCCTGCACACAGAGTACTTGAATGAATTCAAAGACATCCAGGGTCAACATATTTTAAATTATTTCCTGGATGTCTGCATTCTTTTTAAAGCCTTCCCCACCAATTAAAGGGAAAGGTAAGAACTTAGATTACATTCATCAATGGTTTCCTGCACTGTAGTACACTCTTCCCCAAAGCAAACAGGCACTAGCACAGAACAAACTGGATGATCCCATTTGTTCGATGAGAGGTGACTTGTACCAAGAGCTGCTGTCACCCTCCTGAAAGGTCTTCTGCCAGGAGTTGGAACTGACCAAACTAATCAGAGACAAACAGCGTGAGCTGAGCAAAGTGGTATCACCAGGAGAAAACTCAACAGCTACAATTTTGGGTCTAAGTACAACATGGATTGTCCATTTGCACTGTACCCATCTGCTGGTTGAAGGCAGTTCCTTAATTGTTTCATTCCCCAAACCACCTGACAAACCTGTTTTCTATGCCAGTCAAGAGGTCAGTCCCACAACAGCTCTCCCATGCATGTTAGCCTAGTATATCATGCTGTTAACGGTGGTAACGCGTCATGAGCACGGCAAGGCACCTGATCTAATGGACACAACATCCTTCAACATTAAAGCCTGTACACCCACCATACAAAGAGGCTCTTACCTGAAGCAATTTGAATCTTGCAGCCAGACTCTGCCTGAATCCGTGAGATCTGTTCACCTCCCCTGCCAATTACTGAAATGAGTTCAAAAAGCGTCAGAACACACCATTTTTCTGAGTAACTGCAGAGCACCTTCCCCCTTTTACTCCGCTGCAGCTATCTATAAAGGAACAGTTTGACTCCAGGATTGCAGAAGAGGCATCCACAGCACGACCAGATTTACCATAGTAGAAAACCTGAAAGTTATTCTATTTGCTGGGAACCCCCACCACAAAAACCAAAACAACAAAGCCTGTCTTGCACTGGAATGGAAATACATAGTATGCAAGCAATTAGGCACTAGTTTGAGTGCTGCTAGAACAGTATCTCTTGTTCAGCCTGAACCAATAAACCAGTTATTTGGGGTACTAAAAAAGGGAAAGACTCTTTAAAATTCATATTTTACTACCTCTTTTCAAAGGACATGTTATTTGCCTGGTCTGCACTCAGACCAAACTGCTACATACTGAAATGCTCTGTCAAACCTGAAGTGAAAACAAATACCCCTCTCCCTCAACTCTTTGCATCGGCACATCGTTAGTTCACAACGAGACATACTGGGGAGAGACTATGTGCCAATCACCATTCATATCCTTCCCAGACTGCAAAAAAGAGCAAAACTGTCAAGTCAAACAGGTATGCCTGGCTCAAGATGCTCCCACAGAAGCATCTCTCAGCTGTGGGTTTGCCATCCTCCTGCATCTGTCTGCCCCTGAACCAGGATTAGATTTAACAAACAGATGATGCATCAACAAAGCGTGCAGCCCCTCCCCCCCCCCCCCCGAACTACAGCATCCCTCCGACATCCCCCTGCATGGGTGGTACCAGGACTGATAAATGAAGAGATCTGGCAGGAGAAGAGTAAGCATTTCCTTTGCAGGCATTTTAGTTACAGTTTTATAATGTCTTTAGAGTCGGGACAAAACTTCACACACTAAGGGGTAATTATAATGGCCTGCTATTTTCCTTTTTACTCTCCATATATCAAATCGGAAGAGATACGCAGAGATCTAGCAGTGGAAGAGTCTATGCAATCACTGTAGTAACACATCAGCAGGAGGTGCCATTGAAAGGAAGAGTAACAATCATCAAGAGGAAGAGAGAAATTAGGATCAAGCTTCAAAGAGAACAGTATCAGGAATGCAAATCTAGGAAAAATTCTCATCTGAGCAATGCATGCTGGATGTGTTTCCCTGTATAAGAAATTTAAAATTCTGTTTAACTTGCCTTGAGACAAGTCTTATTTTAACATTTAAATGTTCTTTTCCTCTCTTAACCCTCATAGTTTTGCATACTCAAAGGAAGTAAAATGTTTAGGGTGAGGGGAAACAAATTCACTTTTGACTTGTTTATGTACCATGCTGGTGGGAACTTGAAGGAAAGAATCACTAAAACTCTCAGTAACTTGTACCACACAGTCTTGCTCTTATTATGGGGACACTAAGCATTTCCATGTAGTTTGCACCTGGATTTTAAACACAGATCATCTGGTCCCCATGAAGACAGCAACAGACAAGGCTTATCCGAGGCTAGTAAGCACAAAAACCTGTGAGCATATCAGAATAAACAGCATTCCCACACAGAAAAACACATCAAGAAACATCAAAAGCATCCAAGGTACTTACTAAATCCAACCATTTTATCAGGCACTTTGAATTCTTCTGTTATTACAGCCCTTAAAAAAAGGAAGAAAAAAAAATCAAATAGTCATTACGAAGAACAATTTGGAAGACAACTATGTCCCTGCCGTGGAAACCACGCACAGCATAAGGCTTTTGCACACACGCAAGTAAACACCACATCACAGTCAAAACAATTTGTTTTGGAAGGGACCTCTCATGGTCACCTCATTTCTCCTATGCTGGACACATTTCCAGTTTACTATCCACTATCTTCAATGCAGCTGACAGAAGAACCTCTCTCTGTCATTCTTGGTCCAGACAGATTTAACGGAATAACAGCAAAGTTTCCTTAATATTTAGCCTAAACCTTCCAAGCCACAGTCTCTGCTTACTACTTTTGGATATGCTCTTGCCAAGAGACACTAACCAAAGCCAATCCTGATACGAATGCCTCTTTTTTGCCTGCCTGTCCTTATCATTCTTTTCCTTGGAATTTATAAAAGCTGTCTTCAATTATCTTTCGAAGTCTTACTATCTCAAGACTTCCATATCTATTGCTCTTTGGACTTTTTCAATGTGTCTACGCCTCAAAACATAGCACCCAAAGCAATTTCCTAAGACCTGACCATAGTCAAGTAGAAAGGAATTACCTTGGATGGTTTTTTTGCTTAGCCATTTCTATCTCATAGAAAATACAACACAATGAATATGGACTTTGCAAACTCCATATATTTAGATATGCATTATATACAATTGTTCAGCAATCTCAAAAGCAATGAAACACCTGCATAATAAGTTCAATGCAGGCTTTGTGGTGAGGTATATTAAAACCTTCCCATTATTTGCTTTAGATCAGCTAGGGAAGGTATAAAATACACATCAGACTTCACCAGCTAACCTGCAGATAAAGTACTCTCCACTGTCCTGAGGCTCACCAGCAGAGATTCAAAACCAGTGTCATCCATACCTGCAACAGAACGGACTCATCTGCTACAGGGAGGTTCAGAAATACAGTTAGTTTAACCTGGAATAAACCCAGCCTGTTACCAAAATGTCCTATCCTGCATGATTTGTTAACCACCCTGTGTTGAAGGAATGGTTGCAGATGGACAAAGAAGCCAACAGAACAGAAAACCAACCACCAAAACCAGAAAGAAACCAATTCAGGCTTTTCAGCCTGATCAGTTCCCTGCATGAACATCACTCCCGGCAGAAGAGAGGTGGCAGGTAGCAGCAGAGGAGACAACACTGCCCACCCTTCTCTGTGCTGCCCTAGCTGTGCATTAGCTTCAACCTAACCATTAAAATATGTCTTCATGCATATTGCTTGTCCTTTCTGCTCAGGCCCCCAACAAACAACTGATTATGATGGAAGTGCACTACTATTAGCCTGAAGGTGAACCTAGGTTTAGAAACGTTCTCCCCTTCCTACTCAAAAGACGACAGACAACTCCTTAAGACCAGGATTCAAGAAAAACTGAGAATTTTACTTTTGTATTAGATGCTAAGACACGCTCCATGAAAACTCATGCTTGCTTCAGTCTCCCAAAGCCATCTTTGACAAAGGAGTCATCTCAGGTCATATTATACCAACAAAACTTAAAAAAAAAAAAAAATCTACCTGCCCTTTTAATACTTCTAACTTTTGTTAAAATGCCAGAGCTTTTTTTACTTTTTCCTTCTTCCCCCCATAGCCAGGGCAAGGGAAGGGAGAGGAAAGAGAATGTATTCTTCTTCGCCCTGCAGATTTACAGGAACCAAATTCAAGTTTCACATCAACTCTTCTTTCTTCATCACAACAAACAACCTTAAAGGGTTAGCAGAAACCCCAGCCTGGAGAAAACCCAAGCTGACAGTTTCTCCACATTCTCAACCTCTGACTTCCTAACACTACTACAGATGGTGGATCAATAAACAATTAGAATTGATCAATAAATAATAAAACATAACCCACTGCTTACCTTTGATGTACCAGGGCCCCTAACTGGTTACCTACTGTGGCAGAGAGAGAAAAAAGGAAAAAAATCAAAGCATTAGCACGGATAAACTAACTTCATCCCTATAGAAAAAGAGTTCTTACCATTTCATCAAAAAAGAAAGAAAAGCAAAACAGTAATTTAGGTTCAGTGGCTGAAATGAATGCGTTATGCAGTACAAAACAGGAGGGGATTTCTTGATCAACACACACCATAACCCAGTGTGCAGCTGAACACAGGACAGGGAATTGATCTGCGTCTCCCCATGCTGAGAGTCATGGGAGAAAATCCTGCCTGTCCAAATCTAAATCCCTGCAACTAACCTCCCCCCTTCCCAAATTAAGCCCAAAGTAGTAAAAAAAAAAAAAAAAAAAGGCGGGGAGGTAAGGGAGAGAAGAGACATTTCAAACAGACTGCTACGTATTAAAAAAACAAAAATAAAAGCTGATCAGATTCAGATTTAGTTTAGGCAAAAAGCATTGAAGATCGCTTGCACATACTTCTCTCTGTGTCTCGTATCTGTGCTCCATGGAGCCCACTTACACGGAGACCTGTTAAAGGAATAGGTCTGTTAAGTAACCTTGTGGCACCCAAACAGTATCCTCTTTAAAAAAAGAAAACAAAACCACACCACGTTTTACTGAACACACACATTCCAGGCATAACTGCTGATCATAAATGGACCACCAGCTAACATCACAGATATCTTCCCAGCTGACAACCCTCAAACAGATTTCTCACCCCCCCCCCCCCCCCCCAACCGATTAGATCTTTCTTCCAAATGTTAATGGAGAAAATATCATTAGACCAACTCATGCAAAGTGGGAACACATGCCCTGCTGGGCTTCCTACTGGACTTCGCCTGCAGCAAACCAGCTAAAAACCAGACCATTTGGTCCTAACAACCAGTTGAAAGATTATATTGCATGCCTGGAGGGCACAAGCAGCAAAACAAATGAAACCGGCCAATATGTGAGCTGTGATAATAAAGATGCTATTTCAAACTACCTTGCAGCAACCTGCACATTCTTTGACCTGAAATAAATTGGCAATCAGCTGGCAGGGTGAGAAAGTGGATGCATCCCACACTCTCTAAATCTGGTAGAAAAATGCATAAAGTTTGCGGCCAAACGCTTTATTCAAATAAAATAGACAAGGAGATTCAATACTGTATTTCTGCTGCGTGTCAATACCTTCATAATAGTTCAGGACCAAAATATTGACAGCATATACATTTTATTACTCTCCCCAGCTCAGTGATAAGACAACTGCTGCGTTATTGACTCCATTAGATTTGTCTTTGCATATTCTCACCCTGAATATAAAAAGCTCTAATTTGATAACTATCAATACTGCAGCTGAAAAAGCTGGGTGATGTAACGGGGAATATTTGCTCTAGCTGATAAGCTACTACCACAGAGCTGAGCAAATACGACCAAATTCAGAATTTCCCCATCTTGCCGCAAACTGTGCTCCAAATATTTTTACTATACGCAATAGGTTCGGTGGCTATTGCCATAGTATGGGATCGTCCTTGCCACGGACCAGGCCACTCGTTATCCCAAGATGCCAGAAAGAGTGGTCTTAACATTACAAGGCTGTATTTAAATATCCACTTCACATCTCAATTCACCATAACAGCTCTCATAGCAGTCTGTTCCACTGCAGCCGCTGTCCACAAATTATGAGACAGATACACATCCTATAATCAACTCCTGAAGTTCACTCAAGGAACGGAAGAGCCTTCATTTTGTAACACAATCCTACACTTGAAAAAGACAACTTCTTAGGGGAAAACTGTACAAGCACAAGAAGTTAAATCAGTCAGGGAAATAATGCTTTAGATGTATGTAACATAATGTCTCCAACGCATTCCAAGCACTACACATAGTAAGCCATTCACCATCCCAGGCAGACAGGTATCAGCCTTACTGTATATTTATTGCACAAGTTACTTAAAAAAAATTAAGCCACAGTAACTTATGTGCAAAATCATTCCTTCCACATTTCACAGACAACCTCTCCAAGAGCTGAGATGGAAGGCAGATGGAGAGAACTGGCAGTGATTTACTTGAAGTCAGTTATGATTTTTCTCTGGTTTTGGGTGGGGAAAGAAACAACGTGGCTCCCGGTTCCAACAACCCAAAGGTCCGTTCTGTCTCCAACATGCTCATTTTGCTCTGAAAGACAGAGACTAATAGAGAGGAAGGGCTGGGGCAGACCATGCTCCCTGCAGTACTGAAAGCTGACGTTCTGTTCCACCATCTCCCTTTTTGCACCAGGGTGGGGGCTGAACTCTGACAAGCCACGTACATATTTCCCCTTTTACATCTATTCAGTACAATTTAACTGTAACTGCAGTCATTTTACTGCAAATAAGGAAAAATACTGAATAAAATCAGCACAATTTCCTATTAATGGCACCTGCTGGTTGATAACTCTTCACTCTGCTTTAGGCTTCACCTTAACTGAATTCTACCTAACAGACACTCAAAACAAATGTGGATTTTTTTTCCACCCCATAAAACAGAGCAGTGCCTCCCACTAAATTAATGTGCATGATGGGAATATAGAATCTCGTCAAGAATATCTTCATGGCTAGAATAAAATCAGAACGACGCATCTCTTGGAGAGCAGTGGAACCAGGTAGCATTTCATTCTTTTGAACCAAAATGGGATCATCATGAATTTTAGAAAGCTACAAGGAAGACATTAGTTACCCTAATTCATCATCAAATATTATCAGGTTTTTCTTTAATTAAATGGTCAAAGCCTAATAATGTTCGCGTCCACCTTCACTGCAAATCTTTACAGGCTTTTTTCCCCTCCCTTAAACTGCACTGCTTTAAAAAATGGTGATCTGTAAAGCTGCAATTTTGAAGAACACTAAACCTTCTGCCAAGAGATCTGCACTTTTGCCCTGGTCGTATTGCCGCTACAGACCTGTAAAGGATTATCACTGCTAACGTTCAGCAGCAGTATGACAGGGATAAGATTTTCTTCTGCCCATCGCTATTTTTCATTGAAAAAACGTTGGAGCAAAAGAATAAAGTGTTCTGTACAACAGGATCATGTTGTGTTTGAACCCCTCAGCTCTACTACAATCAAGTTTAATTACACCGAAACAGGCCATCTTCATATCTGGATGCACCACAGAAGCTTGGGGAAGACACAGGGTGGAGAGAGGGGGGCGTGAGGCTTCTCCAAGATCTGTCATTTTTGTTTCCTCAGACTCAAAGGGTGTCCCAGCCTTCAGCAGCAACACTGCTGCTTAACCCTATGTATATCACTGGAAACTTCTTTAAAGCAGTCCAAATGAGGGCAAACAAAGGCTAACGTTTCCAGCAGACTAGATCCCTTCTTCCTTTGAACAAAAGGAGGCTGCTTCTTAAAGGATTATTTTGCATTAAATAAACTTATTAAATTGTGCTGGTAATTAGAGGGACCCATTAATTAGAACAGAGGCCAGGAGGAGCTGTTGGCCATTAACAGGAGGGCTGGGATCTATCGTCAGCAGTGAGCAACAAGCAAGATGCCACTAGGTCTCTCCACAGCTCAGAGCTAACCCCATCTCTGGTGCTCACCTTCCTTGAGAAACATTAACCGCTGCAAGTGGCCATATAAATGCTGACTACGACTTCCTGCAAGCAGTACAAATAAACCTGGTCTCCTCCCTGCACTGTAGCTATTTGCAGGATTACTTTAAAGTTGTTTCCAGAAAGAGGAAATAACGAAGCCAGGGAAAAGAGAAATAATCAAGCTCCATCTAATACCAATCGGCCAGGTCACCAGGGCCAATCCTAGCAGCACTTCGTTTCAGATGAAGATTATGTTATGGGAAGTGCAAAAGGCACTCACGCATTCTGGTTTCTAATACTACGACAAATCTATTCTTCCTGGAAATGCTCTAAAAGCAGCTGAATTTGTTTTGACCAGGGCACCGTCACCCTGTCTTAAGACCACTTCCTAAGCTGACATCAATCAGCCATGCCAGCAGCTGTTTACAAAAATGGACAGGCAGAATTAGATTTTCCTGAAAGACATGCACTTCTCCTGTCACCTTAAATACCTCCTCTGGACCCAATTTTTTCAGGTGTATTAGGAACAGAAGTAATTTTCTAACAGCTACATGGGGCTAAGGAAGCAGCGAGAACTGCACTCAGCCATGACCACGCAGTATTCAGAGGTAAACAATCAAAAGATTTACCACCAGATTTGTTTCCAAGCTATCCAGAGCAGCACAATGTATCCAAACCCCCGCAGTATAAAATTTCTAGAGTATGCGTAACAATATAAATAATCACTTCTTGACAACAATGTCTCCAAACTGTGGTTCACAGACAAGCAGAAAACTGAAAAAAGTGTGGGCATGCAATCCCAACGCTCCTTGTTTGCAACTAACAGAGAACTAAGAGATCATCCAAATGGGAAATGTTTTCCTGATTTTAGTGTCCTATTAAAAGCAACCGCCATCTTCCAGATGCTTAAAGCTAAAGCTGCATTATAGACTTTTAATACTATGGCAGCAAGAGCAGGTAGCCTAAGACTGACTAAGGTGTGGATCATACCACAAAGAAATACAGAGGAAGAAGCACTGGCAGCTTCCAGAGTTCCTTTGCCAGAACTGCAGTTCTGGGCTTGCAGTTAAAGAGCAACGCAGGGTGATTATGCGGTTAGGTGGGGAACTCATCACACAATTGTCTTGCAGTACAGGGCTTACTAATGCCATTAGAAATAAAACACAAGACAACCAAAGCTGTAAGAAGTGATAGAACACTTGCTCCTACCCTGACAATTCCTGTTTCCTTGTGAAATTCGAGCCCTTTAAAATACCACTGCCATCAATTCTCTTCTCCTCTAAGATCTCACAGATCAGATTTTTGGGAAGGGAGTTGGACAAATTTATAAAACCTACAGATGTATACGAACAAGCCAAGGGCAAATACAACATTGGAGCTACTTTAGACAAGGCCCAGTGTTGAACTACAAGGGTGAGCAAACACCTGTGGGTCTTTACATCAGCAGAACAACTGCCAAGACAGGAGTCAGGAGTACAGCCACTCTGGAAGACTCTTCCAGGCACGATACCTCCTCCATGGAGTTACCTATCACAACACAAGACACCAGCAGTAACACACATTTATAGCCCAGACTGCAACTGTGTGTCAACACAAACAAGCCTCAGCAAGTAATAGGGCTCACCAGTAAAAGTTTAAGTACAAAGTCTAACTTGTGCTGTCATTAAGCACTACAACCATTTCACATGTTAAAAGCTCATAAAAACCATTTTGTCAAGAGGTCAGATTTCTCAGTTCAGCCTGATGAATCAATAAAAGAAATAGGCAGGACTAATGTTATGAATGACTAGTTCCTAGAAGGCTACTTTTATTCTTTGTCACAGCCACTTATCTAAGCTATTCAGACACAGCTCAAAGTTGTTCAGCATTCTTCAATGCTGAACAGCCTGCTTGACAGCCGAGCACCTTCCCATACAGAAACCAACACATACCAGTAATACCGGGCCTCTGCCTTCTCACAGACATAGCGATGCTCCAGTCCAAGACAGAAGGCACAGGGGCTCACCCAGATAAACCCAGTCTTCCCTAAAACACCAAACCAAAGGAGCAGCAACCTCTTGCTCAAATAGAGCCAAGACCAGAAAACAAAGTGGGTTGTGGCATGTGTTCAGAAAACAGTAATGATAGCAAGCGAGGCTCCACATGAAAGAAACTTCTCCCTGTGCTCCAGCACGTTTTTTTTTCAGAATGAGAAGCAGACGTGCAGTATTTTCAGCCTTTGTATCAGACAGAAAAAAATATTTTCAAAATGAAGTGCTAGGCAGCAGCTTTGCTTATCTCCTCAGTACTCCTGAACAGATCTGTAGGGGAGAGAATCACCCTGCAGGGCTACCTGTGTCAGTAAAATACTAGAGGAAAAACAAAAAGGAAGACATAGCCGTGGTGGTTTTTTTTTTTTTTTCTAACCAACTACAGGATAAAGGCAAGCTCTTTGCATCTATGCAGCAGCAGATAATACAGTTTTAAACACTTCTTGTAAGAGTGCAGATCATTAGATTTGTAAAAAGGAAAACACCTGTTCCAACATTTTTGTTGTTCCTGCTGAAGAAACTAATATATTATTTTAAGATTATAACACTTCATGCAACACTAACTCATTACAGTTACCATCCAGTAAATTACTCTTTGGCTGTGGACTATGTTAAATGCTTCAGAGATTTAAGAATTCTCAAAGAATAATTATTTAAAAAGCTAAGTCTAATACGAAAAGTTCCCTTCCAACTTGCATCAACTTATATCAATACCTTTTCTCCTTAAAATTCACGTACAAAGCATTTGGAACTCTTGACAGTGACTCAACTACTGTGCTGTGACCACAGCTACACATGGGAAGGAACACATGTAATACTCTCCCTAAACATTGCCTGCCCTCAGAAAATAAGGGTCATCAGGGAAGAACAGCTTTACTATATACATCTGGTACTCTATACAAGGGCTCCAACACAGTTCCAATAAACACATTCTTCTCCCTCCACCAACTACCACAGAACAAAATTTAAATTACAGCATTTGTTTGGTAATTCCCCAAGTTCATGAACTAAGAAAGAATTGCTTCACATTAATAATACTAACGCCTAGGAGCTCTGTGCTATCCAGATAAGGCTTAACAGCACAGGGAATCTTGTATAAAATTTCTATACACAAAAAGATGCAGTGATTTCTGTCCTTAAAGCAGACAACTGCCTCCATAGATGAATTTCAGGAGCTGCATCCACAAGACTGACTAATCATAGCCAGCTTACCTCCATCATCCAGGGGCCGTTTCTGCACTCCATAACCATAGACTGATGGGTCCACAAGTGTTGTAGAATTATTCAAGTGAGGAATATCTCCAATTTTAGCAGCAATCTACAAAAACAGGGGATAAAAGCATGATTAGGATACCAGAAGTTTCAGCCACCACAGCTAGACACTTTCCTCCGGTAAGGTATTTACCCCAGACCAATCTTCTCTCAGCTACTTACTATATAGGTAGCTTTATATCAATTCCAAGACAGGAGTGCTTCATTTGTAAAGTAAACAATTTTCTGCTTGCTTTTAATATTTGCTTAGTTAAGATTGCATTTACCCAGTTCCTCTTCCTGATTGTAAGAAGGTATTTACTCCCTGGAACATTATATTCAGGTTTGTTCACTCTATGGACAGCTGACAAGGTAAATCTTGCAAAAAGAGCTCAAACTAGCTAACCAACTTTGTCCTGGAGGACCTGCCACCACCATAGCCATGTAGGAGGACACGTGCTTCCTCCTACATCCGTGCATATCCAGATAGATAGAAATGCACACTCACACATTAGCGGGGGGAGCGGAGGGAGAAGAATGTGAAAATACACAGCATAAGGACAGGTTTGGGAATTCCTTGTCAAAGTAAACACCCCGTGTTTACTGTATGAAGAATAAGGCAGTGGGCAAACTATTAGCCCAGAACTAATTTCAGTTTCCAGCAGCAGTCAATACAGCAGGAACACCACTAACACTGCCTGTGTCTCTGCTTCCCCCCCTTACAGAGGGGTAACAGCCATTCCCTGCCAAGCCAGGGTGCAAGGAGGATATTTACAGGAAAGAGAAGACAGTCAGGTATCACAGGTAAGCAACTAAAGCAGGTGAGAAAGACACCTAACCACCACTTAATAAAAGTGAGAAGTTAAGCTCATCTCTAATGACGTTTGGGAGACACCTATACAGATGGATGCTGACAGAAGCGAGCTCTTTCATCTGCTCTCCAAGCTAACTGATGTAAACCCCCTCTAGAAGCATAGAGGTGCATTACTTCAGTGCTGCACCCGAGTTAATCCCGACTTCAGGGACATGCAAGCTGCAGTCTCACAGCACCCCTTGCCTACATAAAGTACTTGGCTATAATAAGCAAGTGCAGAACAAAGTAGTTACAGAACAAATATAAAGGATGGGGTATTCTACAGTGCTTGCTTCCCTTTCCAGCAAAAAGAAAATCATTGAATAGGATCTTTACTAGGAGTCTGATCTCACTCTATTGTAACTGGGATTTCACCAGAGAATAAGCAACAGGAACAGATGAAAGAGCATTTTACACAGATATGTTTTAAATGAAGGCAAGGGCAAATGACAAAGATAACTAAAGGTGTTTCTAAAATTTTAGTTTTACTGCAACAGAAAGACATCTACAGTAACTCTGGTTGTTGACAGTATTAGCTGCTGCAGTGGAATAAACTGCCCGAGATTCAGAACCACAGGGTACGGAAAAAAAAAAAGCCATTTGAAATAATCTTGAAAGATTGAGGGCACTGCTTTTAGAAAGAGAATAGAAAACATTCTCTTCAATGCCTTGTATGAAAAGAGGTCCAAGTTTTGACCATTTTCTTCTCATAGTCCATTCCTTCCTGTCCTCTTTTAGAAAGTCAACAACTTTGCTGTGTCAGAAATGCCAGGAGCTAGAAACTAAAGTTTTCCTGCAGGACTAGCACAGTGATCACATAACGAAGCTTTGATGACAAGCACCTTGTATATCAACATCTTCAAAAACTAGTAAGCCCACAGAAATCTGATTCTGAAAGCATTAACACAGACTATCCCTTCTCCACTCTGTAGTAGGGAGTGCCAGGTGATGCCTTGCTTTTTTGTTGAAAACTGTACTGCATCCACAGTTCCAGCCCTGTGCATACGTGCTTTCCCCTTACCTTTGGGACGCAGAGGACTTCAACGAAGGTACAAAGAGCATAGATGTTGTCTGACTACTTCAATGGTGAAAAATACATTAAAAATATATTTTGTAACAATCTATTAACAGTTTTCACATAATAACTTACAAAGGTATGCCAAAAGAAACAGTGTCAGGTATAACTTATCCTGGCATGCTTTGGAACATTCAATTTTAACATGCCCCTTATGAACTCTCTGTCAGTAGTTATTTACTCGAAAAAATTTTAAGTTGTGGAAACTGCTAGCTGACAGCTTGGAGCTGAAATCACACACCACACGCTCAAGGGAAAGAAAAAATAGCCTGGATAGCAGAAGCTGACCTACGAAAGGAAGCTAGCATGAAGCACAAAGGTGTGCATGAACAGATCACCATCCGCTCCCAAAGCGGGAAAGCTTTGCAAACCCCTACTCAAGGCTGGCACACCGTTATCACCCTGGCACAGAACCCTCCAACTAAAAGGGCAAAATAAGAGAGTCAAAGCGATTTTTACATTATCAGCTTTTGGGATATTTTCCTCTTTTTTTTTTTTTTTCCCCCTTCTCCTTTATTTAAACTTGCACCCTTATCTCTAAAGCCTGCAGCCGCCACCGGATTACACGTAGACAACACACCAACTCACAACAGCAGGAAAAAAGACCCTGCAAAGTTCAGAGTTGAGCTTTTAAAGTAGATGTAGCAGGTAAAATACATTTTAACTTCTTCTGTTCAACTTAAAACGGGAACCTCAATTTTTACTACAGGTTCAGCAGGGAGATAAGCACAAAAGTTAGAACATAGCAAAAGTAAGCAGACCTAGCCCTTATCTGACTAAATGACCTTGAGTAACGTACTGCTAGCCACTGCTTTTGTCCCGCTGTATGTCAGTCCTCTTTTTTTTTTTTCCCCTAAACCCAACACATCCATTTTACTAAGCTCTGAAATACAACGGAAAAAGCATCACTATCACAGAACTGCTTCTGCACCCAATTTCCCCAAAACAAAGCTCTCCAATAAAGACTTTAAAGGACATCGCACAAACCTGAGCTACAAATTGCAATGGTAAAGCCAAGAAAAACAAACAAATTAGCCCACAAAGTTGTGCGAGGGATACATGTTTTCCTACACCTTGCACTTCTGTCCTCCTATACCTTTAACACTGTTTAACAATGGTGCAATACCAAAATGCTTCTAAATATGAAGTTTCTTTGCTAGGCACAGCAGGACTCAAGTGCCAATGTCTGCAGAATTCAGCTTTCAAGAGAAAGAGCCTAGCTTCTGGGAAGAATCTCACCATGCTGCCCTGCAAAAAAATAGCCACCAATAAAACTGCCAATTCTAGGTATTAGCAAGACATAAAACAATAAAGCACTGTCATCTGACCCTTCAGACAATTCTAGTGCTTCTGCTACTCTTCCTAGTCATCGAGCTGAATATTAGAGTTTGCATGACAGCCACTTCTCCAGAGCTCTGCAGGAAGCAGTGAAACCATCTACAACCATTTAAGTTTCTTGTCACAGGTGGTTTTCCTAAATACTAGAGTAACTGCAAAGCCCTAAATCTATTTGATTATGATCTGAAAAAGTACTCTGCAGGGGGATAAGGAAACCTAAGTCTTAAGACCCCTCCATCCCCACAGAAATTAGAAGTTAAAGCCTGATAACAGGATTTTAAACACACAGCCTGTTGACTCTCAGTAAGTCTCAGGATATTCATCCACTTCCAAGGTACCCAAGATGGCACGCTACAGGCTTACCAAGCCACAGCCTTTCCTCTTCATAGCATTCCTAGGAATTCGGATTCAGACAGTACATATAGCAGGTCACAAGAGCAGCAGCACATGTATGAAGAGGGAAGAAGTGCCGCAAACATGTGTTGTACTGAAAATGAGACTGCTGGGGAGAACAGGAGAGGGTAAGAACCGAGCAAGACGCTGTCTTGTCAATGAAAACAAGACTCAAGGACAGTCTGATAGAAATCCATTTTTGTCCAAAGTACAGGCAGCTCTACTTATTTTCTGATCCCATTACTCAAAAGGGGAGCAAACATCCTTTCTCTCCCCCCACCCCAAAATGCCACAGAAGAAAACCCACCCCGCCTAGGAACAGCCGCTTCAATGGACAGATCAGTCACCACCTACGACCCATAGACTAACCCACCCACTTGAGGCATGGTGCAGAAGATGCAGGACAGACCATCTCAAAGCCCCACCATTCACCTGAAAATTTTTGATACATCTCAAATATTTAAGAGTCCACAAAAAAATCCGAGCAAGCCCAGCACAAACACTGAAAGCACTGTACAAGTCATTTCTTTCAAAGGTATTCCAGATTTCTTACTCTTACATCATCTTGCATCCCAGTGACTTTGAGGAATGCAGTTACTGTGATTGATGAGGAAAGTCTTCCCTGTCCTAAATTATTTAGTTACTAATAACTAAGCACTGTATTCCACAGCCTGATTTTAGTGTTATGGCTCTCATGAGAACTGAATTTAGTAAATTTGATTACTAGTCTTAAGCGTAAGATTGAACTCAGAGTTGAAATGTCAAGCCAGGGATGTCATATCAACCCACAATGCAAGAACTATGACTGAATTTTTTTTTCTCTGTTTCCTCATCCCCTTAAAGCAAAAGCAATACGCAGAAAAGGCTGTGGCATTGGCTAGAAACAGAACAAAAGCTGACATCGATGTACCAGATCAGTATAGTTCAGGCACATACGACATTAAACACACTCGGTGAAAGCTCTGCCATCACCTCCAGAGAAGTGTGAGGTGTCACTGCCTTTACATCCCACCTGACTCTCAGCCAGGAAGTTCCATCATATATTGCTTGGTTGGTGAAGTAAGTATCCATCCACTGAGCAATTAAGACCATCTTCATTCACATTTGGTAACAAGTCACCAGTGACAATTTAGTCCTGCCCTTCTGTACAGGAGAAGACTACCTACTCCCTTACAAAGCTCCTTTGGAACTAGATTAAATCAAATACTTTTACGGGGGTAGGGGGGAATATTTTAGCACTTGCCAACAATTCCTTTCATCCCACAAATACTAATGGAAAAAAAAAATCACATTCAACAGGCAGCATACAACTCACTGCAGAAAAATGTAGGCCACTGCGCTCCCACGAACACGTGCAGAGCACGCATTTCTCAACACACTTGTTTCCAGCATGAAAGATAGCAGGAAGGCTGCTACACTGCAGTGCCTGACCTGAAGTTGGCAGCTTGGAAGATTTTTGAAATCTTCCAGTTCAGACTAACTTAAGCTGTTAGGCTCGTGGAAACCAAATATATTCAGCAACATCAGAGTAAGTGAACATAGCTAGGTACAGAATTATTTAATATTCCATCTCCTTCACGTGTGGGTTAGGGATCCTCACAGATTCACCCTACAAACATGATGACAGCAACCACGGAACGCCGATCCCAACTGCTTTTCTGTTAGCGCTATGTTTTAGCCCAACACCGTCTGAAGCATCCTGCTTTCACATTTAACCTGTTACAGACCAGGTGAGTGGTACACACTGCAGCACTTTCAACATACTCCCAAAATAGTTTCAACAAGCTGCAACTGACCAGCAAATAATTATTTTCTTCTACATAAACAGGTTATTCAAAGATTATTCAACTCTTAGCAGGCAATAATATTATCAGATATTCAAGGAGATGTTTTTGCAATGAGAGGCATTCGGGAACAGACGACCAGGTCAAGACAAACACAGCCGCAACACCTCTCAATTTAACTGCATCACGTAGATAACCTGGGCTACCGGCGAAGCCTTCAGACATCACATACCACCAAGGTCACAGCATTTTGTTAGCCACTGAAAAAAGTGACGCGTGGCCTCATCCAGGAGGCAGCTAACACGTAACTTGCCTACTGCAATACTTCTGCTGAGAAAGAAATCAACGACTGAAGAGCAGGCTAGCCCGTCATCTCCTCTGGGAAGGTGCAGGGTGTTCGTCTAGAACAGCGAGCGCCTCTGTACTGGTCGCTGAAGACCGCAGAGGACGCAGACTTGCTGCCGTACTGATTCACGAGTGAGCCATGAACGATGGTAAGCGACTTAAGTTCCATGAGAGCGATTGCTTGAAAGGTCTTAGGGTCCAGCTTAGTTTCATCAGAAGTTTCTCAGGGAAAATGAGAAAAACAAGTCTGGGCAACAGAAGGAGATTTCTCCCACCTGGCCTGTAACATTGGAAAGAATAAAGTCAGGGTCTTCAAGTGCCAGTTGGGCTGCGGTCCTGGTACTCAGCTGTATAACGTCTCGTTAAGGTATAGTCACTAAATGCGAGTAAAGCGCAACCTGTTCAGAGATGGACTAACCACTTGTGACAGACACGGAACAAGAGATGTGATGAACGGTCACAAAATCTGCACTGTGAGCAGCGGCTTCTTGTTTCTGGATCCACTTTCCACAAACCGAGAAGCACAACAAACACTTGGAATATCCTGTACTGAAGACAAGGGTGTTGGTTTCTGCAGGTCTGGGCGCTTTTACCGAAAGTTTCCATTTTAGTGCTGTGTAAGCTCAGAGATTCCTTCGGGGAGCACTTCACTCCCCCCTCCCTCTCTCTCTCCCAGGAGGGAATGCAAAGCTCAGGGTTTCTATTGATTAAGCCTAACACGCAATTAAGGCCTCGTTTAAAAACCGAATTAACATTAAGCTCACACCCACCCACTGCAAAGCGCAAGACGACAGCTTCCCAGACGAGAGCTCCCGCAGGCTGCAGACCGCCGCCTTCCCCGCAGAGCAGCGTTTTTGCCGTGTCACAAGCCCCGGCCGCGACCCGCGCTGGAGGGGTCTGTCAGAGAGCCCCGCCGCCCCCCCCCCCGGGCCTGCCCCTCTCCCCGGAACCGCCGCCGCCCCCCCCGCAGGGGACAGCCCCCGGGGCCGCTGAGAGGAGCCTCCGGCCCCGGCCTCCCGACAGAGGGGCAGTGGGGCCGCGGCCCTACCCCTCACTGCGGCTCCGCGCTCCGCCTCAACCCCGCGGCCTAGCGGCGCCCCGCGGCCTCCTCCCGCCCCCGACCCGTCAGCCGGCGCCTACCTGCCGGACCCGGTGCAGAGCGTCCACGAACCCCTCGGGCTTGATCCCCACGGGCGCTGCGCTCTGCCCCTGCGCCAGCTCCGCCATGACACGCGCCCCGCGCCCGCCCGCCGCCGCCGCGCCGTCCCGCCGCTCCGCCCGGGGACCCGCACCCGGAAAGGGAAAGAGCCCCCCGCTTCCGCCGGAAGTGGGCCGAGGGGCGGGGGCGCCGGGGCGGGGCGGGGCCGGGGGGGGGGCTCGCGCCGCGCGTCACGGCCGCTCACGTGCCGGAGGGGAGGGGGCGCAGGGCGGGGCCAGCCCTTGCCCCGCCCCCACGGGACACCCCCCCCCCCCCCCCCCCCACAGCCCCACCCCCCCCACAGCCCCTCCGCCACCGGGAGCCCACGGGTGAGGGGCGGGGGGGCGGCCCGGGAGCCCCACTGCCCGCGGGGGGACGGGGGGGGCGAGGCCAGGAGCCACCTGCCGGGCCGGACCGGTCCCTGGCCGGGCTGTGCCAGCCCCTCCCGCCCCTGCCTGTGCCCCCCTGCCGGCCCCTGCCTGCACCTCCCCTGCCAGCCCCTGCCTGCACCTCCCCTGCCAGCCCCTGCCTGTGCCCCCCTGCCTGCACCTCCCCTGCCAGCCCCTGCCTGCACCTCCCCTGCCAGCCCCTGCCTGTGCCCCCCTGCCTGTGCCCCCCGCCAGCCCCTGCCTGTGCCCCCCTGCCTGCGCCTCCCCTGCCAGCCCCTGCCAGCCCCCGGGCCGTGCCATCCCCTCCGTCCCCGCTGTGGTGGTGGTGGCCGCGGAGGTGTCCCACCAGCAGCCACCATTTAACCCCCTCCATGGAAACGCACCATCCCCCAGCAGCCGTTTCCCGCCTGTTTTCGTGCGGGTATCTGAGGACCGTGTTTCCCAGCACGCTGCCGTGGGCCAGACGCTGCCGTGGCGGCGGAGCAGCAGGAGGCTCCGGGATGATGCAAGGACCAGTTAGTCAAGGATTAATGCAAAGAACATGCAAAGCTGATTCCTCGAGCAGGGCGCTGCTGCATGGCCCCTGCCCGGCCCTTGCCGTCCGGGACGTCTGGGCGACGGCGGTGCTTTTGGGGGTGTCCCACGAGGGCTGCCACCCAACCTGCTGCCCGCGCACAGAGCCTCGCAGGCGGGGTGCGTGCCTGCTTTTGGGGTTGAGCACGTATCCTCCAGGAGAGGAGAGCAACGCCTGACCGTGGGATGGTGGCACGGCTTGAGACCCCGGGGGGGGGGACACAAGAAGCAGCGGGGGTCAGCTCTGCCGGCTGGGTCCCCAGAGCAAAAAGGATGGGGGCAGTGGTGGGATCCCAGGTCCGGCCATCAGCCCCCCCAAGCCTGGCAACATGGAGGGCCTTGACCTACCCCCCCCCACCCACGCAGCCAGGTGCAGCTGCCTGAACGGGTGAGAGATGTTATCTCCCAAATCGCAGCCCACAGCCGGCTCCCGGCGTGGCTGGGTTTGCACGCCGAGCCTGGGAGAGCAGCCCTCGGCTGGCCGCAGGGGCGGGTGCCGCGGCTCCCCGTGTCCGGCGCGTGTTCGTTCTGCTGTGACGGGGACGGAGCTGCGGGTCGGGAGGGTTTGTGCCCGCTGGGTTTCCCACCCGGCGCTGCCGCTGCAGCTCGCAATAGTCCGAGTTTAATCCCAGACTTGCTGTCCCAAAGCCACCCAGTATTAAATTCAAAATTCAAACCCTGACCCAAGCTGTCTTGTTCTCCTTCTTGGCTGTTTCTTGCTCTTTCCAGTTTTATGCATCAATTTGCGCCTACATGAGTAGGCAGGCATTGCTGAGGCTGATGAAATTATCTGGTGGCTTTCCAAGAGAGGGAACGCGCTTCTTCACTGGGACGCGCAGTCTGCTGCCGCTCACCTACGTTACACCAGCGGGCTTGCTGATAACCAGCCTTTCCTCCGCTCGGAAGTCCGGATCGCTTTCTTAAACGAAATGCCCATTTATTTTAGGAGAAAGGACCACAGCCCATGGGGGAAGGATTTTAAGATCATCTGTATCGCTGCAGCCTCCCCATCATCTTCTGACCATGGTGGAGGCAACTTCTCCAGCCATGCCAGAGGGCTTTGCTGCTTCCTCTCTTGCAAACAGCCCCGAGACTTTGCTGGATTCAGGGAATTTTTCCCCTCCTAGCCCTGGCCGGGAAGACCCACCAGGCTCAGCACCAGCTGCCCCTTTCCGTGGGCAGGTCCTGGGTGGGGGGATCCCCCCGACAGCCCCACTTGGCTCTCGGGGATGCCCTGCCCTGAGCAGGATTCACCCTGTGACCCTCCAGCTAACACCAACCTCAAAGTGGCTGCAAAAACCAAAAAGTGACCAAATCTGAAGCCTAAAGACCCCGGCACTGGGACGCCGGCAGAGAGAAGCTGTAGCCTCTGCTGCCGGACCCGGTGCGGCGCTTGGGGCTGTGAGAGCTGAGTTTTGGCAGTCTCAACCCCCGCAAGAGACGGAGGAGTCTCGTCGGTGCTCGGAAAGACCACGGCCGAGGGACCGGGCTGCCGGGAGGGTGACGGTGTGATGGTGAGCCCCGGCGCTGGACGGGCAGGGACGGCTGGGAGGGACCCTGGCGAGAAGAAGACATCAGGCGGCAATTGAAAAGAAGGAAATTACAGGCCTTAAACACTTCCAGAAACAAATTTCTGATGTAAATCTTCCTTTTGAGGGGGAAAAAAAAAAAAAGGAAAAAAAAAGAAAGGAGTGATTCTACACCTCCATCACCCACCTCCCCCCCCGCCCGAGACACACACACCTTCGCACACACACGCGCTGAAATTAGTTGTGACAGCTGAAATTCTCCTCTCGTCGGACGCCGTTTGACAGGGTACTTAAAAAAGGAGGAGGAAAAAAAAAAGAGAAGAAGAAGAAAAGGGAAAGTGGTTTGGTGTCGCATGGGGGAGGCGGAGGGGGGTGATGGGGTGGGGGGTTTCAAGTGATACAAGGCGCATAATTCAGGCTTCTTGGATTGCAAAAGCTCCTCTTACCTAAAGGGCCTGCTGCCTTTATTTTTATCCAAATGGCTCAATTACTGCAAAGCCCCACAGAGAAAATTATGGATGTTTGCCTCTATTTTTCTCCCCTTGTCTCGACAACTGTAGATATTTTGTTTTCCTTCTTTCCATCTCTTTTTTTTTTTTTTTTTTCCTTCCCCCTTTTGGTGGTGGTGGGTACAGGGGGTGGAAGGTGGCTGGGGACCAGGACAGGGGATGGATGGGGAGATGCGGGGGACCCAGGGTGAGGGACGGGGCGCTGGCGCGCGATGGCCCCGCCACCGTCGCACAACTTGGTCCTCTCTCCGTCTCACCTTGCACCTTTGGCTCCTTGCATCCCCCTCGTCCCCACGTCCCCCACCCTTCTCCCTTCCTCCAGCCCTCTCTCCCTCTCTTCTCCCCCACCTCCCTCCTCTCCTTCCCCCTGCTCCCCTCCCCATCACCCCCTCCCTGTGCCTCTCAAAGCCACCATAATAGCAGCTTGTTTGGCACTTCACTTGGTCTCAATGAGAAAATTCCCCCCTCTCCCTCTTTTTGCCTTCGTTATTTCCAAACCCTGCAATAGCTCCTTTGCTCAGGGCTGCGGGAAGTGCCCATTTTTCAACATTTTTCTTTGGCTTATGTTTGTCATCCTCTGAATTACCGCACCGGGGAGTCCAGTCAGCCCAACACCGGGCCCTGCTATTCACGCCTCTTCTGCTCCTTGAGATCATGTAGGGAGAAATTAGTTATTTATTTCGAGCACCACTGCAATGCACTTCCTCGCAGAAGTGTTTGTTTTGATCCCCCGCTGGAAAAGGAGCCTCCGCGGGGAACGCCGGCGTGCCGGCAGCGCCGGGTCCGGCAGGAGATGCGGTGAGGGCAGGGCAGGGTGTGGGCAGCCCTGGGGGGTCCTGGGAGAGCTGTGAGCCTGGAGACCCCCAGCGAACATGTGGCTCATGAGAGGGGTCTCCACCATGCCGAGATGTTTCTCCAAGGTTCCTCCTGGAGCAGATGCTCTCTGCGGGTCCTGAGAGTTTCTTTCCAGGTGATGTTGTCCCATCAGGAAGCCTGGTTATCCGCGGTTTTATCCCTAGGTCAGGCATGCCATGGTGAGATGGATCCCATGGCACGGGGGGAGCATCCCACCCCGAGGTGGCCATGACTGCACCAGGGAGTGCGACCCAGGAGGCTCTGCCAAGCGCTGAAAGACTGGGCTGATTTGGTGGCTGGAGGAAGGGACCCTGCTCTGGCACAGCCCTGCTCACCGGCTGCTCTCCTGCCCACCCTGGCCCCCTTCGCAGAGCGGTGCCAGCCTCGGGCTTTTGGGCAAGGGCAGCACAGACCGGGAAACATTCACCAGCTTGGAGAGTCCCAGATGATGTGAGATGGGAAGGACACTGCCCGTCCAGGGAAAACCCGTCCTTGGGGGTCGTAACCCACCTCCCCTTCTCCCTGTGCCAATGTCAGGAGTCAGCGAGTCCCGTCGCTGAGCCCACCAGTGCCGGTGCAGAACGGGCTGGCATGTCGGCAGGTCCATAGCCACCCCGGCAGTGGGGACGCTGCCGATGCCCGTGAGCCCTTCTCCTCGCGGAGATGCTGCGAGCAGGCGCAGGCAGCACCGGCTCCGGCCGCAGCAGGCTGCTGGGGTAGGGGCCCAGGGAGCTGCGGCTTTAAAGAAAGAAGAGGAGCAGCGGGAGAAAGAAAATGCAAAATTGGCCCAGTGGGTAGACCTGCTATTTAAGTGCAGTTGAGAAGCGAGCAGGAGGAATTACAGGAGAAATGATAGTGCCCTGACAGCTGCCATTTCCCACCGCCAGTCTCCCCTAATGGAGTCCTAATGTAGTGGTGGGCTCTTCGCTGACAGCCCAGCCCGAGACAGGGCTCGTCTTTGTGCTGGTGACAGATGGGACAGTCCGGCAACAAACCTGTAATCCTCTGATTTCTGCCGCCGCTGGCTCAGCTTAACCCCTTCTTCCCCCGGCACTCGCTCCTGCCCAGGTGCGTGGCCGGCGTGGGGTCCGACCTGCCCCCGGGGTCCCCCATCGACCCGCTGCGGCGTGCCAGGTCTGGCAGCAAAGCAAGGCGCTGGGAAGAGGAGGCAGCTGCCTGCAGCTTGTGCCACATCACTTGGCTGCTGCTGGCCGGGGCAAGGCGGCGAAGGCTCAGCCCGGTCGCCAAACCGAGCCGGAGCAGGCAACAGCACGGCTCTCTGCGGGGAAAGCAAAAAGCCAGACCCCGCTCTGGCCGGTTCCCCGTACCGCTCTGCCCATGTGACATTTAAGCAGGCAGGTGAGTGCGGGCAGGTGAGTGCAGGCAGGTGTGCTCTGCGGCACAGCATCCGCCGGGAGGGCTCTGGGCTGCCTGCCCAGCACCGCGCCTGCCGGGAGCCTCCTGCTACTGCTCGCTGCCAGCTCTGGCACCGAGCATCCTCGCCTGCCTCAAATTACCCCCAAACTGGGGTAAGATTAGACAGTTTTAAGTGAAAAGGTGTGACAGTTCCCCCGCCAAGACCAGGCTGCCTCGACTACATGCAGCTCCAGTCCTGCTCCCCAGGACACCGGGGGTGGCAGCACGAAAAGCTGCCGGAGTTTTCCTGCAGAACAATAAATGCAGCTACTCCAGGGACTCGTCTGTTGGGGGGGCGGGGGGGGCTGGGTGTGCTGAGGGACCCTCTGCGGCAGAGGGATGGGCAGTGGGATGCAAAGGGAGAGATTAACCACCTGCTGATCGCTTCTGCCCCGATCCCACAGCCGGGATGGGCGCAAAGGATCCCTGGGGAGGGATTTTGGGATGCTTCTCTGTTAGGCAAAGGTTCAAGCCCCTCTGCCTCCTTCCTGGCATGCAGCACCCCTCACTTTGACCCTATCTGCCCCCCAACGTGCATCTGGGTCTCCATCCACCAGTGAAACCCACTGGCATCCTTCCGAGCTGCCAGGGAGCTCTCTCCTGTCGCCAAGTCTTCTCAGCCTTCAGCACCCGGAGCCATCACCCCGGGATCACAGGCACTGAGCAAAAAGTCACGGGCCGGTGGGGTCCCAGCACCCTCCTTGTCTCCCCCGCCCAGGGCAGGAGTTAGCAGGTAGGACAGAGAGCTCCAGGCAGCTCCGCTGGATCCACCTGCTCATCCATCCCACTGCAAAGTGGGGTCCTGAGCTGAGCCCCACTTCCAGCTCTGCGACCATCCTCTCCAGCCCATCTGGCCCTACCTGCGGCCACAGGGAGTAGAAACATCCCCATCCCGCATCCCTGCCCCACCAACCCCTGGGGAGCAGCTGAGACCCCAGGGCTGATCCTGGTAGATGCTGAGGGTCCCCATCACCCTCTGCTCGGCAAGGAGCCCTGGCCCCCGGCAGCATTGGACCCTCCCCGGCAGGAAAGCGCAATGCGGCGCGCGCAGGTCCTCGGCACAATTAGCCAACAAGTGGCTGTTTTGTGAGGGATTGTTGCTGATGTGTTTTAAGTGGCTTTCTGAGTGGAAAATGTGAGGCGCTGGAGAGGCCGGCAGACAAAGAGGGGGATGCATTAGGTTTTATTGGTCTGCTTTGCACACATCTGACATCACTCCACAGAGCAAGTTCTGCCTGGCTTTGGGGAAAATGAAAAATAAAGCAAGAAAAAGGGGCCGAGGGTACAGGGGCGGGGGGGGGGGGGGAGCGCGAGTGATTCAAGCCGGCAAGTGGGGGCTTAATAGCAGGAGACACTGGAGCAAACTGTGTCAACCAGATGGGACCCGGGTGCCGCGGGAGGAGAGGGGAATTAGCCAACCCGCGCTTTGTTCCAGCAGAAAGCGTGGCCCTCTCCCCCCAGGAGCTGCCTACGTGTGATATAATACAGCCCCTTTCAGCCGCTAAGCTGGCCAAGGACAAAAGTCACCGATAAATAGCAAGAGGGTGAGGCTGAAAGCAAAAGGCAGAGTTGCCAAGAGCCCCCGCTTTCTCCTCGGGCTGCCCGCGCTGCCGTGCATCTGCCCTCGGCTGCTGGCCGCCGGCGTGGGGACCCGTGGGCACGGCGGTGCTGGGGCTGGGGGCGATGCTGGGGCTGAGGGTGATGCTGTGGGACGGGGCTGGGGGCAGGAGGGGATTTGGAGGGGCAGCTGCAGCCTGCATGGTGTTCGAGGGTCATCCCCGTTCTCTCTGCCTTGATTCCCTTAGCCAAGCCACGAGACCAAGAGCCCCCCGTGCCTCAGGCATCCCCCAGTGCACACGGGGAAGGGCTGGAGGCCGCTGTCCCAGCCGTGTGTCTCAGCCGCTCACCGCTTGGGCTTATTAAGCCAACGTGCATCCTTTACTTTCACTTCCAGGCTCTTATAAAAACATCCCCAGCACCAAATAAACCAGTTCAAAAATCCCTCACCCAGCCCCGAGCGCCGTGGAGCCAGAAGCAGACCCCACGGAGCGCTCCCCCTGCAGCCAGCGGCATCCCTCGGTTCCTCCGCCGTTCATCCAGAGCCCGGTGAGCACCCTGTGCCCCCACCCACTGCCGCCCCCCTGCCCGCAGCACCCCCACGCCTGCCGCCCCAGCTCCTCAGGTTTTGGACCCAAAGGCACCCTGGCCATCGCACCCTGGTGCGGAGCTCAAGACCTGCAAACTGGAAAGAGGAGACCCCGAACGCCCCCGGTCTGAGCGGGTGCCCCAGGTTTGGGGTCTCCCTCCCCTCCCAGTCCCCAGCAGGGACCCAGCCGAGCACTAAACCAGCCGTGGGGCTGTGCAAACAAGCAGGACCTTCCCCCCATCCTCCCCCGGAGGGGTCTTCCGTGCTTTTGCGGAAATATTGATCCAAATAAACCAGGGAGACACATTAGGTGCCCCGGGGGGGTCAGGAGATCAGTGGCTCAGCTGGTCGCCCACCACCCCATGCCCACGGGGTCCAGCTACGCAGGACCGGGATGGGCAAGGGGAGCACCGAGGGCCTTGGGAAGTCCCTTACACCACCGAGGGGGCCGGGGCCAAAGTGCTTTCGCCAAGGGGAGGTAAAACAAATCGATGAGGGGCCACCGTGACATGCTGACCCTGGCGCTGAGCTGTGGTTTTAACGTGTGATAGTAAATCTGGGCGGGGGGCTCGGAGGCAGATGGCTGGAGGGGGGGAGGCAAGACCAGGCGTTTGCTGGTGGGGTGAGGGAAGGGCAAGAGCTCCCAAACCGAGTGGAGGCCGGCAGAGCCCCTGGGGAAGGGAGAGGAGATGGGAGAGGGCAGCTGGATGCTGACATGGGGATGGGTGGTGCTGCTGTCACGACCAGGATGCCCCTCGCAGCTGGGCATCGCTCCCAAGCGGTCCCTCCTGCTGCTGCACGTGCCCTGGTCTGGCCCGGAGGGCTGTGGGGTGCTGGAGCAGAGACACCCCAAGGCTTTCTCCAAACCCATTTCCATCCGGCCGATGGGAAGCATCCCCTCCGAAGGAAGGTCTCTGTTTCCAGCCCTCGGCTCCCACGTCCCGTCTCTCAGCCCCCACTGAAGCCAGAGGAGAGGGCAGGAAGGCACCAACGGCTGCGGATCCGGTTACCTGCAGCCAACAAAACCTACCTGTCCCTTCCCGGCCGCTTCCCCTACCCCCTCTCCGGGGGGATGGACCAGAAGGACCCCCCTGGCCCTTCCCGAGTGTCGCTGGGTCGCTGCCCACCACGATCGAGTGACCAGATGGACGGCGGGCTCGCGCCGCAGCCCTCTCTGTGGGTCCCTTGTCTCCCCCCCCACCCCAAGCCGGCTGAGCTTTGACGTTCTGTCCCCCCGGGGCAGCCTTTTGTCAGGGGCGTGCAGAAGGGCCCCTGTGTCCCTCTGATCCCCGCCGGCCCCACGGCAGCGCTTCCCCAGCCGGAGCATAAAGCTGGCTTTCAGGGACCCGGCGTTGGGAAACTCCCAGGGAAGAAGCAAGGGAGCTTCTTGTTAAACGGGGAGACAAAGCCACCTTGTTAAGGGGTTTACAAAGGCGACCATCTCCCCCTTGCCTGGGAAGCTCACGGCCGGCGACTCCCAACCTCACCAGGGGGATGGCTTTCCCTCGGAAAGAGAGAAACACTTAATAGCCGTGCTGTGCCGCGGCCCTGTGACCCGTGTGCAGGGCCCTGGGCACCTTCCCCGCTCCCACGAACCGCTCGGAGCCATGTCTCCGAAGGAAAACGGGAACCAAACGCTCATCGTGGAGGATCCTGTGGTTTTCCTGTGAGTGTACCATCGCTACCGGTGTCCCTGCCGAGGGGACGCCATCCTCGGCACCGCAGCCCAGGGACCAACACCTGCACAAAATTGCCTGATATTGGGTAGTACGAAAGCTTTTTCTCCCCCTCCTTTGGGAGAGGTGGGCTGGGGTCCCCCCTCCCACACGCCCTGCAGTGGGGGAGATGGAGCCCTGGGGAAGGATGTCCCACAGTGCACAGCCACGCAAGACCTCCTCGCTTCCCTCCTGCAAAATGTCATCCCTTTTGCTCGCACAGACTTGGGGATCCCTTTCTCCACCCAGTAAAATAAAGTTTAAGGAAAAAATCCAGCAGCCCCACAGCTGCTCTGTCCCTCTGGGAATTTTCTCTTAACACCCAGCTGTTCTTACTGTCTTTCGCAGGAAGAAATCCCTGCCGCAAACAAGGTCAGCATGATCTTTGACACCACTTTCGTGAGACCTGATGGGGGCTCAGCCTCTGATGGGCACCCCCAAGCCCCTGAGCCCCCAGTTTTGCAGACCACATCGGGGGGCTCCACACACCACAGCCACATCTGAGTCCCCAGGATGCGTTGCCCAAACCCGCACATTGTTCTGAGTTGTTCTTGGCAACGCTTGCGCTAAAATCCACATGCATATTAAACCTTAAACCCAGTAATTACCTCTACCTCCAGAGAAACAGGAAAATTGATTTTGCCATAGTGATGCGGCAGGCTGCGGTAGCCAGTGTTGGCTGGTCAGCTTATAAAAACTGGGACCCCCTGGGCACGTACAAAGCCCACCTGGGCACGACAGCTGGCCAGGCAGGGGAAGGGGAGGCCTGACTCTGCTAGCAATCCCTAGGGACGGGCAAAACGGGCCAAGCCCCGTGCGGTGAGCCCTGCCGGGCAACGAGCACGTTGCCATAAAAGCCAAATTAACAGCAAGGAGCTTCCCCCCTCGCTTTTCCCTGTGGCACATGCTTGCCTCCCACCTACGCTTGCAGGTGGCACTCTGAGGGGTCCACATCCCTTCTGGCATCGTCCCCACATCCTCATCCTCCTCCTCTCCCTGGGGAAATGCCATCCCCGGGCGCGTGAGGCTGGAGGACACATCACTTTCTCTGCTTTGAGCCAGCAAGCGTGGGCTGCTGCGGCCGCCCCTGCTGCGCGGTGCCACCCTCGGTGCCGGTCCTTCGCCGGGAAGCCACAGCCACCACTCTGCGCCCCACGGGGCTGGGCTGGAGGCAGCTCCCCCTCACCGGGACCAGCAATAAATTAGACGGCTGCAGCTTTAAAGAAGCGTGTCTGCTCCTTGGCTGGCTGCAGGGCTGGTGGCAGCAGGGAGAGCCGGAGGACACCTGCGGAGATCCTGTACAGCTGGGGAAGATTAGCCTTTTCCACTAGACAAGACCCATTACCATGTTCCAATATACCATCACTTCCGCTAGGAGAGCCTGCAGATGAGATATCGATTGCAGTGACCCCGGACAAGCCCTTCCCCGGAGCCTGGGAGGGCGGCAGAGCAGCCCCATGGCGCAAAGAGGGGGTGCAGCTCCCCAAAGGCATCGCCAGGGACCCCCAGCCCCAGGGTGGCGAGGGGTTGCCTCGGAGCAGGCTGGAGCTCGAGCGACGGGCGACGCTGTGGGGGGATGCACAGAAGAGCTTCAAAGCCCAGCAGTGACCCAGATCCCTTCCCGGGGTCCCTCTGGGCTCTTCCCAGCCGCAGCTCTGCCCCGGGGATGGGGAGCCCCCAGCCCACGCAGCTGGGTGGGTGTTGCAGAAACGAGCCTGCCACCGTGCAAGCCCAAAACATTATCCCCAAAACGCTTCTGCTGGGGAGTTACCAGGTGATTTAGGAACTGCTCACACCACCTCGCTCACCCACTGCTTTTCCCTCCTGCTGCGATGGGAGGCTGAGAGTGGCAGAAGCTGAGCAGGGCACCCCCAAAATACCACCCCGAGACACACCAGGGGTGGAAGGATGCTGGAAAACTGCAAGGGGGGCAATGAGAAACCATCAAATCATGGGAACTGGAAAGGCTGATGGTAATTAAAGTAGTAGAGTAATTAAGCATGTGCTGTTTGACTCAGAGCATCCTGTCGCCACAGCCCCCAGTAGCTGCACCAAGGGGAAAGGGCAGGCGCTTGCTGGGTCTCCTCTACCCTGTAGCCCCAGGATTTTCGAGAGGTTTTTTTTTCCTCCTGCAAAACTCACGCTGGGTTTGTCTTGGCTTTTCGAATACACCGAGCTCTGCTTTATCAGCACGATGTGCTTTCAGCCCAGTTGGAAGCAGCAGCTGGAAGCCGACGCACGCTGCTCCTCCAAGGCTGGCCACAGTCACGTCCACCACCACCTCCGAGAGCAACGCTGCGCTGCCCGACGAGCTGGAGCTGCCGTGGTACGCAGCATCCTCTACCCTCAGCCGAAAACCTCCTTGAGCATCCCAGTGGGTGCAGCGAGGCATGGGCAACAGGAGCACCCTTGGGTCCCTGCTCCGAAGTGCTGCAGCACGAGTGAAGCCTCAGAGTTACGTGGCTTTTCCCAGCTGATGATCTAAGCACCCCGGGGAGAGGTGGCCCAGCCGGTCTGATGAACCCTCCCCAGAGCACCTCCAGCACTTCTCAAGTATTTGGGCACAAGAAGCTTCTACTGTGACACTTTTTTGTTTGTTTGTTTTTGTTCCCCTCCCCCCGAAAAAAAAGACATCAGCTCCTCATTGCACCAAGTTCTTCCAAACTCCTTCCACTTTGCCACTGGAGGCCTCTGCCATGGCCAAGCCATGTCGCTGCCGAGGACGGGCAGGCAACGCTCACAGCTTGCAGGCCTGCCCCTTGCCGCGTGGGCCACCACAGCATCCTTCCCTGGCACGTGGGAGGGCAGCAGCTCTGTTCCCAACTCGCTTTTTGGATGACCCCCCCCCCCCCTCAGGAGATGGCTCCTGACAGGGTTTCAAGCCCTTTTCCCCCACCGGGGAGCGGGCTGCTGTGGGAGGAACAGGGCTGGCTCGATGCCGGGGCACCATGTTGGGGGGGGGGGGGGCTCAGCCGCACACCCCCACTGACCACCACCACCGCGGTGGGGCTCGGGGGTGCTCTCACGCGGGACCCCCACGTGAAGCCGCACTTCCAGCACGGACTTGCTGCTGAAAGCAACAGGATGTAGGGAACGGGCCCGCGCAGCATCCCCCCTCCCCGCACCCCACGGGGGTTGGACAGGCTCCACCAGCCCAGAAAACCATTTCTCTCCCCTCGCCTGACAACCCTCTGCTGCTTTCTCCTCCCAAGATGGTCGCTGCCAGTAATAGCAGGGAAAGTCACATCCAAGCTGGGAAAATAACATGTTATTTTCCCAGCTGTGATGTCAGAGCTTGTCACGCTCGCCGGCTCAGCAGCGGGGCAGGCAGGGCACGCCTGGACGTCTGCGAATGGCCACTGGGCCTGGCTGTCCCCTCGAGGGCTGCAAAAAACGTTCCCCATTTTGATGGCAGCTCTGCTTTTGCTCCCCAAATACGTGGGAAAGCGGCACATCCCTGCCGCTGGGATGGGGCTGCCCGGTGCCCCGCGGCCGTGCTGGGCACTGCAGGATGCAGCACGGTGGGTGCGTCACTCCCAGCCCCAGAGAGCATCTCTGCTCCCAGCCTGGGGACACCCGCCATGGGGGCATCCCAAACCGGGTCCTTCCCCATCCTCGGCGGTGCGGAGCAGGAGCACATCCTGGGCAGTTGCATGGGTTAGAAAGTGTTTTCTTTCTTTTCTCCTGCTTCCATCACAGTTTCGGAGCAGGTCTCCCTCACTGAGCCGCCGTCCCTGCATCCCGAGCCCTGAGGATGGAGGGATCCACAACCCACCCAGGCACAACGGGAGAGAAACCCACTGCCCGACCCGGGGCGAGCACTCCTCTCCTCCCGCAATACGAGGGGAGGACATTTCCCCTGCTTTTTTCCTTTTCAACAAGCCCCAAGTCTGCTCTTAAAACACACTAAAACAAAGACAAAAGAGAAGGGACCAAATCCTCTTAACCCATCCCTGCCAACCAGCTCGCCCCTCCGGACCAGCGCCGTGCAGGGCAACGTCCCCCGCTCCCCACCTTCACAACGAGGTACCGACAAACCCCCCCACGTCCTTCAGAGGCACTTAATCCATTACAAATTTCACAAAGCCTGGCTCGGGGAAGCGCTGGGCCAGAAGAGCAAACAAACAAGGCAGGAATAAAGCCCGGCTCTCAATGAGCAGACCCAGCACGTGGCTGGGTTTTTATTTCTTTCCTCACTTCTCCTCCGGCCGACCACCTTTTTTTTAATGATTGCATTTCACTTGCCGCCCCGTAACAAAGCCATCACCTCCGCCGTGACTCCAGGGAGACGAGTTACAATTACAAATTACCACCACAATTAGTGCTAGTTCTTAGAGAAATTAGAAAGGGGAGCGGGAGGTTCGCGTGCGATTGATTGCTATTCATCCTGCTTTAGGGTGACCTTGCTCTGGAGACGATGATATTCCTTCAGCCTGGAAACCGGATTAAAAAAAAAAAATTAATTGTAAATTAACAGTAATAACACACATTTCCTTTCAATTAATTTAAGCAGAATGAGGGGGCGTGAAGAGCAGGCGTTTGTTAAAGCCTGTACAGTTTAATTATTTTTTTTTTTTCCACGAGATAATGTAATTAATTTATCTTAGAGAGGTGGGGGGACACGGCAGATCTGGGAGAACAAAGCAGTTAACAGGCAATGGAAAAATTAAGAGCCCATTATGTAAATGTGGCGTGTTTTACAGCCCTGGAGTTGGGGGGGGCGGGTGGAGAGTGTGGCGGGGTCTGAGAAATAAGTAAAATAACGAGACGGGCTGCGCTGGGAAAGGCTGTAATTAGGCAGGGCTGGTGCTGAGGGGGGGCTGGTCACACCCCGGCACTCAAGGGGGGCTCGGTGCACCCCCAGAGCCTGAGCCAGGAAGGGGAAGAGCCCTGGGGGTGCTGGGGTCTTTCCCCAACCCCCCCGGGAAGGGTCCCGCCTTGACCCCGCAGACCTCAGCGAGTTGATGTTGATGAAGCCGGTGGCGTCGGCGGGCTCGTAGTCCCCTTGCACGTTCATGCTGCGGAGAGAAAGGCACCGTCATTGGGATGGGGGGGTCCGGGGGGGGCTCGGGGGTGCTTTTTGGGAAGGGAGAGAATGTGGGTGACCCTGGAGCCGACTCGTCCCCTGGGGCCGGTGCCCGCTGCTGCCCGTTCTCAGCTGCCGGTGGCAGTGGGGGGCTCAGGGCAGGGTCCTCGGGAGCCGCAGAGCCACAGGCCCACCCCGATGGCCATCCGCGGGCTCCCCAGGGCCCCGCTGGAGACACGTTTCCCTCCGTGGTCGCTCCTGTCCATCACCACCCTTCCTCCCTGCGCTCTCGCATCAAGCAGGGATGCTCGCCCTGCCCCAGAGCTGTCCCATGCCAGGCAGGGACATTGCCCCGCGCGGTGCTGGAGGACATCCCCGGCACCAAAGGGGTTTGTGGCCGCGGTGGCCGGCGCCTCGGTACAGCACCGAGCACATCCCCCTCCCCAAAGGCAGCAGCCACCCACAGAATCCCAACTCCGATGCTTTCCTACATCCCCAAAACACACAGCTCGTTTCCCAGAAACTGCAAACCTTAAAGGAGGAAGGGGGGGGGGGGGGAATAAAGAAGAAAAAAATAAAAAAGAAAAAAAAGTTTACAATGATTTTACCTCCCCTGACGGGCTACAGAAAAACCTCTGTGCTTTTATTTTTGCTCATTCGAGTGGTTCTGACCTGCTCTATAATTACGTTACTTTCTACCTACTGTGCAGAGGCATTTCCACACAGCTCTGCCTCTCACAGCTTTCTCTCGGGTTCCTGTGACGCCGTCACTCAAAAGCTTTCAAACCAGCGATGTAGAAATCAAAAAGAAAAGGAAAATGGTTGGAGACGCAGGGAGAATAAGTGCCCCTGCTTTTCTCTCCCTCTCTCTTTTTCCTCCGTCCCACCCCCCTCCATCCTCCTTTTTTTTCTTCCCTCTTTTTTTTTTTAATTTTTTTTTTTTTACTTTATTCATTTAATCTCTCCAAGTGAGAGTGCGAAGCATAATGAAGGGTTGGGACGGATTATTAGGAGCTGTTGATTTTGAGGGGGAGGGAAAGGGGGAAAAAAGCCAGAGAAGAGAAAGAGAGAAGATAATTTGACATTTACTCCGACTGATCTAAACTCATTCGGGTGTATTTATGGCTTATAAAGTGTTTAGAGAGATTGAAAGGGGCTGAGGGAGGGCTGAGGGGGGAGCAAGCAAGCGAGAGAGAAAACAACGTGAAGAAAAGGGAAAAGCCAGAGGAAAAAAAAATAATATTGACTTGAAAACACGGCTCGTGCTTCGGCCGGGCGCTTGGCTGGGAGAACAGCGTCACCGGTGTCAGCGGGGATGGGACAGGACGGGATGGAGCGTGAAGGGGTGGGATGGGATAGGATGGGATGGAGCGGGATGTGATAAGATGGGATGAGATGCGCCGGGATGAGATGGGACGCTTGCTGCCACCGCCTCTGCCCCCCGCCCCGGCCCCCCAAACCCCACTCACCTCACCAGCTCCTCGTTGTACAGCGACCGCGGGGACTCCCTGCCCAGGATGTAGACCTGGCCCTTGAAGACGGAGAGGCGCACGGTGCCCACCACCGCCTCCTGCGAGCGCCCGATGCACTGCCGGAGGAACTCGCACTCGGGGCTGTGCCAGAAGCCTGCGGGCGGGAGGCAGGGTCAGCGGGGGCACGGGAGAGGCTGGGGTGCCCCGGGGTGCCCATGCAGGGTGGTCTCTCAGGCTAAGTGCTGCAAGGCAGACCCTGGGTGATTTTCAGTGGAAGGGATGTGGGACTGGGAGAGGGAAATGAGGTGCTGGGACACCCAGGTTCAGCTCTGAGGGATGGAGACCTCACAGGTGTCCCTTCCCCTTGGTGGCCCTTGGTCCCCATCCCAGACAGGAGGCTGGACCCGGCTGGTGGAGAAGAGGCAGCGGGGGCCGTTCTCCTTCCAGCTCCAGGAGCGGGGTGAGCGTGGAAATTAAAAGCTTCATTAAGTCAGTATAAAACAGCCACTCAAAAATCATCATCTCAGGAGGGTCAGGTGGAGACAAATGGACACAGAATTGGGGAGAGGGGGGGGATCAGCTCCCAGCCCCCCAGGAAGGGGATGAGCATCCCTGGAGCGAGGGGCTAGTGGGACGTGGGGAATGGTGCGGGTGCCCACAGAAATCTCCATCTAATCGTGACCATGGCGAGTGCCACCCCCTCCTGCCCCAGCTCCAGACGGCATGGCCGCCCTCCGGCACCCCGAACCCCCAGCTGTCAGCCCAGACTGGGCGTTGGGGTGATGTGCGGTCACACCGCAGCCCCCAAAACACATCCCGTGGGAGCAGCTGTCAGCGTTGCTGTCTGCCGAGGCCACCGTGGGCGCAGGAGGGGCCGTGGTCCTGCCTGCCACCCCCCTGTCCCCTCCTGTCCCTAAGCGGGGTAATTAACCGGGGAGCCCTCGGAGACCTGGAATAAAACCTGGGCGATGGAGAGGGAGATAGAGGCAGAGAGAGAAAGAGCCCATTCACCGCCCTCTGGTCATCCCCAGGTTTTATCTCTGCCATCGCCCTCCCGGCTCGACTCCGCTCGCACACCGGTGCCCTCTCACCTTTCCCTTCCCAGCTGGGCTCTGGGGCCGAAGCCATTAAAGAAACAAACAATTTCTTTTGTTGTTTGGCCTCACCAGCCCCGAGCGGGGCCGTATCCTGCAGCCTTGTCCCCGGGATCCGCGCCACCCTCCAGTCAAAGCCCTGCAACTCCTCACCACCAAAACCATCTCCCCGACCCAGACCTCTCCTCAGCCGCCCCACCACGGCAGGGCCAGGGTGGGTCGGGGACCCCTTCCCCAGAATTGGCACTGCCCTGCAGGCAGGGACCCCAGCTCCAGGCAAAGACGCAACCACCTCTTCTTGGCAACCACCCTCTAGGGATGACTCCCCAAACATCAGGATTGATGTTGGGCTGTTGCATCCCCATAAAAATAAACCCGAGACACGTTAAAATAATAACCAGCTACTTAAACCCTGACTCTGACAGCTCCAGGTGTGAGGAAGCATCCCCCCCCCCCGCCACCTCACCCCCCACCGCAGACACATTCCGCACTGGAATCGATCCCCCTTAATGACCTTGTAACCAGGATCCTGCCCTAATCGCGGCGCAGGCAGGGGGACAATGGCATTTCCGCACCTGGATGTACCTGCCGGGACAGGAGCTGGCTTCAAAGCCACCCCTCCACAATGGGATCAATGGGGACGGGGGAAGATAAACACTAATTCTTCTAAAATCAGGGACTAGTTGCAATAATGAGGTGTTAAAGGAAGGTGAGCTTGAAAGCCTGGCCTCCGGCATGGGGACCCACGGGTGCTGTTTGCACCCTGTTGGGGTTGTTCCTTGGATGTGGGCTCAGCTGCCAGGAAAGCCTAGGACCATGCTGAAAATCCCCAGGGATTCAGCATCTGGAGCCAGGGATACAGCAGCCTTCACCTGGCAAAGGTGGGAGGGAAAAGCAAAATCACGATTCCCCGAGTGGCTCTTTAAATCTGATGGTTTCACAACAAGTGAGTGGTTAGAAATAAACAAACAGCTTTATACTTAAACTAAAAAAAAAAAAAAGTCAAAATAAAGGCAGCCCAGGACAAAGTCTAATAAAAACAACCAGAGGCAGGAGCGGCATCGGTGAGTGAATTAAGGCAGGAGCTGTGATTCAAGGGGAAGGTAACCGACACATGTGCAGCCCCAGAAGCCCTCGCCTTGCCAGGGCCCTAAAATACGCTTTAAGCAGCAAAGGGCCCAGGTATTAAATGCCAGTTGCCGAGGAAGACGCAGGAGGGAGTGTCCTTGGAGAGGAAGGTGCCGAGGACGAGCACAGGCATCGGAAACTGCAGGGGAGAAGACAGCCTGACCCAGTCTCGCTGGATCTGCTGCTGCACAAAGCCCAAGCTCCTGGAGTCAGGTTATTCCTAGGGGAATATTTCATGGGAATCATCCCAGCCCTTGCAGTTAGAGAGAAACACCTGAAAAGTGATGGGAGGAGGAAGCGGGAGACTGAGAAATCAGCACACATGAAAGATAAAAGTGGTGTTTGGCCGAGGGGCAGGAAATCTCCCCGGTGTGGGGTCTCCAGGGATGTCAGCTCTGAACTGGGCAGGGGACGGGGGAAGAGCCGGGGCACAGGGCCACGCTGCTGTGCTTGGAGCTGTGCAGCAGGCACCCAGGTGTGGGCAGGGGGGGTCTGAGCCCACTTAAAACATTTCAGGCTAATCCTGCTTCCTTCAATTTAGCACCAGCGACCGAGTCAGGGTTGATCCACGGAGCAGACCCTGGGGCCGTGCTGATGTCCCCTCCCGGGGGGTGCCATTCCCAGCGCCACGGCAGGCTGTTCCCAGCATCACCCCCCCCCCTCCCAGCAGCGTGGTGGGGGCGACTGAGCTGAGACCCCTCAAACTCAGCCCACATGGGCAGCTGAGCTGGAGCCGCTGGGTGCATCGTAGGAGGAAGGGCAAAGGGCTTCACGGCTGTCACTTAATTGTGAGTGCAAGCCAGCACCCCCTTGTCCCTTACGGCTCCCAGCCCCCCCCCGGGCAGCGCTGTGCTGGCCAGGCCTGGCCGTGCTGGAAGCCCCTCCGGCAGCCCCCGGCAAAGCCACAACCCGCAGTGCCGCTGTGTGGGCTGCACACCGCATAGCACGGCCAGGACCCTCCCGCAGCCCCCCTGCACCCCGGCGGCCAGGGCCACGACACCTCGAGAGCCCCCCACGCCGCGCACCCCTGCGCTTCCCCCCGCCAGCGCACGGGGAGGGGTCCCCGGCTTCAAACCCCACCGTGGGGACGGCCGTGCCAGGAGCTTGGGGGGGGGGGGGGGCGTCGCGTGAGATGGAGGGGGTCGAGGGGAGAGCTGGGGAAAGGCGACGTGGGGGGAACAAAGGGACGGTGAATTACAGACTGAGGGACATCTGAATGTGTTGGATGGGACGACGTGGTGGCACTGGGCTGGGAGAGATGCTGGGAGCATCCCCCACCAGCAAGCCCCCGTGGAAGGGTGGCACCCCCTCCCGAAAGCGGGCGTGGAGCCCCTTCGCCACCAAAGCAGGCAGAGTACGAGGTCAGGCTCAGCCCTTGGCACGAGCAAACCCATCTTTTCCCTCCACGAGCAGCCTCAAAAATCAACATCTGAGTTTTACAGCCCTCAGCGCGTGTACCAGCGGGACCTGCAGCATCGGTAGCAACGAGGGAGGAGGAGGAAGGCTGGGAAGATGCTGCGGCGGCAGGGCCACGCCGAAGGACCATACGTACCGTTGTACACCAGCTCGGAGAATTTCAAAGCGAGCCCCTGCTTGATTTTCCGTACTTCCCGGTCCATGGTGAAGGCCTCAATATCTAAATGTGCATGGTATAGGATCGTTCCCGCTGGGGTCTCATAGATACCTAGCCATTTTTCCAGGCAGGGGGAAAAGCAGAAAAAGAGAGAGAAACGAATGAGACCAAAACTGTCAGCAAATGACAAAAAATAATGACTTGGCTGACAGAAGGAGCTGTGGTCGAGCGCATTCAGTCCCAGCTTGCTGTAAAATGCATCTGTCATTATATTCATGCTGGGGCCGAGACAGTCCACTCCGCACCTTGCGGAGAAAATTTCTAGATTCCCCTCTTTGAAGAGGCACTCTGACGAGGCTAAATGACAGGGTTTGGGAACCGATCCCCCCACCGATCCGCGCCCAACGGTCTGCGGCTGAAAACCTGTAATTAAAGGAACGACGCGGGGCACAGGCACGGGGAGCTGAGGGCCTGAAATACCCTCCTCTCCCCTCGGCTGGCGAGAAAGAGCCCCGCGCCTCTGCTGCGAAGCAATGAGGCTACCTGGGGGGCTGGGAGGGCAACCTCATTTAGGGCTGGCAGGAGCCCCCCCCCGGCTCTTCCCACCTGCCCCCCCATTGCACGAGACCTGAGGATGGAGGGATGCTTAATTATTTTGGCGATGGGGGTTAACACGGCGGGAGAGCTGCTCCCTTTGTTCCAGCCGCTCGGGCCTTATTTGCCACATAACGCGTTTACTTGGTGTTTAAACACGAGGGCGGCCATGCGGTGCTCCGCTCCGGGTCGGATGCGTGCGGAAAGCCGGCGGGGGAAATGCTGAGCTAGTCTGGCAGCGAACAGGCAGCGGGCAGGGCTGTAACCTGCCTGTGGCCAGGGCTGCTCTGCCAGCACGTCCCTGTCGCCTGCCTGCCCGTGGGGACCGTCCCCTCCCAACGCCAGGCACCTGTGCTACGGCACGGGAATGGCAAAGGGCACCCGCGCGTTGGGTTTTGCTCACGTACAAAGAAACCCCATAGGAAATCATCCCTGCCAAAGGGGACACGGCCCCAACCGGCCCCGAGACAAGGTGAGGGGAGCCCACGGGCTGTCACGGGTGCTCAAACCTGCGTGGGGCTCTGCCTGCTCAGTGCCCTGGAGCGTGGCACAGGCTCAAGCAGGGTCCCGTCCCAGGGTGGCCACAGGTCCCACGGACACGGCAGGGACCCTGTGTACCACGGCAGCCCAAGCCGCTTCCCTCAAACCTCATACCTACCAGGGTCCATGATCTCAGCATCCTACAGGCATGGGACGGGTCTCCGTCCCTAAGGAGAGCCACCCCCTCCTCTCAGGGCACCCCCGCGATGCAGCCTGGTCCCCGGGGGCAGGTCTCGGGGTGCTCACCCAGCACCCATCCCCACGGGGCTTCTGGAGGAGACAGCCGAGGTAACACCACGACCCAGCCATCCCCGGTGGCACGGGGGGGCTGCTGTAAGCCCCCTCCAGACCCTGACCGCGAAGCTAACACAATTAATACTCCCTCTCCTTCCGCTTAGGAGGTGTTAAAGCCAATGTGGGCTGACCGAAGGTTTGGGTTTGTGTCTTGACTCCCACCTCCTGCCCATCTGCCTGCACCCCTGCCTGTCCCGTTCGACCTAGAGGACCGGGGACCGGAGTGTGACAGCCGGAGGGGAGGGGAGCTGACAGCCACGCTCCCAGCCTCGCCACCGAGGAGACAAGAGACACCTTCAAAGTGACACTCGCGGCGTCTCCAAGTGTCTATTTTCATCTCCCCGTGTTTACAGGAAAAAGACAGAGGTGTCAGCACTGCAGACTGGCGAAGCTTCAATCACCCCGTAATTACCGCTGGGGAAGGGGGGGGCTGGAGGGGGGGATCATGGGGGGGCAGCCAAGGAGACAGCTGCCGCTGCTTAAAATTTTCTAATTTGTAACCTCGGCTGTCAGTTCACCTCCATCCAAGCAATTTCGCTGCGCTGAGTGCGGGCTGTCACTCCCGACGGCATCCGTGGGATGGGACGGGATGCGGTGGCTTCCCAAGGGGAAGGGGAGGACGATGCTGCCCATGGGAAGATGCTGCCCAAATTTCTACCACTGGTCCAGGGCTGAGGCCGAGCGTGGGTTCATTGCAGGGAAGAGGTTTTCCACTTTCCTCCTCCATCTGTTCAGCGCATCGAGGGGAGGAAAAGGGAGAAGGAAGGAGAGAGCCGAGGGGAGGAAAAGCCGCAGGCAAAGGCAGCGCTCGGCTCTTTTGGCCATGGCCGTCCCCTCCTTCCTGCTTCCTCCCCACTGATTTCATTTACTTCACTTAATTAGCCCCCCTTCGGAGTTAAAAAGATAATTTGATAATGAGGATGTGAAAAGGCGGGAGAGGCAGGGCCGTGCTCCTGCTTGCAGCCGAGAGCCCCCGGCCGAGCCGTGGCCCCCCCGGCCGGCTGCAGCGCCGCTCCCCGGCACCCCATAATTACCCACCCTCCTCCCACTAAAACAAATACGGCAAAATTGAGTTAATAGGGCTTAAAAGGCTGGCGCGAGCACGCTCAGCTCGCCCGTCGCCCATTAGGCCTTAACGAAGTTCAATTAGGAGCTTAGTAAAAATCAATGCAAATGAATTTTTCTCTTCCCCGACTCCCCAGGTCTGGGACGTGAGGGAGAGGAGGCACCTGGCGGGAGCCTTCGCTGCCACCTCCGCGGCTGTGGAGGGCTCTTGCTGTGCTCTGACTGCCCGTGCCTCAGTTTCCCCTGCAGAGAGGGGGTCCCTGGGGTGAAGGGGTCCCTGCGCTGCCCCGAGGAACCTGCAGAGCCCCGAGCCGGTGGGGCTGCTGCATGCCGCTGGGATTTAAGGGATCATCCCCTCCCACCTGTGAGCCCAGGTCCCATCTCCTGCCCCGCTGGCCCTAACTCTATTTGGGGTCCAAAATGCTCCCGGCAGTGCGGTGATGGGGCCATCCCGAGCTGCCCGGCACCCCAAAACCCCCGGGGGGAGGCAGGTACCGGCAGCACCCTCCTGCTCTGGCCTCCCCCCATCCCGGCTCGCCATCTCTCCTGCAGAGCATCTCTTGGAGCAGATTTCGGAGAGGTTTCTGCTAATCCCAAGGAACAAAAATGGGGGCAGGATCTTGCCCAAAGCACGGGGGGAAAACCCGCCGCCAAGCTCTCATCCCCGAGGCGCGCGCACCCCCGCTGTCCCCAGAAAGCCCGGTCCTCCCGCGTCTGCCGGCGCACAAACACGGCAGCGATCGCTTGGCAATGTCACGCAGGAGACAGACATGACAGTTAAATGGGGTTTAGAGAAATTATTAAATGCTGGAAGGGTCACTAGAGCGTGTCAGTGGCTCTTAAAAAAATAAAATAGATTTTGACAAATTACTCAGCATCCTGCATGCAAATGCGCAGGCTGGTGTGTGTGGTTTGGGGTTGGGGTTTTTTTCTTCCTTTTTTCGGTTTTAATTTGATTATTCAGACTCGGATCAAATGATTTTGGGTTTTGTTTCTTGTCTTTTGTGGCTGATGCTCTTGCAAAAGGGCTGGTGCCCTGCAGTGGGGAGGTAGACCACGGGCCAAGTCTTATAAAAATATTTGCTGATGCCCTGCATGGAGGGCAAATTTAAAGAAAAGGAGCATCTAATTAGGTATTAACAAGATTAAAACAAAAGAGTGGGGGCAAGGGGATGGGAAACGATGATGAGTCACCTCGTTAGTTAGTTCATTCTGCATGGGGCAGCTCGCTGCCTCCAGAGATTTTTCCAGTGAAGCTGATCCTAACGGATGATCAATACTAAGAGTCACAGCTTCACAAACGCAGAGATAAATCAAAGAATTGGCTTTAAAAAACCCTCAGTGACTTGCCTCGGCCTCCTGCACTTTGCACCTGTATGACAGAGCCTCGCACCCTCCAGGACCTCCCACGAGCATCCTCCTGCACAAGCCCACAGCTCGGTGCGGTTCCCCATGCAGACCTGGGGTCTCCGGCGGCACTGGGACCCCAGGGCTGGTGCAAACAGTGGCACCGGCGGGGAGCAGGCAGCTGCCTTCATTAGAGACCAGTGAGAAGTCCTTGTCACCAGCAAATCTCGGTCAAAAGCTGATGGACAGGGAATGGTTGAGGGCTGCTGGTGTGACCTGAGCCACAGCACCCCAGCGATGCTGAGCACCTGCCACCTCCCACCAGGATTTTCCCTTTTTTTTTTTTTTTTTGCCCCCCCATTTTTAGAGCAGGGTGGCACCGCTGGTGGGTGGCCGCTTACCTCTGGACTTCATCCCAACAAAGCGATTCTCCACAATGTCGATGCGCCCGACGCCGTGCTTGCCCCTGCGGAGGAGAAGGGAGGTTGCAGCAGCCCCAGCTCCGCAGTGGGACATGGGTGGCCGTGAGAGGTGGGTTGGAGGGGGGGGGGACAATAGAGGACAAACCCCAAACGACAGCGTGGGCAGCCCCTGAGCAGCACTGGTGACCGTTGGTAGTGACCCCAGATAGGGCAGGTGACAAGGAGATGGATTTTTTCTCTCCTTTTCCTCCCATCTTTTCTGTGCCACCAGCCTCTTCAGCGTTGGACGCTGGGGCTGGCAGTGCCACAGGCAGCCGTGGCACTTGGGCCACCAGAAAACAAACCGGGCAAGGGGACAAGCCATGCTGCAGCTGTATTCGTGATAGCCAAAGTAGTTTTAAAACCACTTAATTAACATTTAAAGAGCAAACTACATGGAAAAGTTCATTCCCATTCAGTGCCAGGGAGGGGGCATACAGGCAGAGGCACAAAGGAGGATGGTCGGGGACCGGGTGGCATTTGGCACAGGGTGGGAGGGGTGGGTGCTCCCATGGGTGCTGCTGTATTCTTGGGCAAGCCCCTGCGGATGGCTCTGCCCTGGCAGCAGCAGCAAATGGGCAGGGGGTCGCACAGGGCAGAAAACCCCAAAGAGGGTTTGGAGGCAGGGGGAAGGAGAGCCCCAAAAAGCTGACTCTCCACCCAAAAGAAACACTGAGCCCCGTCAGGCAGGCAGGGCCAGGCCATGCCCCCCAGGATGCAGGGGTCGGGGGTCCTGGGCCGAGCTGGGACCAGGGGCAAAGGGTGTCCTGCAGGCACGGGGTGCCCCGGGGGCTTGGCCCCCCACTGCGGGCAAGGCAGCCCTCACCCAGCCATAGGGCTGAGGGTGTTAATAAGACCTCATTCACAGGGAGCAAAACCCTAAATCATAGAATCCCAGACTGGTTTGGTTGGAAGGGACCTCACAGCCCTTCCAGTCCCACCCCCTGCCATGGGCAGGGACACCCTCCACTAGCCCAGGTTGCCCAAAGCCCCATCCAACCTGGCCTTGAACACTGCCAGGGAGCCGGGGCAGCCACAGCTTCTCTGGGCACCCTGTGCCAGGGCCTCAGCACCCTCACAGGGAAGGATTTCTGCCTCAGATCTCATCTCCATCTCCCGTCCTGCAGCTTCAGGCCATTGCCCTTGTCCTGTCACGCCCTGCCCTTGGCACCAGCCCCTCTCCAGCTTTCCTGGAGCCCCTGTAGGGACTGGAAGGGGCTCTAAGGTCTCCCTGGAGCCTTCTCTTCTCCAGGCTGAACAACCCCAACTCTCTCAGCCTGTCTCCATATACCCCTGTGCTCCTGGCCTCGGTGCCCAGCTCCGGCTTGCTGGTATGAACGATCCAACCGGGACCCAACTGGGACCATCCCATCCTCACGCTGCAGCCCACCATCCCTGGGCTCATCGGGACATGCCCGCTGGGAGCATCCCACTTCCACCCCGCCCTGAGGACGTTCTCCTGGTCCCCGCTGCCAGCCGGCGGGCAGGGGACAGCATGGCACTCACGCGATGTCATTCAGGTACGTGAAGAGCTCCAGGGTCGAGCAATGCGTGGCTCCGTCCCCGGCGTTGGTGACCTTCACAGGGACACCTGCAGAGGCGGGGAGGGAGGATGGGCAGGATCAGCCGGTGTTGGGATCCCCCCCGGAACATCACCCCGCGGGCGTTAAATAGATGTGACAGATATGAACTCTAAATAACTTCTTAAAAAGGCATATCCAAGCTGGTGCGGGGGGAGAGGCGAGGGGAGGGGGAGCCACCTCGGGAGAGAAGTGAAATAAATAAATAAAAAAGGCCATAAAAAAGTGTCCCCCCCCTTTTTCCCCTCTCCTCTCCCTCTCTCTTTTTTAGGGCCTGTGAAATTGCAACCAGGCCCTTAACTAATTGAATTTCACGCTCGGCAATTGTCTTACGTCGCAGCACCTTCTGTCCCACCAGCCCCTGCCGGGGTTGGGGGGGGGGGGGGCTGACAAACGTGTCCCGTCCCCCTCCCCTCCGCCAGCACGGGGGGCATCTGGGGGGGACCCCCACACTGGGGCACGGCTGCTCGCACACGCACGCACACGCACCCCGCAGCGGGGCACTCCCCGCCATGAATTAATTATTGCACTTTTTTTTTTTTTTTTCCCCCCTCTCTTTTTCCCTTAAAAAAAAAAATTTAAGGGTGCTGGGCAGGAGCGGGGCGGGTGTTGGGGGGGGGGGATGCTGAATAGAAAGAGGCATTTTTCTTTAGCGGTGTGAAATGAGCAATAAATGTATTAGGAAGCTGACAAGGGGGCTGCGGGGCCCACAAAGAAAAGCGGTGCGGAGTTGGAGGCTAATCCCCCCTCCATCTGCCCTCCTCATTACCATTTAACGCACTATCAGTTGCCAATCAGCCTCAATGCCTCCCTTTCTAGTCTTTATTACGGAGGCACCCGCGAGAGCCCTGTCTAGTGACGGGGGCTGTCAGGTCCCCCCCCTAAACCCCCTATTTTCCAGGGGTTTATAAACTCAGTTGTAAATTGCTATTAAATGTAACTCGCGGCAATAATGAACCTTAAGCTGCTTCTCAGCGCGGGCTCCCCCCCTTCTGCGCCCTCCCCTCGCCCCGGCTCTTTCTATTCGCATCCTCCGCCGGGGTATTGGCCGAGGTCCGCTCGGCGGAGAGCCGACGTTGTCAGGGCCGTTGTTGGCGAAAGCTGCTTAGCCTTTAAAATAGTTAATAATTAGATTAAAACTTCAAATAAATTAACTAGGGGCTGAATGGGCTGCTGGGAGGGGGGGCTGCTCCGTGCGGGGGGGATCATTATAATGGAGCAGGGATGCTGGCGGCAGGGGGGGGGCAGTGGTGGGGGGGTGCCCCCTCTAAGCGGGGTCTCCCCAGCCCGGGCTCGTTGCTGCTCCCGGGATGGATGGTGGTACGGGGACGCCCATGGTTGGCGGAGGTGGGAGATGCTGTGCTGTGTCCCCTTTCCGGGTGACAGCTCTGGTGCTGGGCCCTGCCGTGCGTCCCCGGGGATGGAACGGGGTGTCGCCATCTCCTTCACGTGACACTGACAGCACCGCTGGCCAAATCCTCCTGGAGCATCCCCAGCTGTGACAGCTGCCAGGGCCACCTGTGTGCCACCCTGCAGGAGAGGGACCCCGTGCCCGCTGCAGGATGGCTGGGGCAGGGGCTCGGACCCCTCTCTGCTCTCAGGGGGGTCCCAGCAAACTCCCCAAAACGTACCCAGACACCCCCCCCGCACACCTCGAAGAGCCCTACGTTGCTGCAAGCACCATCCCAAGCCCTGACACCACGAGTCGGGGCTCACCCCACCTGCCCCCATCCCGGGAATGCTCCCGCCAGCCCCCGGTCCTGGCCAGGGAGCGGGGTTCAGCTTTGGGGGGCAGAGGCACGAGGGGCCGGCTGCGAGGAGGCGCTTACCCCGCTCAAACTCGATCTCCAGCACGTCCGGGGTGTCGGGAGAGGTGGCCGGATCGCGGGTCTTCGTGTAGAGCCCGGGGGGGGCCTGATTCTGGGGAAGAGAAGAGGGGAAAGTCAGTGACATCGGCACTGCCAACCCCGGCGTGCATCCCCCAACCCCGGCGCGCGTCCCCCATCCCAAAGCGCGGGGCCGGCACGGCACGGCACAGCACCGGTGCTTACCGGGGCCCCGGGAACAAAGGGGTTGGAGGAATCAGCCAATTTTTCCCCTCAACTTGATCTCATCTTTTCCTCCGACGCCCCCACAGCTGGAGGCGGGATGGCTGCGGAGAAGCAAGTCAGGCAGGGAAAAGCGGGACGATGGCAGCGAGCGGCAGGGCGGGCACCCACACGTCCCCGCGCCACGGCCGGGCTTATTCCGTGCTGACCGAAAAAACTAATGAGGAGGCCTGACCCCAGCAGGTGCTCCAGGCGCACCGGCTCTTTCATGGTGTCCTCGGGGTTAATACACACAGGGGAAAATAGAGGAACAAAGCAAAACCCATTTCAGAGCACATCAACCTTTATGTATATTTTTTTTTTCCTAGATTTATAGGAAAGAGGCATCTTATCTCCGTCAGAGCCGGGCCACCGGAGGCTCGGGCACCGACGATGAATTGCTGCAATTGAAGCGCGTGCCAGGAGACGGGGGGTGGGGGGGGTGGGGGGGGTGTGAAATATAATAAAAAAAAAAGCTTTCCGTCCCAGAGAGCAAATGCTTTGCAATTTCACGTGCCCCCTCGGCGCTCACGCACGATGTGGCGGCGCGCGCTGGCCCCAAAACGCTTTTGGATCAGCGTTTGCAAACTCCTGTCTCTAAAGGGCCGCCCCGCGCAGCCGCCGCTCTGGGAGGCAGAGGGGAGGGAAACTGAGGCACGGAGCGGTGGAAAGGCGGGCAGTGCCGAGCAGGAGAACCGCAGAGCGGGGCTGAGCCAAAGCTGTCCTTGGCCGACACCGCAGGGAACGTTGCACAGCGGCCTCCAGCTGAGGAGCCCTAGCAACCTAAAACCCTCTGTGCGAGCAGCTCCGGAGGAGTTTCTCCAAACCCAGCCGCTCCTGCAACTGTTTCAAGGGGTGATAAACTGGTATTTCCACCCAAAACCCGGCTGTTGAGAGCTGGAGCTCTGGGCATCCCTGGGCAGCGGTACCCTGCCTGCATCCAGGGCTCTGCCTGCACCACCCGCCCGCAGCCTGGCCCGTGCCCCCCCTTGCTTCTCCTCTCCTTTTTAAAGTACGACTTTTCTCCTGCTCACTTTTCCTCACTCCTCCTTTCCAGCAAGGAAAATATGACAAGGTAGAAAAGAAGTTTAAAAAAAACCAACCAACCAACCAAAAAAACCCCACCAAAAACCAAAAGGGATTGCTTAAAAACTTTGTAAAGCTTTTTTTTTTTAAGGGAAAATTAATTTCTCTGCAGAAGTTTTCATCTAAAATTTTCAAAGATGAGAAATAAGCCTTTTAGTGAAAGCTTCCTTTTTTTTTTTTTTTGACCAACAAATAGCAAACCCCAGTCACTGCCAGCACCCGAGGGCAGCCCGCCTGGCTCTGAGCATCCCTGCCGGCCCCTCCGCACCAGAGGGACCCCCCCTTGCTTCACCCCAAACCCTGGGACACACATCCCGGCAGCAACCACAGCCGAATCCCAGGAATACAGACATAACTACCCCAGCACATACTCCAAACCACCCTCAGGTTCCCATTTTATCTCATTTTTGCCCCTTTCCCTTGTTTTAAACAAGGGGTGCTTGCACGTGCGCCTCCCCCGCGCGCACACACGCAAATTACACGGGCTGGGGATTTCAATTTTACATCGTCTGGCCTTTCCTAGCCCTGATCACACTTATTAACTAGACAAACCTGTGAGAGATGATGAAAAACTTTGAGTTCAAAAGGAAAGATGGGGGGGCGGGAAGGGAAAAAATACCGGAAAGTATTAAAAACTCTTTACTAAACATTGGAAGTCAAAGTCAGGTAGTTTCCAATTTTCCAAGCCAACTATGAAAGCCCCTATTAAATAAAATAACTAAATAGAAATAAAAGTGACATTTGGCTTGCATTCCATCATTACGGTGCAAGTCTGTCCTCTTTTTATTCTCTCTCCTAAAAGCACAGTTCAAATGACAAATAGTTTGTTGCAGTGTATCAATGCCTCCTATTTATCCCTCCCCGCAGGGGGGCTACTCCTGCAATGTCATCTTTAAAGGGGAGAGAGAGAAAAAAAAAAAGAAAAAAAAAGGAAAAAAAAAAAGGAAGAGTGTGTGGAAAGGGAGAGAGGGAGGGGGGAAGAAAGAAGCAAGAAAAACGGGGCAAGAAGAGAAGAAATTGGAAGCAAATGGTCCATGAAGTAAACCATGATGCAGAGCTATCGATGCCGCAAATGGTTTATTCATCCGGCTGATATTGTTGTGCCCAGGACTGAATGAACTCTTTCAGAGTGCCATATGAAGTTAAAGCAAGTAAATTTCTATCTTTCTCCGCATTAGCTGCCTCATTGCCCTTCAATCGGGCCTCACAGAGGCAGAAAATAGCTCAACCATCTGCTTTCAAATCCCTGCCTTTGGCAGGTCCCAGGGGTTTGGGGAGGGGAGCCCGCCGTGCCTGGCACCCCGGATCCTGCCCCGGCTGCCCCGGTGCCCGGCACCACTTCCCGGGCCGGGGAAGGGGACGGTGGTGACACCGCACTCCGGGAAGCCACCTCCCGGCCCCGGCGGAGGAAGAGGTGCCTGAGCAGAGGATGCTCGGGGATGGGGTCACTGCTCTGGTCTCTGCTCAATTGACCCCGTTTTCCGAGCCGGCTTTGGGAAGGAAGCGGGCTTGGCAGAGCCTCGGTACCGGGGGTCTTCCCCAAGGGGAGAGGTGCTGGGTGCGGAGGGGTGGGTCAGGATGGGTGCGCTAGGAAGGGCACGGCTCAGTCCCTTGCTATCTCCAGCTAGAAGCATGAAAACCCATCCCTGTGCCAACCGTTCTCCCAGAGGAGCAGCCCTCCAAGGGCCCGGCTTTCCAAAGTCCAACTCGCAGACACCCCTCCGGAGGGCACCAAAGGGGGAGCGGGACCCCCTTGCCACCTTCCTCTTCCTCACGCCCCCGCCGGAGGCACGCGCCAGCCCAGCCGCAGCGAGCTGGCTGCGGGCTGCTGAGCTCCAGCCGGCTCCTCTTCCTCTCTGCCTGCCTCCCCCTCCTCTCCCCCGGATTGTCTAATTAGCGCTGATGGATAGTTTAAGTAGCCACCGAGTGTCGCGACCCGCTGGAGCATGAACGGCGCGGGCAGGGGCCAGCAGGCAGCCGGACCCCGAGCGCTGTTTGGAGGCAGCCGGGGCTGGACCCACGCCTCCAGAGCGACGTGCCGTGCTCACCGGCAGCGCCTGGCTGTGGCACCCACCGGGCTGCTCTTGGCCCCGTCGGCAGCCAGAGCTGCGTGGGAGCTGGTGGTCCCATGGGTGCCCTTGGGGTCTCCAACCATCACCCCATACAAGGGGAGGTTTTACCTCGCTTCCCCCCTGGATAGCGGGGATGGGAAAGCGAGGAGGGGTGGGCGAGCTGCTGGCACGGGCAGGGGACCCGAGCTGCAGGGGCCAGCCCGGAGCTCCGTCACCTACCACCAGCCCCACTCTCCCACCAGCGCCTCATCTGTCTAATTGCTCCTTTATTGCTGCCCCGTGAAATTGTCCCCTCTGGTGTCACCCTGAAACGGTCCCTTCCCCTATTCACGCCGGCGGCAATTAACGTGCCGGGAGAGGCGGAGGGGCCGGGGCGGGCAGCAGGGCCTCCCCACCGCACACGGCCCGCCGTGAAATTTCCAATTAGGCTGCAAATACACGAGACGCCCTCAGCCCTGTGGCTGCCATGCCGGCCGGGCGGCCGTGATCGATTACCTTGGGGTTCTCCAGGATCCCGGCTTCGTAGCTGTGGCAGGCAGGGAAGGAGAGAGAGGTCACCGTAGCGCCTGCAACCCCAAAACCCACCAGGAAGAAACCCCCCCCCACTCCCATCATCACCCACTGCCCCACAAGGATGGGGGTAAATAAGTGTTATGGATCTCCAGGAGCTTTTAGCAGCAACCTTGCAAGGAGCGCTGGGCTTGGGAGAGCTCAGGAGATGGACGCTGCCATGTGGGACGTGGACAACTGGGCAGAAAGGGAGGCTGGAGGTTTTGGGGTCACCCTTCACCAGCACGTGGTGTGGCAGCCTAGGACTCCAGAGGTGGGAAGGGATGTCCTGACCACGCAGGACCGGGGGATCAGGGCCCCAGGCCACTCCATGGTAACTCCCTGCCCCCCTCGGCCTCTCACCTGATGTGCATGAGGTTTTCATCCATGCTCCAGGGTGTCTGGGGCGTCACAGGCACCGGGATCCCGTGTTTCTGCCAAGAGAAGGGGAGCAGGGCTGAGCCAGCCCGTGGGGACCCAGCCCCCACCAGCACCGGCTCCTGCCAGGATCACTCCCAAAAGTGTAAAGGCACAACCCACAGCCATCAGCAAGGCAGCACGGAGCAAGGCAGACATCTGTGTCCCTCACCCTGGGCAACATCAGCTCCCACCATGAGGGCCACGTCAGTGGGGACATCAGGGACACGGGAGGAGAGCAGCCACCCCAGCCCTGCCACCAGCCGAGACGGAGCCCCAGAGCCCCCCGTGAACCCAAGCAATGGAAAAGTCGGCATGAATGTCGTGTGGTTTTTCTAGGTCCGTGTCCAGGATGGTGCGTTCCCCCAGCTGAGTTCCTCATCAAGCGGAGGTGACATGGGGACAGAAGTCCCCAAAACCACAGGGTGCTCTCCAGCCTAAACAGGATTGATGCTCTGCCACGAGGGGACCACACACACCTCCCCACAGCCTCGTACAAACATGTGGTGATGCAGACACACGGCACACGGGTGGCAGCATTCCCCTGAGCCCAGGCACCCCAAGCACACCGTGCCCGGGGACGCACGGCCCCGCACCGGCTGTCTCCCTGGCGCAGCACGCAGCGCCGAGCCCAGCTCCCTAACAAGGTCACCGGCACGCTCAATTATCCGCTGACATTTCAATGGGGGAAATTGCCTGTGAAGACAAGGTGAATACGCGGGGGGAATTAGCAGGAAAGGCGATGGTGGCAAGCTAACAACCGGAGCCAGCGGAGATGTCACCCACCCTGCCGGCACGCCGAGCCGTGATGTTCTGGCTACAGGATGGCCATGGTGAGCTGGGGAAGGAGGCAGTGGCGGCGGCTCTGGGTTCCCACTGTGCCTCAGCGTTTCCGTACAGCCTGTACATCGCCGGGCAGCTCTGGCATTTCAGCATCACCACAGCGGCGACGTGAGCCAAGGGCTCAGCCAGGAACAGAGGAGCAGGGGCTGAGCAGAGGCTCCTTGTTTGCTGGGATGAGGGGAAGGAAATGCTTGTGGTTCTTAAATCGTGGTCATCAACCCATCACCTGAGATGGGAACAAGGTCCTGAGATACCTCCTCATGTTGCAGAGGGACTAACTCAGCCCTGCTCCCAGGGGACACTGCCCCAGGCTCATGGGTCCTGGTTTGCTGGTCCCACCCACACTGTACTCCCAGTGTGGGACCCCCCCCGCCCAGGACCCTCATCCTAGGCTTTGGAGGTGGGTGCTTGGCTGCCTTCACCTCCTCGCCCCAGGCACCTTTGCAGGGCTGCTCTCTTGCCTGCAGACCTGGTCCATGGGGGAGAGCAGACAGGACACGTCTACGCTTCACACGGGCTTCAAAACACAAGCTTGGGCTTGCTGGGAGGACAAAACGCTGCCTGCAAGTGCTGGGGATCACCAGGCTTCTCCAGGAAAGAGCGAGAAGATGGCTCTCCCTGTCACATCTCTCAGACGGATGGAGCTATGGGTGCCTCCCAACCCCCTTCTCTCCCCCCCCCCGAATAATACTCGGGGGAGACCATGGGCTGGGGTACAGACCTCAACCCCGCCGGGGGTCTGACCATGCTCCCATCAGCACCTGTCTCGTTGTCCTTGTCCCAGCGCCCTCATGGGTGTTGGCAGAGGACACTTCACGTTAATCAATTAAAGCCAAGCAATTAATGCTGAGAGCTGTTTACCCTGAGGGGCCGCACTCAGCGGCGCGGGGCTGGGGAATGCTGTGCCCTCTGACGGGCTCGTCCCGTGCCATCGGTCACACTCACCTCACCTGGGGTGTACAAACACATCTTTCGGACACAAACACCCACGGTCTCATCAGCCACGAGCCCCAACTGATTTACTTTCCCAGGCAGCTCCCTGCCTCAGCCACCTCCCGGCAGCCGTGGAAGCCCGTGCTCCCCAGCCCATCCTCGCCCCACTTAATCTCTTCAAAGGGGATCCTCCATGTCGAGACCCACGTACCAACAACCGCCAAGCCCAGGCAGCCTGGCCAGGACCAACACGCCATGACTGAGGAGAGATCTTGCTTTCAGGGCACAGCCTGGATGAGCTCCATCCTGCCTGGCTCTGCCTGAGGCGATGGCTGGTCCTGGAGCAGCATCCAGGAGAGCTTCACCTTGCTCATTAAGGTGTTTCAGCCTCAGCTGGTCACAGGGACAAACCGGCTGCCGGAGCAAGGCTGGCTCCAGCACCCGGGCAGCAAACCTACAGCGAGAGCTGTGCCACGGCAGTACCGAACCCTGCTTTCCCCAGCACCAGCGCAGCCCCAAACCTCATCGCGTTGTAACTCCCTGAGCACCGAGTGCATCCAGGTGCCGAAATGACCTGGCCACACATCTCCCTCTCCTGAGCGTGAAAAAGAAGAGAACCCTCTTTTTTTTATAATGCTGAAGATAATCAGAGACCCAGAAGTACTACAAACCCTCAACCCTTCCTCTTTGAACAGGGCCCCAACCCCATTTCATTTCCCTTTTCCCCCCCCTTCCAAACAAACAAAAGACCCCAGCCCCAAACAAAACCCCCAAACCCAAAACACATGTTCCATTTTCCATATAATAAAACCGCGGCGTTCTTAATAACTCCCCTATTTGACAATTTGTTTGGCAACATATGGAAAGCTCTCGTAAACTTGCCCCTTCATAATACAACGGCAGATGGCAAACACAATCCTCAACACGTCGCTCTCGGCGGTCCTAATGGGCTCGGAGGGCTCCTCGCCCCACGCCGCATCCCTCCGGCTCCGCACCTCGCCTTCCCACAGATTATCCAGGCAGCCTCGATGGCAGCTATTTAAAAACTGAAGCAATTTTCTGGTTTATGCACAGAGCTGCCTTTTCCCTTTTGATTGATTGAGCCGAGTTGTCAAGCATTTCCATGAAGTCGCTAAAAAAGAAAGGTACCCTGGTGGGCACGTAAAAACCTGATGCAAAACTTCTAATATGTTTTATTGCAACTTGTACTTCAAAAAGGAAGGGACAAGAAAGGCGAACGTATTTGCTTTGTCTGTTACGCAAGTCAGGGAGCTGGGACCCATTTCCTTTGAAAGCAGGTTGCAATTAATAGCCAGGTAATTGTGGGGCTTTTAAAAAGGAAGGAAAAAAAAAGAAAGAGAGGGGAAAAAAAAAACCCCTGACCAGAAGGCTCCAGCATGGCGCTGCAAGGATGTCATGCACAGCTTGCTGCTGTCACCCACCAAGCCACAGCGAGCATCCCGCAGCCACCTAGAGCATCCCACGGATGCCCCGTACCGGCTCCTACCTTGGCGTAGTCCATCAGCTCACGGCGCCCAGGGAAGCGCTGGTAAAACTCGGGTAGCCTCCATGGTGCGATGACCTGGCAGGAGAGCAGGAGCGTGAGACAAGAAGACCCCAGCCCCCTTGCAGCCCCCAGCCCCTTTTTGTCCCCTGGCACCACCCCAGGGTCCCCACAGAAGAGGGCTCCGGCCAGCCCCAGGGAGCCAGGACCCACAGGGTGCCAATTCCCCAGCCGAAATTTAATCTCCCCACACAAGGGTGGAGTAACCCAAACCCCTGACCCTAACAAGGCGCTGGCTGCAAGGGGGAAACAGGCAGCATCGATTATCCAGCAGCTGCCTTGGTACTGTTTCCTCCATGGCCTCATGGTGTTTGGGGTAAAAATAGGTCAATTAAGGATCATTACAGCCCCCTCAAATGCCAAAACGTCGCTTCGTGCAGCTGGCAGCTTGTTAAAGTGAGGCATAGCTGCTCGCATCGGTGTTAAAACAAAATTCCCCACTGGCTGGGGAGGGGGCCAGGAGCCCAGCGGTGGGGCCCCAGGGACAATTTTGGGTGCCTTACCTTGATGTTAGGGCACAGTGCATAGCAGGTGAGCTCAAACCGAACCTGGTCATTGCCCTGAAACACAAATAGGAGATGCTGAGGGCTCACCCTGCGCCGGGGCAGGAGAGGACCTGCTGTTTCCTGGCCGCTCTCCCTGCGCAGGGACGGGACCAAAATCCCCCAGCCAGGAGCTAGAGGAGATGTGTCCCGGGGTCTCAGCTCTGGCCAGCACACGGGACAAGCCGCTTCATGGGAAAAGCCTCCCAGCCCGTGGCTCGAGAAACCCTTAGCAGAGCAGGGTGTTTGCAAACCTCTGCAAGAGCCACCAGCAAGGAGGGACATCTGGCTGATACTACCAGGGACTTCACAGACCGAAGCACTCTGCGCAGCGGTCACAACTATTTTCCCAGTAATATCACTGGAAAAGCAAGGCCTAAGGTTGAGGGCCCACTCATCTCCTCCGTTCCCCCAGCACGGAAGGCAGCAGGAGCAGGTAATGGATGCCAGAACCTGGGCCCCCTCCCATAGGGTCACTCCTGGTCCCTTTCCATGGCTGGTTTGAACCCAGACCCACCTTTCCTGGTGCTCCTGATAGAGTTGGGCACCAGGTGTTCAAAACCCTGATGCAGCTCATTCACCTGGCTCCAAGGGAGCCTGGCTGACCCCAGGGTCACCCAAGAGCTGTGCTCTCCCCTGGGCTGAGGCTCCTTAAAACAGAGCTAGTGGAAACCCACATTTGGGTATTATTTTCTCACAGGCATCAGAGGATACGTGGAGGGAGAGGGCGAGGCGGGAAGAAGACCACAGTGACCAGGAGGATGCAGTAACTCATAATTAAATAGCTCTGAACCTCCCTTTATCTTAATTGGCCCATGCTGATGAGGTCCCACTAATGAGGCCAGGTAGTCAGGAAGGGGCGAGGAGCGAGCCTGGGAGTTATTAGCACTTCCCAGGGAATAGCGCTCACCAAAGGCTATTTTCCACCAGCACCAAGGCGCGTAAGGACCCCCCTCCCCTCCTCTCGGCCCTGGCCTGGAGGATGCATTTACGGCCAGGCTGGGAAATCCCCGAGGACTATTACACGCAGGCGAGTACATCCACCAAAGCACTCATTTCCCTTACAGGCCCAAAACAAGTCCATCTGCTCCGGCAGCGGGGACACCGCAGATGGCCCGCATTTAAGACGCCGCAGCCGGGGACGGTGTGCAGCCGGGTCGAGTTACCCACGGTCGGTCCCTGCCTGTGCCCGCGGCTTAATGGCTTGGGGAGCGGACAGAGCCCGGGGAGCAGCCAAGGGTGTCCCTGCGAGCGGGGACGGCTGGTGCTTGGGGTACCCAGGAGCAGAGGGGACATTGTCACACTGGGGGTGCGTTACTCCAGGGCACCCTCAAGTGGGGGCTTCCAAAACGGGGCTGCTGGGGACGGTGAGATGGATGAGGAAGGGGTATGGGGAACCCATTGTAGCAGGAGCAAGAGTTATTTCAGCCATGAAGCCCTCCAGCCCCACAGCTGCCCCTCTGCCCCATCTCTCCTGGTGTTGGCATGCCCCTTGGCTGTCGCCTGGCTGCATCCAACATCCCCCTTCTAGCAGGGTTCCCCGCCCTAGCTGGAGACCCCCAAAACCAGCCCCTTCCACTGAGAGCCCTCCAGGTGGGCACCTCGCCTTTGGCCCTGGGCCAAGACGGGCACGGTGGACACTTTGGGTCACTCTGGGATGGGGAGAAGGGGGCATCTGGAGGGTCCCGGGTGCACACACAGCACCCAAAGGCCCTGCAGAGGCTTTCGGTGACGGTGCCGCTTTGCCTCAGGTGTCCCCACACCGGGCAGGGGCTGGAGGTACCAGGGGGTGGCCCATGGTCACGTCTCGCAGGTCCCACGCCCCCAGCACGCTTCCCGTGGAGGATTCCCCCCTCCCGGCTCCGGGCAGGGGCTGGCCCCGAGCATCCTTTCCGCGGTCTCTGGCTGCCTCTAGCGGCAAAGGGTTCTCCCTGCGGCCGGCGGCAACGGGGACAACCGGGGATGGGGACAGGGACCGGGACCGGGACAGCCGCACACTGCCCGGGGTGCCCCGAACACCCAGGGCGGTGCTGGCTCAGCCCCAGCTGGGTCCTGGCCCGGCCAGCCCCTGCCCGTAACAGCTTTTAGAAAGCTGCTGCCGAAAGCGGGGTTTCGGTGGTGACCCAAGCCTTCCCGCCAGGGAGAGGGAACCGAAATCGGGCACAGAAGTCCCAGAAGCAAAAAGGAAGTGTCAAAACATGGGCTTTGTACAGCCCTGCAAAGCACCCACAAAACACCCTGTGCACCCTTCTTAGCACCCACAGCTTGGCCAAACGGACTGACCGAGTCCCCCTCCGCCCAAGCACCCCGTGCCGTCCCCACTCTGGTGCGCCCGTCCTCCCTCACCTTGCCGGTGGCCCCGTGGGCGACGTACTGGGCTCCCTCCCTCTGGGCGATCTCCACCAGCTTGCGAGCGATGCAGGGCCGTGCCAGCGCGGTGCCCAGCAGGTACCGGTCCTCATAGAGAGCGTTGGCCTGCACCGCTGGCCAGATGAACTCCTCCACGAACTCCTTGCTGACGTCCTCGATGTAAACCTGCTGGGATGGAGGGAGTCCTGTGATGGGAGGGTGGCTGGTGGGGGATCCTACTCCTCTGGGGCTTTGGGGATGGTGCGATGAAGGGTCCCTTCGTCTCCCCTTTCCTAGATGCTGCTAAAAGGTTTTGATGTAAAACCTCTGTAAAAGGGATTCCTTACTGGCACTGTCTGTCCCGTCCCGTGTGTGTCCCCCCACCCCCGTGGTGGTCCCAGCCACAGAGTGTGCGAGACCCCAGGTCTCAGCCCCACAGCGGGGAACCAGGGGAGCTCGGATCCCCTTGATACCTGGAGGGAGGGATGGTGTTACCTTCTTGGCCCCCAGTGCCAGCGCTTTCTTTCGTGCTGCCTCAAAGTCTTCCTTCTGTCCAATGTTGGCCTGAAAGGGGCGGGGGGGGGGGGGGGGAAACCAGGACAGTTTGAAAGGAAACCACAAAACCCAGGAAAAGCCCAGCCCAGGGCATCGACCGAGGCACCACAGAGCCTGCATTGGCTGGGCTTGAGTTCACCCAGGATGGGCAGGGGGGGGTTCTCCCCCCAAGATGGCATACCTCAGGGCCAAACCTCCCCCGACAGGCCTCTTGGCTCTGCCCTGATGCGCTGCCCTCGTTAGCTGAGGGTCATTTGCTGGCAGGGACAGGCTGTGCTGCACAGTGCTGGCAGCTCAGCAGAGCACCCAGGCTGGGCAATAATTAACCAACGAGGCCAGGGTCACCGCCACGGCCACGCACACGCCAGGACCTCTGTCACACGCCCCAGGTCCCCAGACCCATGGCCCAGCACCCCCTCTACCCCCAGCCCCAGAGGATGGGGTCCTGTGGGGCTCACCAGGTAGGCGATGACATCGTAGCCCTGCTCCTTCAGCCACACCAGGATGCAGGAGGTGTCGAGGCCCCCGCTGTAGGCGAGGACCACCGTGCCCTTGGGCTGAGACATGGCGCTGGCAAAGCAAAGGGAAAGGGTGTCACGATAGTCCCAACTCCTGCCCTGAATATCAGCCTGCTCTTGCTCAGCCCAGGGACGCTGCAGCCACCAGCCATGACACCCTCCCTGGTGTCCCTGAACTGGCCACGGGGCCATCATGGTCCAGCCAGGTGCTGAGGGCAGCCAGGGGTGAGGGCTCTCCCAGGGATGAGACATTCCCGGCAAAACAAACGTTATCCAGGGGATGAACAACCAGGAGGCAAGAAGCAAAGCCCACGGCAAACTAAACATTCAGGGCCAGCAGCTTGAGTAGGTAGAGGAGCACGTGGTGGAGCTGCTGGTGCCGGGACAAACTCTCCGACTAAAACACAGGCTCCCAGCGCTGCTCTCGTTGATGGGCAGCGAGAGCTGCTGCCGTCAGGTGCTTGGTGCTCCCGTGGGACCAGGGCCACAGGCAGCACACCAAGCCGGGCTGTGCCCAGCCCAGGTCTGGCTGAGCCCCCTCCTCTGCCAGGAGCGCCAGGCTGGGGCAGCGAGCAGCAGACGCTCGTCAGGGCATCAGGAGGGATCAGCTGGACCAAGAGCCCTCCTGGGGCTGCAGGAGCAGGGAGGAGGGCTGGGGGCAGGAGGAAAAGCCGTGGCACCCCAGCCAGGCTGTAGGTCCCCACCAGGGAGGGCACCCTGCCCACATGCCGGCCGGTGCACCCAGCAGCAGCTGGGTGATGGAGGGGACCAAGGGAGGATCAGGACCGCTTTGCTCTTACCTTTGCTCCACGCGGCTTGCGCTCTGGAAACCCCGGCACAGCCTGCCCTACGCTCTGCAAGCACCCTGCAACACCGGAGGGCCGGGACTCAGACGCAGGCGCCTGGTCACGGCGGAGATGCGGCCCGATGCCTTGCTCAGGCACGACCCGGCATGTCGTGGCCCTGCGCCAGGGCCGGTGTGGAGGAGCTGCGGCGGCAGACGGGTGCAACCACCCACCGGCTCAGCCTCAAACGCCTCCTGGCACTGCTGGGTGTGCGATCGCTGCAGAGCTGGGGTGCTCAGCAGCATCCCCCACAGCCCAGGCCCAAGTCTAATTAATGCTTATTTGGTATTTGTCCTAATTACGCTGCCCCGTGTTTCCTGCCAGCGTGAAACACCTAAATGGGAATTCAGTGCCCCTCACCCTTCAGCCAAGGAGATCGAGGACTTCAGCCATCACCAGGAGATGAAGGACGCGGCAGCCCGGAGCGCAGGGGGAGGGATGGGGGTCCCACTGCGGGAAGGGGCTCAGGGCTGTCCCCGTGGTCCCCGGGTCGGGCTGTGAATCCCTGTGAGGAGGCGATGCCAGCTGACCCTTGGCCGGGGAAGGCGAGTGGTGGAGCCGGCCAAATCCTGTCCTGAGCAACTTTCATGCTGCTGCCGCCAAGTCAGCACAATCCTGCTCCTGCTTTTGCAGGCAGGGAAGACACCGTGCTCAGCCCCTCCAGGCTGACCCACCCAGCACCTTTCACAGCAGGACACGGTTACACCGGGGTGTGCAAAGCACCCTGGTCCTGCCAGCGCGGTGTGGGGCCAGTGGTCCCACGGGGGACAGCTTGGAGCGGTCCCAGGTGCAGGATCTAACCTGCCGCCGCCAGTTTCTTGCTGAAGAGCAGAGGGGTTTGACAGCCCCGTAACCGCGATTTGGCTCCCTGAGCCCGCCTGCGCCCGTCGGGCTGCCTGCGCGGGCAGCACCCAGCACCCAGGCTTGTGCAACCGGCGTTTCCCTGCCCTCGGGCCCCGCGGGTGTGCCGAGCTGGGCCCCTGCCCGGGACACTCAGCCCTTCCCTTCCTTACCAGGGCATTTACAGGAAGGCAGTCGCGGTTCCCGAAAGGGCCCAGCCCAAGCGTGACACTGCACCTATGGCTCCTTACTGGGCAAATTCCTTCCTTTACCCCCAAAACTCATCCCCGCTGTGGCTGCCAGCACCACTGTCACGGCTGCCAGCTTGACTAAGCGCCTCCGAGATCGGGCACGCTCACTTCACGAGTGGCCTGGCAGCGAGTTAGAGGAAACTCGTCCAACTTTTGCCTGCTCAGACACATTTTGCTGCCACAGAATGCCCAAGGGACCTGAGGCATCTTGCCCTGGGGATACATCCTGCATCCCAAGAATGGTGCGGGGCCACTGGCGTTTCCAGTTCCAGAAACGAGGCTCGTGCCAAGCCCGCCTGCCCAGGAAGGGAGAGCCCTGAAGTTTTGGCGTTAGGTGGTAATAAATCAGAGCAAACAAAGCTCAGCGAAGGGAAACGTGGTGGGACTTTCTCAGCCCTGATTATTATTCTGTAGCAATTTCCGTGTGCGTTGGGGCAGGGTTTTGACCACAGCGACTCCGGCTGCTCTGCTCCACAGGAACATTGCGTTTTTGTTTTTAAAACCAAGAAGGAAAAAAAATAAAATAAAAGGGCGGGGGAATAAAAAGCTTGAAACTTTGGTAAGGAGAGGAACAGCCTTTGGCAGCGGGGCTGGAAGAGCAGCCTCTGCTCGGGTGAGTGCTGCCTGCGGGCTGGGATGGGGCAGGCAGCAGGGGCAGGCAGCAGGGGCAGGCAGCAGGAGCAGGCTCCCCAGGGCTTCCTGCAGCAGAGGCATGTGGAGATGCGCTCACTGGTGCTGGGGTTTGCCTCAGCATCACTCCTCCACCTCTCAGGGATCCCATCCTGCCCCTCAGCATCGCTCCTCCACCTCTCAGGGGTCCCATCCTGCCCCCCCAGCATCCCCAGAGCAGCGCAGGTAGGGCACAGGGTGGTGCCAACCGAGGTCCCAGCTCCCCTCCCCGGGGGTGGCCAAGGGAACCCTCAGGAAGATGGGATTCACTTGGAAACCCCCCACCCCAAAGTGAGTTAGAAGGGGCTTGACTGGAGCGTGCACCTCCCAGTGCGGGGAAGGGGCTGGGACCCCGCTGCCCTGCTCCAGCACCCACGGGTAGGCGGAGAGGGAACAGCCAGGGGCGAGGGGACAGGTCCCCCAAAGCAAAGGACCCCCTTTCCCCACTCCCCCCCCCGCCATGTCCACACTCACCCGCTCCCCGGCTGCCCTCGGTGCTCCGGTCCAGTGCTTGGAGCATCCTCCTCCTCCTCCTCCTCCCTTATAGCCGGGCGTGGGCAGGCGGAGCCGCCGCAGGACTGTCCCCTCCGTGGGCACCGTCCCCCGGAGAGGCCCTGCCCTCCGCCTGCCGCAGGGCACACGGGCAGAAAAGGGGGGGCAGCTTGCACCCCGAGCCAGGATGGAGATTATGCCCAAGCCTAGACCCTTGCACGGCTGCTCTAGGTCCTGTCACCCTCGTCTCCCCCCACTCCTGACCTCCTCATCAGTCTCCACAGAACACAGAGGGGTGCCCCCCCCAGGGACCCCCAAAGAGGTGGGAAAATTAGGGGATAGAGGGGAGCCGATACCCGGCTGCTCTGCGAGCACCCAGCTTTCCTTCCTGGCACGGTGTGGCAGGGGAAGGGTGAATTTATTTGAAACCCCAGCAGGAGGAAAGGGGGGGCCCGCGTGGGCAGGAGGGGAGGGGGCGGGGGGCTGTGCATGGGGCAAAACCACCTTTCCCCCCAGACCAGTAGCAGACCTGGCCTTGGGGGACAGGAAACCCCTAACCCAAAGGACAGGACCTTTGGGGGCATCTCTGTGACCCTGCACAGCTGCGACAAGAGTGAGCACCCTCACCCGGGTGCATGGCCATCATCAGACCCAATGGCCCAAACCTGGGGACCTGTGGGCTGAGGTCCTCAGGGCCAGCACCCCTCATGCCTCCAGCCAGCGCCGTGGAGCAGGACTGAAAGAGCCTTTTGGGAACAGCCTGCACCTGCACCATGCACAGAGAGGCCAGATCCTGCTCTTGCTAACCAAGGGACCTGGTGCGAGGGCAGGATTGGACCTTCAGATGCTGGACATTGGCCATCTGGCGTTGCCACATCCAGACAATCTCCATTCTATGGTCCAAGGCCATGCAGGGAGGTGCCCAACGTCCCGAGAAGTCAGGGCTGCTGCTGGGGCAGCCCCCTCCTGCCTGCTGAAGGAAGCTGCTTTCTTCAGGCGCTGCTGAGATTTATCCACAAAACACCTTTATTTGGAACAAAACCATAAATAAAGAAGTGCACACAGAAACCAAGTGGATTAAAAAAAAATTGAACACAAGGCTATTTCAATTTAATACACGTTAATGCCAGGGTGCTCTGCACCCTCCCCAGCCCAGGGCACCCCACCCTGCACCCCAGCAGGGCCCTCACTGGCTGCTGTCGCCCAGCTCATCCCCCCCTCGCTATCTGGGGACTGATCGTGGCCAAGGCCGTCCAGAGCGGTGTTTGCTCTGGGGCCGCTCGTGGGTGTGAGTTGCGGGTTTGCAACAAAACCTGACTGCAAGAGGCTGGCGGGACGTCTTGTCACCCCCAGGGCCCTGCTGAGTCAGGGACTGGCCCCGGGTGAAGGCAACGCAGGCAGGGGGGCAGGGGAAAGCAAGAGGGTGGCCGGGGAGGGTGGTGGGGAGAGGAAAGGTGCAAGCTCAGCTCTCCCTGAGCCACGTGCCTGCACCGGCGTTGGCGAGGGACAGGAGGAGAAGTGACCCCACGTCCCCTCCTGTCCCTCGACTGTGTCAGTAGGGGTAAGGAGAGACAGAGACGAAGAGGAGGAAGGTGCTGGGTGCCCGCTGCCCACCCGGGGCCAGCGCCTGCACCTTGAGGCGGTGGGTGCCGGGGTCCCGCAGCGGGCGCAGGGTGGAGATGATGCCACGGCCCCGCTCCGTGCGGAGGGTGAAGGGGCTGCCGGGCTCCCGCTCCAGCAGCGTGAAGATGGGGCGGTAGTGGAGGGCAGCACCCGGGGCGAGGTGCACCACATCACGGCCGGCGGCGATGCTGAGGGGCAGGGTGAGCAGCTGGTACTGCAGCGTGGGGGGGCCAGCTGAGCCGCAGTCCGGGGTGCAGAGACCGACACACAGCCTGCACGAGAGCCAGGGGGACATGGGATGTGGCAGGGGTGTCAGGAGTGGCCAGGATGCCTGGATCCATGGTACCATGAGGAGTATGGGATGGGCACCCACAGCCCTGGCAGCACAACTCACCCAGGGCTGGAGCCTCTCCGGTACCCGGCTGGGCATGGCGCGTCCATGCACTGGGCACCTCCGCGGGTGTTGAAGCACATCTGGCTGGAGCCACACTGGATCATGCCCTCGGCACACTCATCAACATCTGCAGGCAGAGAGGGGATGGGTCTGAGGGTGCCAGGGTGCCCGTGTAGCTCTGACCAGATGGGGATTCAAACCGCAGCTCCCACCCCACGGCTTCCCCCCCCACCTGGGGTGTTGGACAGTGGGGCAGCAAGACAAAAGCACCAAGGCTTGGTGGGGTGCTGGGCCTGGGAACAGCCCTTCCTGGGAAGGGGAAAGACTGGCAGCCCCAGAGGGATGACATCGTGGGGACTGGGTTCACACCCCAAAAGGCTCAGGCATCCTGCCGGGGCAGGGGCATACCCTCGGCACCCCCACACTGACCGTGGCATGTCTTCCCGTTGGGCAGCAGCCGGTAGCCGGGGGGACAGACGCAGCGGTAGCTGCCCGGGCTGTTCCTGCACTCATGCTGGCACTGGTTCAGCATCCGGCACTCGTCAAGGTCTGCGGGGCGAGAGGGGTGAAAGCCAAGCAGGGAAGTGGTGGTCCCCTCTGCTGCCCGCTGCCCCGGGGCAGCCTGGCTCTCACCTCCCCTTCCTGGCAAGCCAAGCCTGGGGAGACCCCGACCCCACAAACGGGGGTGCAAACAAAACGGGAGACAGGGCAGCAAAGGACACAGGAGCCGCCTTTAGGGCGCAAAGCAGAATCCAAACTCCCTGCAAAGCCCTTCCTGAGTATTTCCCCTGTGCACACTCACCGGTGCAGGTGCCGTTCCTCTTGACGAAGCCGGTGGGGCAGGGAGAGCCCCGGGCACCCAGCCCTGCAGCCTTCGCCACGCGGCGGAGGGAGAGCTGGGTGTAGAAGGACCTTCCCCGTGGGTGGCTATTCGGCCCCAGCCAGCGCAGGGGGGGGTCCCGGGGGGTGCTGCTCCTTGTGCCCCCTCCATCCACCTCTGCTGTGCCACACTCTCCGCCCGGCAGCAGGGTCCTGCCAGGGGGGCACAGGCACTCGTAGGAGCCCCGCAGGTTGCGGCACTCGAAGGCACATGGTGGAGGAAACTGCAGACATTCGTTTACATCTGGTGGAGAGAAGAGCTGGGAAGTTGCAGCTGAATGGGGAAACTGAGGCTGGAGCAGGGCAGGGGAGTGACTGTGGCCTGGCACCCTGTGCCCAAGGACACGTCCCCTGAGACCCCAGTTCGTACCCAAGCACGGCCAGCCAGCACCCAGCGAGCGATAGCCGGGAGGGCAGGCGCAGCGATACGTCCCTGCGGTGTTCTGGCAGAGCTGGTTGTAGCGGCAGGCGTGCGACCCCTCGGCGCATTCGTCAACATCTGGAGAGCAGAGAGGGGACAGGGTTGGGGAGGTGGCATCACACAGTGGGTGCCCCTCACCATCCTCGTGCCCCCCTCAGGAAGGGTCCGTACCAATGCAGTACAGCCGCTGAGGGCCCAGGGTGAATCCCGGTGGGCACCGTTCTCTGTCAGCCCCTGGGAATCAAGCAGAGAGGATGAGAAGGGACGCGCCACTGCAGGGACACGGCCGTTGCACCCTCACAGCCACCCAGGACCAACAAGGGAGCCCAGCATCTCCATCCCCATCCCTGGGAAACCCCTCGTTACCTGCATCAAGTGAGGTGCGGAGCTGGAAGCGGAGCTCCTCCGAGGTTGGGTCGTAGGAGGCTTTGACAGCTCTGGCCCGGACATGCTGCACCCAGGGGGGCTGTGGGCCCACGGGGGGGTCGTACACGATGGTGTGATTGCAGCGGGCACGAGCGATGCGCCTGTCCAGCAGGAAGCTCTGCACCGAGTCCCCCGAAAGCTGCCCCACGCCCGTCTGCACATAGCGCTCGTTGAAGTCCTGGGGAGAGGCATGGGGGGGGAGGGGGGGGTCAGGCAATGGATCCCCTCCAGGCTCCCAGCATGGGAGTCATGGCCCCATAGGTAGGATGGGCAGCACCAGCACCTGCAGCAACACCGCGGCCTCGCCGATGCTCTCCGGCACGGAGCCGCTGATCACACTGTCCAGCAGCAGAGCGCCCGCAGCATCCACACCCTGGGCACGGTGAGTGACCCGCAGCAGCTCCCCTGCCGGGGGGGGCGGAGAGCAGCGAGCATCAGCCCATGGCACCCCCAAACACAGCTCTGAGTGCCCAGGGATGGTGCATGGGGGAGATGGAGGCTGAGGCGGGCAGGACCAGGGTCCACAGCCCCCGACACGCCTGGGGGCTCCCGGCATCCCTCACCTGTGGCAAACTCCAGCTGCGACTCGTGCCGGAAGGTTCCCCGGGTGAGCAGGAACCCGCTCCAGGCCTCCCCCGTGGCGTGCGCCAAGGACCAGTACACGGGGGCGATGATGGCAACCAGCACCCGCATCAGCGGCCCTGGGTGGGGGAGAAAGGGTGTCACCACAGAGCCAGCACCCTTCTAAGGAGGCACCCAGCCCTCCCCAACTGTCCCACTCCCCTCACCCACAGGGCATGGCATACATGTGGGGTGCTGCTTTTGAGGGGTAGGGGGAAAAAAAATAAAAATATTTTCCCCAAGATTTTCACCTGACAGAGGTCAAAACCCTCCCTAGGGTGAGGGCAGGGTGACCACCTACCAACAGCGGGTGGGATGCTGCTGGTGCTGCTCCGGATGGTGGCAGTGCCGGAGTGTGGGTCTTCCAGCACGTTGGCATCAAGGGTAGCGACGCCGAGCTCGTGGGTGTTGATGATGCCAACCAGGCTGCCCCGTACCCGGCGCGGCTCCCCTGGGGTGAAAGGAACAGGGACAGCGGCGTTAGGGATGCTGTCCCATGGCAAAGTGGGGTGTTTCCTGTCTCCCTTCTTAATAATTTAGGTGTCAAGCAAGCCTCATTTTCTGGACATGAAGGCAGCCAGAGCAAGGTGGGCAGCGTCCCTACCTGGCTGCAAGCACAATCCCCGAAGACCCCACGGGTCCGGGCAGCACGGCGCCAACAAGAAGGGATGCTGTAAGCGTGCACCCCTGCCTTTTGCTCACCAACGTGCACTAAAACCCCCCAAATCCTGCTCTGTATCAACCCCCACGGTCCTAGCCCCAGCTCCAGCTTTTAGTTGCTTCTTCTCTGGCGTGCCTGGCAGCAGAATGCCAGCAGCCACAAAAGAGGGCACACGCAGGGCACTCGGCTCTTCCTCCGCGCTGCCGGCCGGCTGGTTCCTCTGCTCCCCGAGAGGGAGCAGGAGAGGATGTGCCTGGGCGTTTAGCAGAGCCCCTGGGAAATGGGAATTTAATCACAGGCAGCAAATGCAGGAAGGCTGGAGAGAGGCAGGCAGGAACACAGGCTGGCTTGCAGCCGCTGCTCGGGTAAGGGGTCGTCTGGGCTCAGACTCTCAGACGAGCAGCAGAAGAGACAGGAGAGAGGAAACTGGAGTATGAATCAAGGGGTTTAGATCACGCATGGAAAGGCAATAACCGTCCAAACCACCACGTAAGGGATCTTACCCCATGGGGCAGCCCCAGCCCCCCCGAGCCAGCTAGAAGCCCCCCAAGCCCCAGGGCAGACACTCACCTTGGACAGCCAGGGAGGCATGGGCAACAGCGGACCCCAGGGCGTTGCGAGCGAGGCAGGAGTAGCTGCCAGAGTCATAGTGTCTGACAGCAGGCAGGAGCAGCGTGGCGTTGGGCAGGACACGGGCACGGGGACCCTCCGGCAGCTGCTCCCCATCCCGCTGCCACTCCACAGAGGGGGTGGGCTCCCCCGACACAGCGCAGTGCAGCAGCACTCGCTGCCCAGCGCGCACCACCGCTGCTCGTGGTGTCACCGCCACCGTGGGGGCACCTGGTCAGGGACAGGGATTTGGGCAGTGCTGCGGCATCCCAGTGCTGCTGGGGCCATTCCCCAGGGGCTGGGGGTGGTCTGGGGGCTGGAGGGTGACGCGATTTGCAGTCCCTCAAAGAGAGGGTGCAAAGGGGGACAGCACTCACTCTGCAGGGCCAGGGTGACAACCTTTGCCGCTGTGCCTGCATCATTCTCTGCCACGCACCGGTAGTGCCCTTCGTCAGCACGCTGGTGGTACCAATGGCATTAGCACCACGATTGGCTTCACCATGAAAGCTCCCCAAAACACACTGGCACTCCCCAGGCCCCACTCACCCCCACGGCGTGGATGGCCAGGGACCCATTCTGCAGCTGGCGCAGGTGCCCACTGGCCACCACCAGCACCCCGTCCTTGCTCCAGCGGATGAGGGGTGCGGGGTGGCCCCGGGCATCACAGTCGAGGATGGCATCGCCCCCGGAGGGCTCCACCTGGTAGGTGCTGGGGTCCCCCTGTATGGTGGGTGCCTCTGGGGAAGGGAGAGGGGTGACAGAGGAGGGGGGCTGGCCAGGCACCCTGGTTTCCCCACCGGCACCTACCTCTGACCGAGACAAAGGCGGCGGTCCTGATGGCACCAGCGCTGTTCTCAGCATGGCAAATGTAAGTCCCGCTGTCGGCGTGGGTGGCTGCCTCCCGCCGCAGGGTGCTCTGGCCGCTCTGCCCCAACACGCCGTCTGCGGGGGACAAATCCCCCCAAAAGTGTGATTGGGGACCGGCTGGTTATAACCCCACACAGCCTGATATGTCAGTACCCCAGGGAACCCCAAAAGGTGGAACAAGGACTGGGATGGCACCAGAATCGCGTCGTCCCCCCAAGCTCAGCATCCTCTGCCCCCTGCCCAGGGCTGCCCACGCACCAGTGACGAGCTGCCCGTTGGCCGTCCAGGAGACGCGGGGCTGGGGGCTGCCCGTGGCGGCACACACCAGCTCCAGCCTCTCGCCCCGGCTCAGGGTGACGTCTCCAGGCAGGCGGGTGAAGGTGGGCAGGGTGTGCACGGAGAGGGAGAGTTGGCGGACGGCCCTCCCAGCCGAGTTCACAGCAGTGCAGGAATAGGTCCCGGCATCCCCTTCCTGCATGGGAAAGGTGGGGGGACAGGCTGGGTTTGGTTCTGGGGTCCTTGCTTGCTGGGCTGCGTCTCTGCTGGCTGTTACACACCCAAAAAGCCATGGCTTGGCCACAGCCACTTCCTCTAGCCCATGTTAGCAAACTCATGCTGCCCCGACCCGGCAGCCTGTTGCAAAGGACTGAACAGGACTCTCCCTCTGCCAAATATTTTTAAAAGCAGCCAGGACACAACTTGACTAAGTGACACCTCATCCTGCCAGCCCCAGCCTAGGGATGTAGCAGGGCACAGAACAACCTGGGCTTTCCTTTCAGCAGAGACACTTGTTTTCCAGCTCTCCAATATTACAGCTAGCTCAGCTGCGGGAGGGGACAGCCCTCACCTGGACATCCCGGAGCAGCAGCCCCCCCGAGGGCAGGATGGTGGCCTTCTCCCCACCACCCCATACCGGAGCTCCCTCCCGGCTCCAGGACACACGAGGCTCAGGGATGCTGTGGGCGGCGCAGGGCAGCAGCACCTCCAGCCCCTCCAGGACAGCCAGCTCTGCCGGGCCGGCTGCGATGATGGGGGGCACTGGATGGGGCAGGAGGGCAGGGACTTACTCGCACCTTACAGCCACGTTTCACTGCGAGGTGCTGGGAAAGGAGCTGAGCAGAGGAAGGGGTGAGCACTGGGGTGCTGGTGCTGCCTTACCTTGCACGATCAGCCTGGTCCTCCCCGCAGCAGTGCCCGAGGGGTTGCGAGCCACGCACAGGTAGGTGCCCGCATCCCCCGGGGAGGCCCGGAGCAGATGCAGCTGCCCGTTGGGGAGCACCTTCAGCCCGGGCCCTGCAGGGATGGACAGGAGTGAAGGGCAGGACAGGGGGGTGCAGCGGTGCTGGGGGGTGGATGGACGGTGCGCAGGGATGGCTTCCCCTGCAGAAGTGCCTCTTTCTGTGGACCTCCCGGGGAACGGCTCCGGTGGCCGCAGCATCCACCTCGGATGGCAGCCGGGAACCGGGAGGACCCATGCACAGTGACACCCCGCACCTTGCTGGGATGCTTACAACCTCCAGGCACCCAAATCTTCCCCCTTGCCAGGGGCTGGCAGCAACATGGGCTCTGCCAGCCTCCAGCGTGCTCCTGCTCACCTCTGGTGATGCTGACACCGTCCTTCTGCCAGGTGAGCTCTGGCCGGGGGACCCCGGTTGCCTCACAGGACAGCACCGTGCTGGTGTTGACCATCACCATCACCATGCCAGGCAGGGGCTTCAAGGCAGGGGGCTCTGCGAGCGGCAGGGAAGCGTTGCTGACCAGGGCTCTCCCAAGGTGGGCCAAGGCACGGGGAGCGGGACCCCCGGGAGCCACGCATACCGTGCACCGCAAGCCGGAGGTGTTTTTGGGCTGTGCCAGCAGCACTCCTTGCTGTGCAGGTGTAGTGGCCGGCATGTGCAGGCAGCACCTGCCTGATCTCCAGGGCCCCTGGGAAGAGAGCAGGCAGAGGGGAGGCAGCAGAAGGGCTGGCAGGGACCCACCGCCCCACCGGAGCAGCACTGCCCCGTGCCTGTACCTGTGGGCAGGACGCGGTAGCCCCCTCCTCGGCTGCCCAGCTGAGCCCCCTCCTTGCTCCACAATACCGTGGGTGGGGGCACGCCAGAGGCATAGCAGGTGAGGACCGCGGGGGACAACCGGTTGACAACCACATCTGTAAGGTCATCAGCAATAGTGGGGGGCACTGGAGAGATGAGGGAAGGTGGTGAGCAGGGCTGCATGGCAAATACTGAAGGGCATCCCATCCCTATGCACGTGGGCATATTTCCCCCCTTGCCCACCCCTATGCCCAGTGCTTGAGAGGAGACCCAGCCCCGCGGAGGGGGGGCTGGATTGCACCCACATCACACCCAAGATGGTGACAGACCCTAGGAAAGCCGCTCTCGGTGAGACCCACAGCCCCCAAGGAGCTCACCGTGGATGGACACAAGGAAGACCTTGCGTGCCTCTCCGGCGGCATTGGTGGCAATGCACTCGAACTGCCCCTCATCCCGGGGACTGGGGCTGGCGATGAGCAGCGACCCCGAGGACTGCAAGCTGCACGGGCAGAGTAGACATCGGGGTCAGCCCCTGTCCCATGGGGAGCAGCAAGAGGGGACTGGCCCCACCCCACGGCAGGACCCTTCGGTGGGCGAGGTGGCTGGTGCTGTGGGTACCTGTAGGTACTGGGCAGGAGGTGTGGGTTCAGGGGGTGGCCATCCTTCTCCCACCTGACGTGGGGCTCAGGGGATCCCCAGGCGTCGCAGCCCAGCGTGGCCGGCTGCTGAGCCAGCAGGGTGAGGTTGGAGGGCCCGGGGGTGATGGCGGGAGGGACTGCAGAAGAGCATGGTGGCGATGAGCAGAAGACAGCAGCACATCGTTGTACTGATGAGAGCAGCCCAGCAGTGGTGTGTCGCAGGGGGGTGAGCCCAGGAGGGATCCATCTGGCTCTTCCACTTACCCAGGACGCGGAGGTCCAGGCCTCGCCGGTCAGAGCCAGCAGGGCTGGATGCCATGCAGAGGTAATAGCCCGAATCCTGGACCTGAACAGGTTTGATTTGCAGGGAGCCACCTGGCAGGAGCTGCAGCCTGGGGAGGGAGAGCAAGGGACCCCCATGGGGGCTCTGCACGGCCAGGCTGCAATGCATGGGGACACAGGGCTGAGAAGGTGACCAGTACCATGACAGCCATGTGTGGCAGGTGTCTGCTGAGCTGATGTGGGGACAGAGCACAGCCCTTGGCCAAGGGACAGTGATTTCTCTACTCCAGACACACCAAAACGCCTATTGATGTGGGGGGTGGCACAATCAGAGTGCCAGCTCTTGGTGCCTCCAACCCAGAGAGCCTCATACCTGTTGCTCCCACGGAGATGCAGGAGACGGCCATCCTTCTGCCACATCACCCGGGGCACGGGCCACCCCTCCGCCTGGCACGGCAGCACTGCCGAGCCGTTCAGCAGCACCCTTGCCTCCTCGGGGCCCGGCTGGATCTCCGGGGCCACTGTAGCAGCACCAGCCAGCACCACACAAAGTCAGAGATAGGGCTCAGGGGATGGAGAACGTCAGCCCAGACCAGCACTGGGGGCTGGGAACCATCCAACCCCCCCACTTCCCATTACCCCAACCTTGGGACACCCCATAATATTGCACATCCCAAAACTAGCAGAGACAGAGCTGGCATTTACTACCAGCAAAGCCCCGTAGCAGGGCATCATTGCTCACCGAGAACCTCCACCTGGACGCGCGGGCTGGTGTCCCCCAGCACGTTGGTGGCCCTGCAGCTGTACTCCCCGCCGTCCGCCGCCCCCACGGCCCGGATCTGCAGGAAGCGCCCCTCGGCCAGGACCTGCCTGCGGGCATCCTCCTAACACCCCCAGGAAACCCCCATCAGCAGCTCTCCCCGCATCACCCCCACCATGAGCGCGATGGGGCTGGTGAAGGTGCATCCCAGCCCCTGCCCATGCACTGCCCCAGGTCCCATCGCACGTACCTGCAGCAGGGAGCCCTCCCGGTACCACTCAATGTGGGGGGGTTGCACAGCATCCCCAGGGCACTCCAGGATGAGCTCCCCTCCCACCACAGCGGTGATGCTGGGGGTCTCTGCAACGCTCGTGATGCTGAGAGGTGCTGTGGGATGCATGCCAGGTGGGTCAGGGGTGCCATGCAGGTTGGGCACCCCCATACCTGTCCCCATAAGTCATACATACCCCTCTACTCTTCAGGGCCATCATGCTGTGCTCCATACCCCTGCTTTGGAGGCTTACAGTCCCCACCGCTCTCCCCATCCACCCCCCAGCCATCCCAAGGAGGGATGCAGGGATTGCTCCAGCTCTCTGGTCCCCCAGAGCTCCGACCACCCCGCAGCACTCCCTGCTATCACCCTCCTCGCTGTACCGCTGGGCCACGCTACCTTGGATGCTGATGTGGAAACTCCTACTATCCTCCCCGGCAGGGCTAGTGGCCAGGCAAGTGTACAAGCCAGCGTCAGCCATCTACACAAAGCCAGGAGAGGAAAAAATTGAGGCATGAAAAGAAAATGCAGGTGAGGAGAAGAAAGAGGAGCCCCTTACCTTTGTGCTTTCAATGTGGAGGGTGCTCTCATTCCCTGACATGAGCCAGGGCCCTGCCAGCAGCCGTCCGTCCTTCTCCCATGTGACAGCGGGCATGGGGACACCCGTCACCACACACGTCAGCTCTAGTGGGGTGCCCACGGCGATGGACATCTCAGTGGGCTGGGGTGCAGCCTCAACGTGGGGTTGCTCTGCAAGGTGCACGGTGAGGTGGGTGAGCTCATCCCCTTGTTGCTCTCAAAAAATTGGCCATCTGTCCCTCCCAAATGCCCGGGGGCAGCCACGCACCCATCACCAGGATGTGGAAGGCTTTGCTGGTCTCCCCCACCTCGTTGGCCACCAGGCAGGAGTACACCCCTGTGTCAGTTGGCCCCACAGCTTCCAGGGTCAGCCATGGGCTGCCGGGCACCCGGTTGCTCTGCTGTGCCAGAGGCTCGCCGTCCTTCAGCCAGGTCACCGCCGGTGCTGGGGACCCAGCAGCTTCGCAGGTGAAGGTGACACTGGAGCCCTTGGCCACCATCTGCTCCTCACTGCTCTCCGAGCTCTCCAGGACGGGGGGCACTGGGGAGGGAGCAGTCCCCCTTAGTAGGGCCATGGGAGCAAAGCTGCGTCCCCAGGCATTAGGGACATTTGGCAGTTCCCCGACATCCTGTGATCACCCAGAGGTGGCTCAGCCTCCCCGCAGGGTGCTCTGGGACTGCTTTCAGGCTGGTCCTGCCTCCCCCAGCCCACCCTGGCAGCCAAGGGCCAGCTCAGGACCCTGCTTAGCAACAGAGCTGCAAAGCACGACATGCATTCTGCCAGCAAAATTGGTGCTTGGGTGCCCCCCGCTCTGCTCTCCCCCAGTGCCCCGTACCCCGTATCTGCAGAACAAAGTTGCGATCGGCCACCCCTGCCTGGCTGGAGACGACGCAGGTGTAGAGCCCGGCATCGGAGAGCTGTGCCTGGGAGATCCTACCCCATGGAGCGGGACACGGGGACGGGGAGGAGATGTCAGCTCCAGGTCCCCTCCCCTGCCCCCCAGGGTCTCCATGCTGACTCACAGCCACCTCTGGGGTGCAGCCGTGGCCAGCCCGGCACGCAAACCTCCTGGGTACCAGCCCCAAAGCCTGGGGCTGAGCATCGCTCCAGGGTCACTTCTTACCGGAGGATGTGCCCAGCTGAGAAAAGGGTGACACGGGGAGACAGGCGCAGGGGCAGCCCGTCCTTCAGCCAGCTCACGTGCAGTGGAGGGGACCCCCGTGCCCAGCACTCCAGTGTTACTGCTGCGGACAGGACACCACGGACCACCTCCGAGTCGTCAGCACCTCTTTCGATGGCAGGGGGGACTGGGCGAGGGGACAGAGGGGCTGACAGGGCTGTTGAGGGTGGGTGGCCCTGGTGCTGCCCCGTGAGTCCCAGCCCCACTCACCCAGCACGCT